>NW_005841866.1:1531758-1550044 GCF_000455745.1 Alligator sinensis
AGCCCCCACCCCTCACTGCTATTCAGCCATGCCCAGGGAGCTGTGTGGCTGGCTGTGGAGCGGCAGTGACCACCGCATATAAGCCACCCCTGCCCGCCCACCAGCCAGGCAATGTGTGCAGTCCACATGCAGTAGCTGCCACTGCATCACCACTGCCACACCCCACACCGCTTGCCCACCACCACAGCCCACAGAGGGGCACCCCTTCCTTCACCCCCGAGCCCTGCTCCATGGAGCAGGCTGAGATGGGGAGGCAGGGAGGTGTTGTGATGTGCTGCCTGGGGCCAGCAGCACCCAGCACTCCTCCCACTCCCAGCCACCTTCCCTCCCCCACCTTGCCCCACAACCCCCAGGTCCCATTTACCTCCAGGCTCCAGGGGCAAAGGGCAAGCCTGAGCCCAGCCTTGGCTGACTCAGAGGCTCTGGCCCCGCCCTTTCCCCTCCCCCCCACCCCCTCTGGGCAGGGCTGGGGGTTTCCTGCCCTTTCTGCAGTCAGCTCTTGCAGGCTGGAACTGTTCCAGCCTGCAAGTGCTCTTTGCAAAAGCAGAGAAATCCGTGGATTTCTCTGCTAAAAGGGGAAATTGTGTTTTCTCTGATAAAAGCAGGGAATCAGGGGTTTTCTCTGTTTTCCCATGGGAAATGGAAAACCTGGATCCCTGGTGACGACCTGTGTCCCGGACTCCTGCTGACCTCTGTGCTGGCTCTGCTGGCCCTCTGCACCAACTGCCACCTGTCCTATGGCTGTCTGGGCCCACCTGGCTCTCCCCCACACAGTGACTGCCTGCCTGACCGTAGTGTGCTGTTCCGGAGCCACCACTGCCACCACCGTGCAGCTTTTCCCAGCAGGGATGGTGATGAGGGGCATCTAGACACCATTCCCGGGGCCACCGTTGCACTCCTGGGCCTCCAGCCCCACCACCTCTGGCCCTGCCAGGCCAGCTAGGACTGGTGGTGACATGTCCAGCATACCTGGGATGATGAACAGTGGCTGGAGGGCTTCTGCATGACCCAGGCCACCTTCCGGGACTTGATGGAGCAACTCTAGACCTACTTAGAGAAGCAGGACACTGTCATGCATCCACCTCTCCCCATAGACACCCACCTGGCCATCGCCATGCTCAAGCTTGCCACAACTGCCAGCCTGCAGTATGTCAGCCACCTGTTTGGTGTGGGCAAGGCCACCACTGGGGAGGCTGTCCTGGAAGTATGTGGCACCCTCCAGGACATGCTGGCAGACACCATGCTTCATGTGCATGACCCCTGGCAGTGGTGGCAGGGTTCCGTGCCCTGGGATCCCCCCAGTGCATTGAAGCCCTGGACAGGACCCACATGCCCGTCACCTGCCCACCTCATGGGGACTGGCCCTACTACAGCCACAGGGGCTTTCATTCAGTGGTGCTCCAGTCCATTGTGGACCACCACAGGGCCTTCACGCACATGAGCATCGGCTGGGTGGGCAATGCCCACAACACCTTCATGTTTCAGAGCTCCAGCCTGCTGGGCCTGGTGGAGAGCAGCCACTTCATGACTGGAGTGCCGGACCTGCAGCTGGGTGCCATGGCCATCCTGCCCCTCCTCATCAGGGACCCCACCTACCTGCTCCTGCCCTGGCTCATGTGGCCCTACATCAGCCACCTGGACCCCCACCAGGCCCACTGCCTGGATCAGATCCATGACCTGGTGGAGTGCACCTTCAGGCTTCTTAATGGCTGCTGGCACACCCTCACTGCCCACCTCAAGTTCACCAAAGACAACCTCCCTTGGGTCATTTTCACAGCTTGTGTGCTGCATAACATTTGTGAGGCCTTGGGGGAGCTCTTCCATGAGGCATGACATGCAGAGGATGCCTGGTAGTGGGAATATTACCTGCTGTGGCTGCGGTGGCCCTCCCCATTGAGACTCCAGAAAAGCTATGCACACTGCAACTGTACTGAAATGTAAGTTGGTGGAGAAGGTGGCTCTTCATTCATTTTGAAGCCCTTCTCCCTTAACAGCCTGTTACGCCAGTGCTGTGTAACATGCATTGACTGGATACTCATTTCTGGATATGGCTGGCTATGATTCAGAAAGACCTAAAGCATTGGCACCTGCCTGGATGAAGGACTATATTTTGTTCTGCAGGATACTCTCACAACTATGATGAGTGGACCTGTTTGGTGATGAGACATTTTCCTTATCTCTGGAAAAGCATACCCACCCTTGTTCTGACAGATCCCCATTTCCTGAAATTGGGACATTCGTCTACATCCTCAGGTGGGCTGAGGGATGCTGGATAGTCAGAAAAAGATTTTTTTGTCTTGTGGTTTGGCTTACATGACTTGCTTGGAGTTGGTCGTACTTAGACTTAGTTTGTTTTCTTATGGCCTTAGAAATCTTCTCCATTTGAGACTGAAAAAAACCTGCACATGACTTAATGAAAGCTTTGCCCAATTATTCTCCCCCTTCACACTTGAACTTTTCTTCAATATTCCATTTGATACTCACCCTGCTCCTTTCTGTAACAAGCGACTTGCACACAAGAAGTGGAAATATTGAAGTCTCACTGTTCAAATATAGAATAAGATGCTACAGTGACTGCTTCACTGAAATCCTTCCAAAAAAAATCAGACTGGCCATAATTAAGGGCTAAAATAGAGTGCACAGTTAATATCTCAGTGATTTGTCAACATTGTGATGCCATAAGCACCAATCATGAAACTGGAGCTTACTAGAAAAAAACACTGAAACTGCTGTTTAAATCCAGCTTAAGGTTCTAAATTAAATGAGTCCCTTAACCTCTCCAAGTAAGAGTGATCTCTCCAGGTTGGAGCTGAGGTCATTGGCAGGTCATTGTGAGGCTGCTTGTACTTGGTTGCCTTCATCGCACTCATTGAATGTCATAAACAAAAGAATTAAGGTCCAAATCCTGGCAGTATGCCAGGGAGCCAGCAGCATGTGGGCAGCCACATGCTCCCCAATATGCAGCCAGACGTGTCCAGTGGAACAGAAAGCCTGAGTCATCAGACAGGGTAAACAGGCATCAGTGCATGTGCTGCTCACTTTTGCTGTCTTGTGGGATGATGTGCTCAGTGCCAGCAGACATGTCTGATGCTTACAGAAAGGAGTGTCATGAGGACCTGATGGACTTGGAGGCAGACATGCCATTTGAACCCTGTTCTTGCATCCACGGTCCACTTCTCAGAGCATAACAGTGCACATCAAGTGTCACACTCTTGTGTGGGATCCCACTTTTGTAGCCACACAGTGCAGGTTGAATACTGTTTTTTGCCTCATTCCCTCTTTTTGACTTTCCTTATCCACTAGCACAGGCACCAGTACGATTTTTAAACGTCAAGCATCCCACTCAATTATCCTGAGCAGTTACAATTGCTCACTTCAAATTTCACAGTAAAATATAAGTAAAGTACCTGGTCACAGTCTTGGCATTAGCCTTGCAGTTGTTATGAATTTATGTTATATTTATCTGCCCCCCTTCCCACAGTGTGGAGGTTACAATATTTGAGATTATCATCTGTCAGATGAAAGAACTCACTGGACTATTATGAGAGTTGCTTTTCTATTGGGCAGAGAAATAGTATGTGTGTGCCAGCGGGGGCCAGTTTATGGTCTACTCAACTACCACAACCTATAGTGGTCCCTTGGATTCTACAGGGGCCAAAGAACATTAAAAGCCAAAGGAATTCCATTCATCTCAGTAAAGATCCCCTAAAAAATAATCACCTGATTTACCCACTGTAATTGTATTTAAATACCTTTATAGCTTCTTAAATTTTAGCTCAGGAATCTGAGCTTTGGCATAGAAGAATCTGAAAGGAATATTACTGAGACAAAATACCTGTCTTTCATCCAAGACTAAATTGACAAGCATTAATTTAGTTGTCTAAACTCAGAGCTTTCAGGGTTTCAGACTGCATAAATGTCAAAAGACTTAAAGATGCCGTGGTAAGGTTCAAAGGTAGGCTACAATGTAGGCAAATAGACAGTTGAACTTCAATTATTCCAACCCTGATAACTCTCAGTTATCTGAAAGTTGACTATGGCTCTCTCTCTCCAGCCTCAAGACTTAATTTCAATTTGTAAAGATCCCTGAGAAATCTGACTGTGTTGAATTCCAAAAAATCTTTGTCCTGTGAACTCTGAGAGCTTTTCTCCTGCTCAGTTAATAATATCTGCCAGAACACAGAACCAGCAGCCTTTTTTAATGGATCCCTTGATTATTCCAATGAACTTCATGTTACCTGTTACATTTGAGTGAAGTTATTAAAATAAATAACTCATCAGTTTCATCTTCATCTTCTCCTGCTACCCTCTGTGCCTCCTTGGATGTCCATCATGTATACACTGCATACAGAAAAAATATTTTAATAATATCTTCAAAGGGAATTCCATTATTCTACAGAGGGATATTTATATCTAAGGGTGTTGTTTCTTTTAACTAATGGCCAGCCTATAGAGCAGATTTAACCATTTATCTGATTTCACCATCTGGTGGTTGAGATCAGTGAGTAAAACCAGCCCTTCTGGTTCTTTTTTTAACTTCAGCTGATGTCCCTGTTCAACTGCAGGGCATAATTTGTCCCCCATTCTGTACATCTGATGTATTAAGACTGTTAATTAATCAAATCAGGATCCTTGGGAGCACCTAGCTGTGTATTTTACTGAATCTGGACCCAAATGTTTTCTAGTTTGCTCCAAATATTTTTGAATTATTTGACATGATTATTTGACATCAAACAGAGCAGCCAGTATTTGCAGGACCTTTACGCATTACAGAATTAGGATCCTCAAATGACTTATAATGATTTAGAAAGGCAATAGTGCCCGATAACATCAAACCAAAGTGACTGGTAGTAGTGTGCTGGGTGCCTCTTCCCTCTCCCACCCCATACTTGCATTTCTCACCTCCTGTCATCTCCCAGTCCAAGTCCTCCCCCTTCACATCTTCCTCCATTGCTTTGTAACACTCTCTTTTGCCACCTGTCCATGGCAAATAAGAAGTACAGGTAATACTTTTCCTTAGAAATCATAGAAATGATAGAAAATTAGGGTTTTAAGGGACATCAGAAGATCATCTAGTCCAAATCCCTGCTCAAAGCAGGACCACCAAGGAAAAATGGCCACAAGCTAGCAGAGAGCAGATTTAGACTAGACATTAGGAAGAATTTCTTCACAGTTAGAGTGGCCAAGGTCTGGAACGGGCTCCCAAGGGAGGTGGTGCTCTCCCCTACCCTGGGGGTCTTCAAGAGGAGGTTAGATAAGCATCTGGCTGGGGTCATCAGAACCCAGCACTCTTCCCTGCCTATGCAGGGGGTCGGACTGGATGATCTATTGAGGTCCCATCTGACCCTAGCATCTATGAATCTCCAGCTAGATCATCCCACTCAAAACTTGGGAACCTCCAAACTTGAAAACGTCCAAGGATGGAGCTTCCACCACCTCTCTGGGTAATCTGTTCCAGTGTTTTACTACACTCCTAGTGAAAAAAATCTTCCTAATATCTAACCTAAACTTCCCTTGCTGCAACTTAAGACCATTGTTCCTTGTTCTGTCATCTGCCACCACTGAGAACAGTCTAGCTCCATCCACTTTTGAACCCTGCTTCAGGTAGTTGAAGGCTGCTATTTAATCCCCTCTCAGTCTTCAGTTCTCTAGACTAAATAAGCCCAGTTCCCTCATCCTCTCCTCTGTAGGCAGAGGGAAAACAAATTATTTGGTGGGGCTGAGCATGTGCAGCTCACATGTGGGGTGGGAGCCCCCACCCGCCCCCACCCGCCCCACAGGTAAGTCTGTGGGAAAGGGGAAAGGGCTGGGGGGGAAGATTGATGCCCCTGTGGTGAGGGAGGGAGTGGGGCACAGGCAGGAGCAGGGGCTAGGGTGAGTGAGGCCTCAGCCAGGCCAGGTGGTGGGACAATTGGAGCCCAGACAGCTCCTCCAGGGGTGCGGGGGGGCTCCCACTGCTCCATGCACCCCAGCAGAGGCCCAGGGGGCACATGCCCCCTACCCCCATCTGTGCACAGGACAGAGGCGGCTGCTGCTGCAGGCTGGGCTTTGCTCCCTGCTGCAGCTGCCTTGATGGCTGCATGACGCCATATGTGTCCTGATGCCAGGTGGGCAGGGAGGCATGGCAGAGCCCAGTGGCACCAGGCACGTGATATCACATTGCTCTTGAGGCAACTTCCTCAGGGAGCAAGGCCCAGAGTACACTGGCAGCTGCATCCAGCCCATGCACAGATCAAGGCAGGGCACATATCCCCCAGGCCTCTGCCAGGGTATGCGCAGTAGCAGGAACTCCCCACCCCCCCCGCACCCTTAGACAAGTCACCCGGGTTCCAATTGTCCCACTATCCAGCCCTGCCAGGGCCCCACTCACCCCAGCCCCTGCTCCTGCCTGTTCCCCACTCCCTCCCTCACTGCAGAGGCCTTGATCTGCCTACTCTCCCCAGCCCCTTCCCTTTCACAGAATAAATTGATACTTGCCTGCTGTGTTGGGCAGTTGTAGATTTCATACATTTCATAGATTTCATAAACATAAGGGGCTGGAAGGGACCTCAAGAGATCATCGGGTCCAGCCACCCCCACCCCCAACCATAGGCGGGAAGTCAGCTGGGATCAAGTGACCCTAGCAAGAAATAAATCTAGCTGTTTTCTGAGGAAATTCAGAGTAGGTGCTTGCACCACCTCAGTGGGGAGTTTCTTCCAGACCCTGGACACATGCACGATAAATATTTTTTTTCCAATATCCAGTCTAAATCAGCCTTCCTGAAGTTAATGGCCGTTAGACCTTGTTATCCTTTGGGGAGCTCTTGTAAACAGATGTTCTCCCAGGTCCTGATGTACCCCTCTTATGAAAGTTGTAGGCTGCCACCAAATCCCCACTGAGCCTTCTCTTCTCCAGACTGAAAAGTCCCAAGTCCCTCAGGCTCTCCTCATATGGCCTTCCCTCCAGGCCTTGGATCATACAAGTGGTTCTCCTCTGGACTCTCTCAAGGTTCTCCACATCCTTCCTGAAGTAGGGTTGAGGGGGCAATACTGGATGCATTACTCCAGCTGCAGCCTCACCAGGGCCAAGTAAAGCAGGAGGATGACTTCCCTGGTTTTGCTTGAGATGCATCGGTGGATGCACGCCAAGAGTTTGGTTAACTTTGCCCACCATCACATCACATTGGTGGTTCATATTCATCTTATGGTCAATCAAGACCCTCAAGTCCCTTTCAGTCATGGTGCTAGCAAATGTAGCACTGCCGAGCCTGTAAGTATGCTGAGGGTTCTTCCTACTGAGGTGCAGCACCTTGCACTTCTCTCTATTAAAGGCCATCTGGTTTTGGTCAGTGTCCCAGGGGTACAGTCACAGGGGAGCAAGAAACGCCCCCCTCAGGGGGACCCAGGATGGAGGCTACACAGCCATGGAAGAAAGAACCTGAAATCAAGAATTACCTGATCTAGGAATCCAAATGCAGGATGAACGCCACCGAAGAGAGAAGCCTGCACAGTTCATCAGCCCTGCTTATCTACAGCTGGGATCAGCAGGTGATGTCACAAGCAGTCGCCGGCCGGCAAGAATAAAAGTGGACACCAGCCAGCAAGACGAGAGAGCAGGAGAAGCAGCAGAGGCTGCAGGAGCTCCCCACACTGGCGGCAGGCAGCACCAACATGCGGAGGAAGACCACGCCTGGGGAGAAAGCCCTCAGGTGGCAACAATTATAACTCACCTCCACGCTGGTCACTGGCAGCACCGGCGTGCAGGAGAAGATTCCGCTCCGGGAAGAGTAGCAGAGCTGCAGGGGATAACAGAGGCTCTCCCCACCAGAAACCCTCAATCCCAGAGCACTAGAGAGGAGCTGACCAGGAGAGGGATAGAAGGAAGCCCTCAGGGAAAAACTGAGAGTGGGACAGTGTCAAGGGACACCAACAGACACAGGCTTTGAGGCAGGGTGGGAGTAAAGGCAGCTAGCCTGATCTCCTCTTTTGATTTGCCCACCTCCTTTCTTCCTGTTACTTTTCCTTCTCGCCTGTGCATATCCTTTAATGTTTTTCCAATTCCTTTTGTTTTCTGTTTTATTGGTGCATTTATAGTGAGGGAATCAGGATGTCACCCTGATACCCCAGCTGACCTGAGGATTAACAAGTAGCCAATATGCAGCAGGAGAAGCATCCTTGAAGAGGTGAACCCACAGTGGACCCATGATCGCAGGAAAGAAAGAAGAGACTAGGATCCAATACCAAAGAGGCACAAGAAGCAAAGACCATCAGGACTGGAGAGCCGACCACGTTAAGATCAAATGGCTCATCGGAGGCTGGCATATGGGAGGGGTGTAGGGGAGGTGGAGCCCCAAGAACATCCGTCAAGTGGAGCGTTTGATCTTGAGGGAGCACCAGTGGGGAACCCCACCCCTGAAGATACATTCAAAGTCATGGCAGATGAATTCTGGGGTCTTACCCAGGGTGACCAAGGTTCCCTTCAGAGACTGAACAAAGCCTCATCACGCCTACCACCAGGCACCCATGCCAAGGCAGCGCAGGAGTGGATACTGAAAGTGAGATGGTCACAGTTGGCCCACCTTGAAAGTGTGTCCAAGCTGGCCTGTATCCCCAGCCTGTCCTTCGGTGTGATGTCCCTCCCCCATAATTTGGTATCGTCTGCGAACTTGGCCAGTTCACATCTGACTCCTAAATTTAGATCATTGCTGAAAATGTTAAAGAGTCCGAGCCCTGAGGGACTCCACTGGTAACACTGCACCATGTTGATTTGCTCCCTTCAACTAGTACTATTTGGGTCCAACCCTGTAGCCAGTTGCCTAGCCATTGCACCATATGATGATCTAGGCCACCATTCCCCAGCTTAACCATGAGGACATCATGGGGAACTAGGTCAAAGGCCTTCTTGAAGTCCAGATAAATGACGTCCACATCATCTCCCTTGTCCAGCACATATGTTACCTGGTCATAGAAGGAGATCAGGTTGGTCAGGCAAGACCTGCCAATCACAAAGCCATGTTGGCTGGCATTCAGAAGCTTGCCTTCCATTAGTCTGGTGTTAATGGATCCCTTGACAATTTTCTCCAGAATTTTTCCAGGGATGGAGGTCAGACTGACTGGTTTATATTTCCCCAGCTCATCCCTCCTCCCTTTCTTGTAGATAGGGACCATGTTGGCTCTTTCCCAGTCATCGGGGACCTTGCCCGAGCACCACGATTTTTCAACTATCTACACCAGGGGGATGTAATGATGTCTGCCAGCTCTTTCAAGACCCTTGGGTACATTTCATCTGGGCCTGTGGACTTGTGAATGTCCAGTTTCTCAAGGTGTTCCCTCACCTAATCGACATCAATTTTTGGCCTGTCACCCACTCCCAAGTTGGTTTGCGCCATTCCTGGCAGTGTGATCCTCATGGGGAGATGAAAAACCAATGTAAAAAAGTCACTTAGGAAATTGGCTCTTCCTTGGGCATCTGATGTCAGTTGCCTCGTTGGATCTCTCAGGGACCCAATACTGTCCTTGTTCTTTTTCCTACTTCTCACATATCTAAAGAAGGACTTTTTGTTGTCCTTGATCCCTGTAGCAAGCCTAAGTTTGGTTTGTGCCTTGGCTTTTCTCAACCACTCACTACAGGTGCGGGCAAGTGCACAATAATTCTCTTTGGTAATGCTTCCTGTTTTCCGGGTGGTGTAGGCTACTCTTTTGAGCTTAATGAGGTCCAACAGTTCCTTATTCAGCTATCAGGGCTTCCTTGCTCATTGACAGCATTTCTTGTGAGAAGGGATGGCTTTGCCCTGTGCTTCAAGGATTATGTTTTTGAGTGATAACCATTCCTCATGTACTCCCTTTTCAGAAGGGTATGGCCTCTGATTGCCTGACTGACCAGTTCTCTCAGTTTGCAGATGTTGACCTTCCCAAAGTTAAGGACTTCTGTTTTACTGAGGGGTTTGCCTGCTCTTCGGTGAACTAAGAAGGTGACCAACTCATGGTCGCTGTCACCAAGCTTCCCCTCAATATGCAGATCACTCACCAGGTCCTCCCCTTTGGCCAGGACAATATCCAGCAATGTCTCTCCCCTCATCAGCCCATAGACCTCCTGGGTTAGGTAGAAGTCATCGATGCATGTGAGAAAGCTATGTGACTTGTCAGATTTGGCCATGTGATCATCCCAAGACAATGATCTAAGAGGGAAGTTGAAGTCTCCCATGATGAACAAGCATCAGAAGCATGCAGCTTCAACCAGTTCCCTAATGAATTCTTGATTTAGGTCTTCCTCATGGTGGGGGGGGTCTATAGTAGACTCCTATGAGTAAGTCACCCACCCCATGTTCTCCTTGTATCTTGACCCAGAGGGTCTCAAGGCTCCCTTCCTGGTTTGGAAACTCAGTCTGCAGGAAGGCGAACTGATCTTTGACATAGAGAGCAACACCCCCACTCCTCTTCCCCACAAGATCTCTTACATACACAGTGTAATGCTGTACTGTCACCGACCAATCATAGGTGGAGTCCCATCAGGTCTCCATAATTCCTACAAGGTTGTAGTCATTATCACATAGGAGAAGGGCCAGTTCCTCATGCTTGTTTCCCAAGCTCCTGTGTACAGGCAGTTAAGTCTGCCATATGAAGCCCAATGCTTCCCTGAGGGGTTTAGCAGGACCTTTCCTTGGGCTATCTCCCTTGGGCTGCCCAAGTTATTGGTAGTGCAGCTGACATGACCTGGGCTAAAACTGTTAGTAGACCGCCCGTCCCCCAGCGGTCTCAGTTTAAAGCCCTGTCAAGAAGGTCAGCCATTCTGGCTGAGAAGAGCTTCTTCCCTTTCTAGGTGAGGTGGAGGCCATCCCTTCCCAACAGTCCACACTCTCTGAAGTGCGGACCGTGGTCAAGGACTTTGTGGTCAGTCAGTGATCTACATGCCAAGTTGCAATCCTGGCTGTGTGTGTGCCCCCACCTCTGCTGCAGCCGCCTGGAGCCCATGGCCAGGCTGCATTGTGGCCCTACATAATTTCAACATCTTTATGAATGATTTGGATGTTGGGGGTGAAAAGCTCACTGTTCAAGTTTGTGGACAACACCAAGTTATGGGGGAGCGTGGTCATGCCAGAAGATAGGTTGCAGATACAGGCTGACTGGAACCAGATGATGTTTAACACCAGGAAGAGTGCCTTGAGACCCTCTCTAAGGTGCTCCATCTGGAGGCAAACAATCTCCAACATACCTACAGGCTCAGTGGCAACAATTTGACTTGCATCATAGCTGAAAGGGACCTACGGGTAGTGATCAACTGTCACATGAACATGAGCCAGCAGTGCAATGCTGTGGCCAGTAAGGCAAACAACACGCTGGCATGCATTAACCATTGCATCTCATGAAAAATTAAGGAACTGGTCCTCCCACTGTACTCTGCACTGGTGAGACCTCAGCTGGAGTACTGCATCCAGTTGTGGGTGCCACACTTCAACCAGGATGTGGAAAAACTTGAGAGGGTCCAGAGAAGAGACACACGTATGATCAGGGACTTGCAAGACAAGCCATACAAGGAGAGGCTGAAGGACTTGGGCCTCTTCAGCCTACAGAAGGGAAGGCTGAGAAGGGACTTGGTAGTGGTTTACCACTACATCAGGGGTGTGCATCAGGAGTTTGGGGAACAGCTGTTCACCAGGGCACCCCTGGGGAAGACCAGGAGCAACGGATTCAAACACCTGGAAGTCCGCTTCAGGTTCAATTCCAGGAAAAACTTTCACAGTCCAGGTGTCCAGACTCTGGAGTAAACTCCGTCCACTGGTGGTGCAGTCACCTACCCTGGAAAACTTCAAAAGGAGACTGGACAGTCACCTGGCTGAGGTCAGTTGACCCTAGTTGTCTTTTCCTGCCTAGTGCAGGGGGACTGGGCCCAATGATCTACAAGGTCCCTTCCAGCCTCTAACAATCTATGAATCTATGCCCTGCACTTTGAGGGGGCCCGTTAGCCCCAGCCTTCCGCTGCCTATGCTGGACTCATAAGTCATGTTCCCCAACCTCCTCACCATTTTTGTTGCCCTCTGTTGGACTCTCCACATGTCCCTTCTGTAGTGGGAGCCCCAAAACTGAACACATTACTCCAGATGTGGCCTCACCAGTGCCAACTGGAGGGGAATAATCATTTCCCTTGACCTACTGGCAACACACCTACCAATGCAACCCAGTCTGCTATTAGTCTTCTTGGCAACAAGGCCAAACTGCTGGCTCATATTCAGCTTATTGTCCAGTATACACCCCAGGTCCTTTTCTGCAGAGCTGTTACCCAGCCAGCCAGTCCCCAGCCTGTAATGGCGCATGGGATTGTTCCATCCTAAGTGCAGGACTTTGCATTTGTCTTTGTTGAACTTCATGAAATCCTTTTGACCCAATCCTCCAATTTGTCCAGGTCACTCTGAATCCTAGCCCTACCCTCCAACTTATCTACTCTTCCCCCCAGCTTGGTGTCATCTGCAAACTTCCTGAGGGTGCACTCTGTGCCATCTTCCAGGTACTTGATGAAGACTTTGAACAAAACTGACCCCAGGAGTGACCCCTGGGGCACTCCACTTGGTACTGGCTGCCAACTAGACATCGAGCCATTGGTTACTACTCTTTGAGCCTGAAGTTCCAGCCAGTTTTCTAGCAGCTTGCAGTCCACTCATCCAACCCATACTTCCTCATCTTGCCTGTGAGAATGTTGTGGGAAACTGTATCAAAAGCCTTGCTAAAATCAAAATACAGCACATCCATCCATCTCCCTGCATCCACAGAGCCAGTCATCTCATCACAGAAGGCAATCATGTTGGTCAGGCATGATTTTCCCCTGATGAATCCAGGCTGACTGTTCCTAATCACCTTTTTCACCTCCAAGTGCTTAGAAATGGATTCTTTGAGGATCTGTTCCATGATTTTTCCAGGGACTGAGCTGAGGCTGACTAGTCTGTAGTTTCCTGGATCCTCCATTTTCTCTTTTTTAAATATGGGCACCTTTTCCAATCATCCATGACCAGTCCTGATCACCATGAGTTTTCAAAGATGATGACCAATGACTCTGCGGTCATATCAGCCAACTCCCTCAGTACACGTGGGTACATCCTATCTGGCCTCATGGACTTGTACACGTTCAGCTTTTCAAAATAATCCCTAACCTGTTCTTTCACCACTGAGGGCTGCTCACCTCCTCCCCAAACTGTGCTGTCAGGTCCAATAATTTGGGAACTGACCTTGCCTATGAAGACTATGGCAAAAAAGGCATTGAGCACTACAGCCTTTTCTGCATCCTGTCACAAGTTTGCCTCCCCCATTCAGTAAGGGACCCACACTTTTCCTGATCCTCCTCTTGCTACCAACATACTTGTAGAAAATCTTCTGGTTATCCTTCATATCCCTTGCTAGCTGGAACTCCAATTGCACTTTGGCCTTCCTGACTTCATCCCTGCATGCCCAAGCAGTGCTCTTATATTCTTCCCTATTTATTTGTCCAATTTTCCACTTCTTGTAAGCTTCCTTTCTGTGATTTAGTTTACTGAAGATTTCCCTGCTAAGTGAAGGTGGTTCTTCTGCCGCCATACTTGCTAGTTTTCCTGCACATTTGGATGGTTTGTTCCTGCACTCTCAATAAGACTTGTTTAAAGTACAGCCAGCTCTCCTGGACTCCTCTCCTCCGCAAACTGGTTTCCCAGGGGATCCTGCCCATGAATTCCCTGAGCAAGTGAAAGCCTACTTTCTGAAGTCCAGGGTCCTTACTCTGCTGCTTTCTATCCTTCCTTTCCTCAGAACCCTGAACTCAATCATTTCATGGTCACTGTTGCCCAATCTTTCTCCCAAATTCCCAAAGCTCCTGTTGGATGGTAGGGCACCAACCCGTATTCACATTCTTTGCTATCTCCAGGTATGGGGTTGGCATGAGATGGAGGATTTTTACTTCAGGTCTGAGTCATTTCCCACAGTCAGGTCTCCGTGTGAGTTAGCAAAAACAGGCTTAGTATGATGGTCAGATTGTTCTTCAAAAGAGGAATTGGAAGGCACCTATCTCTGCTATGGTATCTTGTTAAAACAGGTTGATACAATGGACCAAATAGAAGAACCAAAAGAATGGTTATTTGGGGGAAAAACAACTCTCTTAAATAGATCCAAAAGAAATAAGTAAAAATGTACAAAGGGAAATTTTCCACTGATGACAAGGGAAGAAATTCTGCATGACATGACTTAAACAAAATATTTTTTTTCTATATTTGATGTGTCAGCAGGATTCACTACAAAATACAATAGGTTTGAGATAGCAGAGAGGGTACTAAGATACATTGATGATATTTCGATCTGGGAAAAAATATCATGACCCATATCTGTGATAATCCTTGGAAAGAACCAGGAGTTGCTGGTCTAAAACTAAACATATGACAATGTAAATTCTGATTAAGAGAGCCTACATATCTGGGAGAAGAGAAACAAGACAAAAAAAGTGGACAGGAAAACTGTAGTGAGGTTGTGGTCATCTGCACCAGCCCTGGCCCAACAGACAGAGGTATACAAAAATTAATTGGCATGTAAACTATGTAGAGAGATTTGTGCCTAATCTAACTGTCTGAATGGGCAAACTGAGAGTGCTACTGTGCAAAGATGTCCAATGGACATAAGATGTAAATGTTAATTAAGAAATTGAGAACAGAAGGAGATAATTATAAAGAGGTCCAAATTCTGAGGTACTATGCCAGTAAGCTCAAAATTAAATTATCCCTGGATGCCTCTAAGGACAATATTGGCTCAGTCCTTTTACATGTTTAGTCAAATAGGAGACCAAAGTCACTGGCAATAACAGAAACTGAAATTTGAATACAAGAATAGTTGCATGATGGCAACTGGTGTCATTCACTGGGGATTTGCAGAGGTGCAGAGGAAAGACATGGCAAAACAAAGACTAAATATAATTTGAGGTTCCCAGAACTGCCATTGCTTCATATGAATGCATGTATCTACAATGAGAAACAATAGTCACAAATGATACTGTTGTCACAAGAATAAACCCTGCAGATTTATGAGGTTAGCACCCAGATTGGACACTTACTACAGAGAGGGCATGTATACATATGGTCATTTAATGCAGATTAGCCCAATTTAAGCCACATTAGGGGCACGTGTCTACATGTGCATGCACTTAATGTGCTTAAAAATGGTGATTTAAGGCTATGTGAGCCTAAATTTGATACCTGCCCAAAGCAAGTATTAAATTTAAGTGGGATTAGTTAATGCAGATTAACGCATGCATTAGTCCACATTCACATAGGGAATTTAGTCCTGGGTCTGCCCCAGGACTCCTGGCTGGTTATCTCTCCTCCCCTGTGCGTGGGCTGCTCTCTATATAGTTTGTCACTTGTAAGCATTTTTTTTATTGTTGGTGGGTGAGGAGGGTGGTGGATGGGAACTATTTGTTGAGGGAGGAAGGGGAAAGACAAGGGTGGAGGGATGTGGGTGAGTGTTGTGAGGGTAATAAAGTTTTTTGTTTCAAGCACGTGCATGTCCTGACAGTGGTGCTGGGGTTGGGCAGGGGATAGGGTGGGGTGTGAATGGTGGGGCAGGCAGGCTGGAGTGAGGAGTGCAGGAGGAGTGGATCAGCCAGGGCCCACTACCACGTGTAAACACCAAATTAGTTTAATGTGCATTAAATTTAAGCCATCTTCAATTCATGTGTAAACACACCCAGAGAAGGGAAACACCTTCAGTAAATACCAGAGGAAGGGGAATAACAGGCACTGGGTGCATCTACACAAGTCGCTATGAAGACGTTGTTACTGCACCGTGATTTAGTATTTCCTTTTGAATTAATCTTTGGATAGATTCATGCAAAATGAAGTACTACATCATGGCTCAGTAACAGCCTGTACTGCACCATATGTACATACATGGATATTTAGCAGCTACTTTGCCATAGCAGTGCACTATACCAGGTGCTGTATGGGGCACCTGAGAGACTAACTGATTGTTGCCCATTAGCCCAGTGAACAGATTGAATATACATTGATGATCATTTGGAATCTGGACTCTAAATGAAGCAGACCTCTGTTTCCCTTTTGGGCTCTGAGTAATTTCTGAACAGAAAAGAGCATAGTAGTACTTTCCCCCTTTTGTTCCTTGGCAGGTTCTACTGAATACTGCCAAAGACTGCCTCCTTCCTTCAGCAATTATAGGGTGGTATAGTAACTTGGGGAGCTAATAAATTGAATATTCTGAACAAAGGTGTAATGACTAGGGTCTGTGCCCTGAGTGGCAGTAGAATCATGGGCAGCAGCAAGAACTGAGCTGGCTGCAGTTCTTGCAGCCCTTCTCAGTGGTGCCTTGGGTTGGTGCTCCAGCCACCAATCTCTTGTTACACTACCGATTCTGGGTTACTTTGGCCTACCTGTTTCCCCGCACAACTGCAGGCATAGACTCTGGTCCCATAAGAAACATGGGCTCCATAATACATGTTGGAGGCAGTATTGCAAAGGTACTTAAGCTCCCTTCCCATGATGAGGATTCCTCTCTGGGTGATTCTAGAGGGCATAGATTCATTGGGCTACATCATCAGCAAGCACAGGGACAAATGGGAATTTTTAACTAGGAGTTTTGCAATTAAAAAACTCACCACCTATGTAATATTGCTACAAACATACAATGGCAGACAGCAGACATGAACATTTATGTTACAATAACTCAAAAGCCCTAGTATCTTAGGTGTCCCGTGGTGACCAAAACCAAAATAATTTAAGGTTGCATTTTAATTGAATTACACAATGACATTAATTTAAACATTAGTAAACAGATGCAATTTTGTACAATGCTTTAAATTAAGTTTCTCACACATGCATTTAATTTAAATTTATTGAGATGGTTATTTATGTTAATAAAATAATTAAAATCAGTTATTTAAGACTAACTATGAAATAGCTGTGTAACTACCTATATTAATAAGACAGTTAGTTAAGGGATAATGTCTATTGCTTTATAGTATAATTGCAATAAACAGCTGCTGAGTTTGATTAAGAGCTGAAGTGGAGCTAGAGTGTTGGAGCAATCTCAGAAGCTATTTGTTGTAAGTAGACTACAAAGCAATGAAGATTATTCCTATTCTACAAAAGCTATAGCATAAACATTAAAATATGATTTTCCTAAGTGCTCTGATTCCTTTTTTTCAGATTTGCCAGTTCTGCTAGAGGGGAGGGATGGGCTCTAATCAGTGGGGAGTGGCTTTTGTGGAGGAAAAGAGGTTTGGAGAGGGAATTCTGGGAGCAAATACTTCCCTGCTTTATACCAAAGTATACCTATCACCTTAGATGAGATTATGCACATATGTAAGTCAAGGCAGATATCAGGATCATCAAGTATTTTTAGGGTGTCATCATTCAAGAGTATCTTGTGTGAGTCACTTCAGATTTAGTAGAAAATCTCTACTTGGCCCCAGTTTCGGCTGATGGGATTTTTCTGTGGAGTGTATAGAACTAGGGGGACAATCAAGCTCCTAATAGAAATTCACTTATGTCTTAATTTAGGAAGTGGCAGCTGCCATTCCATAATTCCATCTTTAATGCACAAAGCAGAGCAGCTTCCTGGCCTGTAAGCTTAATAGCAACAACTCATATCTGAAAGACAGGAACCTGCAAGTCAATCAATCCAGAATGCTGTCAGGAACAGCCCTTTTACTTTCAGTGTTTCTGCCACATTAGGATCCTGGCAGTTTTTGGGGGAGCAGGGAATGATGTGCTCAATTATTCAAAGCTGTTTCAGTTCACATTTACTCTCTGAGGGCTACTTAGTTTTATAAAATGGCAAACTTTGGCATGTTGCTTCAGAAGCAACTGGGCAAGCAGAATCTGCCCTTTCATGGTTGTTTATGTTTATCATTTTCTTCCCACTTTTAACGTTTTAACTTTCTCATTGAAATCACAAGGCTACCAAAGTCAAAAAGTGCTGTGAAACAGAGCTGAACAAATTTTCAGCAGGGAAGCTATGCAAGCCTCAAGGTTTTGTTATAAACCTGAAACAAGTTTTGCCAAGATAGAGTTCCATATTAACCTCCAGGCCACACCTTCCCTCCCTTCAAGCTGTTTTTTCTATAGATACTGGAAATTGGGAAGGCAGTCTTATCCCAAATGATATGCAGAACTTTAAAGTCAAACTGCACAACTCAGAGGAAAAACAACGTGAGTTTGAAATTCAGCATGAACAATTTCACAATAGGATCAACATTTCTTACAAGCAATGTACTTGTTGTGTTATCTGAGGTTTTGACTTGTAGTACAATTAAAAAATGGTCTGGAAAGGATGAAAAAAATTCCTG
>NW_005841866.1:1550054-1559678 GCF_000455745.1 Alligator sinensis
TGTACATGTGTCCTTCTCTTTAGTAGTCTGTCCTGAAAAGATGATTACCTCAGTAGCTAGATGACCCCACTGGCACAAAGAAGTAAAAACCACAGTTGCCATCTAAGGATGTGAACAAGTGTTCAAACAAACCCACTCAGGTTGGGCAGCTTACTTTGAACTGCTTAAATCCAAGTTGGGTTCTACCACAAGCAGACATTCACCTGTGCAGCCAAAGGTAAGTAAGTTGTGAGGTCTGGGGGGAAGCTGGTGGGTCCACAGAGGGACTAGGGCGTCCTGAGAGGGTTGGCAGGTTTGTGGACTGCCCAGTCTGGGGGTTTTAGTTTGGGGGGGTTTAGTTGGCTTAAAACAGCACAGCTCCAGGGCTGTGGTGAGTGGCTGGGCTTTCCCACTTTTTGTGCTCATTAGGCCAGATTAATCCATGTTAGATCAGGTTAACCCAGGCTGATCTAAAGTTAGTTCACCTCTGAGGTGAACTAACTTCAGATTGGGTGCAACATTTTTAGGGCAATTTTAGCCCTGGGAACAATTGCATGTCAGGCCATTTAGATGGACCTAACTTTGGTTAGGTTGATCTAAATGTAACCCTTGTATGTACCCATGGTGGCAGGTGTCAACTGTGATTTAAAGCTTCTTTTTTTTTAAGAAACTGACAAAAGAAAGGCATCTCAGCAAAGTTTTTTGCATGCTGATTAATCCACGTGCTGGTCCCCTACTAACCTTTCACAGAATTATGTCTTTCTTGTTGATACGGGAAACAGATGAAAGGATGATTCCATTGTCTGAGTGGGGGAGGGAGGGCAGGAAGGGGAGGGGATGTTTCAGACAGGACAGTCAATCTCAGCTCTTTTTTGGGTATGGCCATTACAGTCACCCAAAATAATTATTTCCAGTGGTTGGAATCCAGCACTAGGCAAGCTCCACTCTCATGGCTTCCCACTTCAGGTTTAGGCAACTGGCAGTAAAGCCCACCCAGCATATGCTTGTTAAGCTTCCAAGGCTTGCAGGCCTTGCAAACTGCCCTAGGGAAAAACTCTGTAACAATGGATAAAAGACTTTGGCCTCCCAGCTTAGTTACAAAGGATCCTCTTCACTCATCCTCTTAGTGAGAAATCCAGTTGAATGGTTTTTGAAATCTTTCAAATATTAAAAATAAAATAAATCGTCTTATTCCGTTCCCTGGCGAGACTCTTGACTGCAGTGCCATGATGTACAATTCAGATCCTTTACATCACCAGCAAAGCCAATCTAAAGGATACCTTTTATTGCTGTGGCTGCAGCCAGGTGCACAGAGAAAACGGCATGAATTTCTTTGTGTTCCTAGAACATATAAAAAGAAACTGATTGTACTGAAGGAGGCAGATTCATGAGCATTACAATGACTGGGCAACAAACTGAAGTGTTTGCTGGTTCTTAACACTCACATGCTAACTTTGTTTGTTGCAATCTTGGCATAAGGCTGGCTAGAAATAAGAGGGACTCTTAACCAGAGACAGAAATATTTCTATGTGTAACTTTACCTTGGCATGCTTGTCATTGTCATGGGTGATGCCAAAGAAGAGGGACAATGACAAGGCAGGAATCATTGAAATAAGTCTGATAAAACAATAGTCCTATTTAGATCACTAGTCATTTTTAGACCTGCACTCAAATCTATAGGCCAGGTGTGTCAAAGATATTGCCAGACTGAACACACAGAGTCCTATCATCCAGCCCATGCTGCTCATGGGTCTCAGACTAGCCACGTGCAGCACATGCTGGTCCCAGCCCCATGCTCTGTATGTGGAGCTGGTCTGGTGTGTGTTGCACACAGCTTGCGGGGCTGTAAGCTGGACATGGGGCCAGTCCAGGGTGTGCACTGCATGTGGCACCTGTGCTGGGCTGGCTTTACATGCTAGATCTAGGGGCTGTCCAGACCGGGCCCACAGACCGACCCTGCATGCTGGATCCAGCGTGCAGGGCCAGTCTAGCACAGGCACCACATGCAGCACAGGCCCTGGACTGGCTTTGTATGAAGGGCTGGGGCTTTCACATGCTGCAAGCGGTGTGTGAGGCTGGAGCCGGTGTACTTGCTGTATACATCACATCAGATCAGTCCAAGGCATGTCTTCTTGATCCAACACGTGGGGCTGTTTTGTGGGCCCAAACTGTTCTATGGGCTAGTCCTGTGCCCTTCATACGGCTCCTGAGCCTAGATGAATTTGATATCTCTGCCCTAGGCCATTACATTCTAGTCAACTGCCCTCAATCCCCTTACGCACACACTTACAAACCCATACAGAGGTGCATGCACACATACACTATCTGCCTCCTTACAGTGCCACTACTTAATTTGTTGTCTTCCAAGTGCCTGATTGCCTAGCCCCCTTCAAGAATGGAAATGCTGGCATCTTGTGTCTATTGGGATGCTGATTTGTTCTTTCCCCCTTATTCTTTCACTGTGGCACAGGCTGTCTCACAGAGTTGTTTTCTTAATTCCCTCCCAACTGAATGTTTTCAGGGACAGTAGTTTGCCTTTGGAAGTTGACCTGGAAATGCTCAGTTGACTACTGAAGCTGCAGAACAACAAATTCACTGGGTCTTTCAGAAACTCCTTGTCTCAGGAGAAGAGGTATCATTTGATAAACAGGCAGGAAAATGTAAAGCTACCTGTCTGCACTCTTCTGGCAGGAATCACCAAGGGGCACTATTCCCTAGGGGCCATTGGTCTTATAGTATCTTTGTCTTAATGAACAAGTCTTTGAAGAAACATATTGTTGTTAGCTTTGTCATGGAATTTCTCCATGGGGAGCTGTTGTAAACAGCATGATCATATGTTCTTTGCCTTAATCATACTAAATGGAGTCACTTCTCAGAGATAAGTTGCATCTCAAGAACTAAGCTTTGAAGTTTGGGCTGAAGATTTCTGACAAGGACATTTGCCAGTGTGCTCTTGGCAGCCACCTCTGTTAAGGAAAGGTATAGTGACTAAAATATTTTGCGTTAAGAAAGTGCCCTGACACTATGGCCCTGTTTTCTCTTCCAGTGGGACACTAGCTTGCCTCCTGATATCTGTTGCCATTTGTCACAAGGCCAGAATTAAGCTTAGGTTGAAACATTTAGCAATAAGCCACACATTGGGTATACTTCTGAAGGGCACTGGCTCTGGAGCCAGCTTAGGGATGTCATGTCTTTTCAGTCACTGTTCCTACAGAAAGAGAGATTTATCAGCTGCCGTTGGACTAGCAGAGCACAGCCCCTCAGCACACTGACTTTGCTGACCATCGAAGGAGGAGCCAGGCCACGGGCATGGCCTCCCCTTTTACCTATCTCCTTTTGGCAAGTCCTCTGCCAAGGAAGGAACAATATTTAAGGGCAATAAGCAGAAAGAAAGATCTTTATCCAGTAGGAAGAGAATTTTTTCCTACCCTCTGGCTACTTCATTTTTAATGCTTTCTTGAAAAGTCTTGGGTCTTTTGGATCTTTTAAGTCACTCCAGAGCTCACCTTGGTATGTCCAATTACAACACTGGATCTAGAACATGTGAGACACTGAAATTATTGGCATTTTTTCCCTATTAAAATCTGTTTGGATGTATGTTAAAAAATCTACTTGTCTGGTTACCTTATTTTTTGACATCTTGCTACCTCTGAGTTTAGCTTTGGTTCATTAGTCAAGGAAATAAACAGCCGGGTTTCTTATTATTCACACTATCACACAGTGTATTCCAAGCCTGTACATATCCTGTAGCTTGTTAAATAATTTTTTATCCTTTAAGAAATTCCCATTAATCTCTGACCAAGAAGAGCAATAATAGGTTAGTTAGTCATCATATATAAAAATCTGAATCATTTTTACAAGTATCTTTAATGGCTTTCATTAATTACGTGTCTACATGAAAAAGCCACCCCTCTCAAACACAGCATCCTTTCATTCTTCAAGAGGATCTAATTTCTGAAATAACTGAAATTAAGGCACTGATACTCTGTTTCACCAAATCAAGCAGAAAAAAATACATTCATGTAGCAAATGGAAGGTACAGCAATTGTGCTTTCTATGAAGTTGTAAGCTTCTTTCATTTCATTTCACCCTTGCCAGCTACATAGAGAAATATTCGTACTGAGTTAGACTGTGGCCTTGAATAAAAGGGGCAGGGATAAACTGCACCATTCACAAACAGTCCTAGGAACCATTGTGTCCCAGGAAAGTCTTCTGAACCACCACTTCCTGTTGCTTCCATCTTGCTCCAAGTAGCTGGTAATTTATTGTTGCTATACTATCTATACTAGCAATAAATGACAACATCCACAACACCATCCAAGTTGCTCTGGCTAACCAAGATCCCACCTATTCCTCACATCTCCCTGACCACTGGTTCAGTGGACGGACTTGTTTACTGGTTTTGCTTCTGCAGCTAAGATTTTGTAGCTTATATAGGGATAGGGTTATATAGGAAAGGGATTACTCCCATGCTAAGCAGTACAAAGGCATGTGCAATTGAACAAGTTACCACAAGGTGAAGGAGGGTAGGTAATGGATTTACAGCATATCAGCTACTCCATGGTAACTGCCAATTTCCTCCAATTACCTCCCGGTAAATGAAAACTAACACACAGTACCTTACCCTCACTAAAAGAAATGAAATAGGGGTAAGTCACAGTGCATTGATTTTCATTTACCATGGAGTAAAAGCATGCACATGGGCAGTTGGCACAAAATAGCTACTCTCTAAATCCTCACCCTCATATACCTCAGGGTTACTTGTTTGTGTGCCCACGTCCAAAGTCAAACTTTATCCCACTGAGAGGAGTAGAGGGTAGAAAGACACAAGAAAGGGTTTTGCTTACACATAGCATTAGTGCAGATACAAAAGGTTTGAAAACTACCTTCACTACAGTTAATACTGCTTTAAAAAAAAAAGAGGGAGTGGGGGTTCTTTTCTTTTCTTTCCCATTCCTGGCTTGGGAAATGGGGAATATCAGAAGATGAAGAAAGGCAAGTCTGTGTTTTTGCATGCAATATTAGTCCATTACTTGGCTGAGACCCAGATCTATTGTGGCAAGAAAGTAATAGATGAACTAACTAGGGACCCAGACTCTCTGGCTACTGTCCAAGAAACATTAAAAAATGGAGTACTGAACATAACAAGTAGGTTGATGCATGCAAATGTTGATGTCTTATTGAAAACTGTTAACTTATTAACATGTTAAGTTTATAGAGGTGCATTTGAATATTAATACCTGCTGGCCAAGTTTGTACCCCAAAATTGCATACTGACCTACTTTCCTGAAATAATATTAAAAGTTGTTTTCACCTTGTTCACCTTGGTAAGACAGTTTGTCAGGAAATGATACTTTTTTTGATAGTAGTGCCAGCTGCCTGGTGCTGAGTTGTTACTTTTGGAAGCACCATTTCCATGGTAGTGGAAATGATCTCTCTAACTTTTGCCACATACATAATAGGGCCCCGAATTCTTTGTTTGTTATTTTTTCCGTTCCTGCACAGTAGGGACTAACCTACTGTGGGTATTATCACCTCATCATGCAGGTAGTAGTGCACAGACGTGCCACTGTAGGCTTGTATGAGGTCAATGGATCAAAGTTTCATGTTGGGACCCTAAGTCTTGCTCAGCATCCAGCAAACCTAAGGCTTCTAGGGGGTGAAAAAATATTGGCTAATCTCAGAAGGTTTAGCATGAGGTTGATGCATTTACACAACTCAACCTTACTTCCTGTGCACCTCCTAAGGACTGTGGGAGACTGGCTAAC
Source organism: Alligator sinensis (assembly GCF_000455745.1). Lineage (NCBI taxonomy): Eukaryota > Metazoa > Chordata > Crocodylia > Alligatoridae > Alligator > Alligator sinensis. Next base: position 1,555,802 of record NW_005841866.1, read on the forward strand.
TTTCTGGGGATCTCAGAACAGGAGATGTACATTAATGAGGACATAGGAGGTCAAGTTATTTTAACTCTACCCATGTAATAAGGACCCAATAAAAATCAGAAACTCATATTATGTTACCCATTTTTGACAGTTCCATTTCAGCAGTAACCTCACAACCTAGAGAGCCTTTTCATTATATAGTCCACATTATGTCTGGCCCCTAAAGGAGGTGTTTCAACCTCTTTTGCAAGGGTCATTCATCCCCTTCAGCAGTTAAAAGGTCTTCAACTAGGACTGACTCCTGCACAGAGGTGCAAGAATGTGGAAAAGCTGCTTGACCCTGTACCAATCCTGTACATTCATTCAAGGACCAGCTGCAACCCAGTTTATGGTTAATGACATGCAGCCTGAATATTTTTTAAAATTTTAACCACAGAGAAAATACCTGTCATTTTCTTATCACATTTTTATCTTTCCTGGAATCCATGGTGACCCTGAAATTTCTTAAGGAGCCTTTATTTCAAAGACACCCCAGCAGTTCCTTCAAAATAATGTTTGGTTCAACAGAAAGTTTTTAAAAGATGCAAGAAGGCAAATTCATTGGAAAAAATAGGTGAGATTAAATTAAAATGATAAATAGATAATAAATAAATCCATTATCTTCATGTAGATAGGTAGGCACTGCACTCCCAGCTCCTAAAACTATAATATTCCCCTACAAAGCCCCTATAAAGTGATAAGCAAAAAATAAATAAATAAAAATCAATAAAATCCAGTACCTCCTCTTCATGCACAATCATAATTCCCTTTGCCACTGTCTGTTGCATTTTCATTTAATTTCTTCTGTTTTCAGTTTTTCAGTAAGGGAATTAGCTAATATTGGGACAAATAGGTGAATGGTTGGGATTCCATTTATTTATGTATTTATTTTGCAGTTTTAATATTATTCCCTATTAACATCTTGATTGTTCCCAAAGCTCATGTAAACTGGATGACCATTTTGTTGTTGTTGTGGTGGCAAGAAGCAAGCTTGCTCACATGGCAGGTTTTTCTAAGCTCTCTCAGCTCTAATTGTTGCATGCAAATTGTTTAATAAATAACGTTGGCCAGAAAAAAAAAGAATAGATATTAATTAAGAAAAGGATTTAGGCTGACTCAGTCTCGTACATGAGACAAAAGGTTAAGTAAATGCCAAGGCCGCTATGCCTCTTCAAACAATGAATATTAGTTTTAGAATCATTAATGTCTGCTTAGAAAACAGAGTCATATTGGAGACTTATATGCCAAAATAACCAAGGCCAGGGCTGTTTCTTTTCAATCTGAAGCTAAATTATTCTCCAATAGAGGGCTAAATGTATGCAATTAACAGTGCTAGGTAGGACAACAGGGAATGGCACTTTTAATATGTAGCCAAATTGAGATCAAGTTTTTCTTTGAATCTGGTAACTTGAACATTTAATATGCACAACCAAGCACTGCAACAGAATTAGTGAAAAGCAGCAGATAATTAACTCTTTCGCTACTTGTCAATGTAGTTTGTGAATAGCCAGGATGCTGCTTCCTGATTTCTGTCTTGTAAAATGGTATCAGACAGAAAAACAAAGGAATTTCAAGTATCTTGAGTACTCAAGTACTCAGTGAAATAAATGTATGGACAGTTTCTTGGTACTGGTTAAAATAGGATTACGGCATCTTTTTTTTAAAGAAAACTTCACTCTGTTGAGGATTAATTTTGCAAACAAGTTGAGAAGCAAGCTTATAGCTAACTTGCTAAAATTCAGGATGGTTTGATCTTAAAATGCTCACTCAGTTGTTGCAATAAGTTGAAGGGATCATGCAAAAAAATTAAGAGTAAGTAAGAATGGACATTTTTGTATGATTGGATGAATCGCAAAAGATGTGTCTTGGACATGCAGGTAAAAGTTAAGATGCTTATTAAAATTACTCAGTGGCGCTGTCAGCAAGACTGAGGTGCTCAGCTTAACATTACACTGTCACAAGTACAAGATAGACGTACAGAAGCATCTAGAGATCAAGAGCAAGGCCCCAATGTGCAAGACTCTATATAAATCTAGTGACTCTATGTCCCAAAGAATTTAGAGTCTCAATAGGCAAGACATACAAAGCATGCAAAACAGGCAGTATTACTACACCCATTTTAAAGATATGGAAATGAAACTAGACTAAAAGATATGTATTTAGTAAATGTTATGTAACTCAGGATAATGGATACCTCCTAAAACGCTAGCATTACTAATGAAGCACATTTAAGCTGTGCTAGCTGCTTGTGTGAAGCCTGTGCTTTTCTTTCCAAGCTTTTACTTTTCAGCTAAGCCTTTAAAAAGCAGCACCTTTTTCTACATTGGACATTTAAAACCTGCTAGCTCTCCTATACTAGTAACATACTTTCAAATCCCAGTCTAGATAAAAATATCCAGCTGTTATATAGTCCTTTTATCCATGGATTTCAAGGTGCTGTATAAAGAAGGTTAGTATCATTATCCCCATTTTATAGTCAGGGAACTGTGGCATAGATTTGCTCAAGGTCACGAAGACTAAGTACAGACAGTCAAAAGGCCCAAGGCTGAATCTACTCAGTCTTTGCAGGTTAATCTAAAAATGCAGAGATTAAACTGAGAAATAATTGGACAGACATTCATTTTTGATTCAGGTAATGCAGCCATATACCTTCAGTGGCTCAGGCCAGAAGCCAGGGGGCACCAGAGCATAGCTCTCTGGCATACAGGCAGTATGGGCTGTGTGTTTGCTTCCTCTTCTTGCTGTTTTCAAGGTCTCTGGGATTTGCATTCCAGAATCACAACAACAGGGCTCTACAGGATTGCTCATCACTTCCTCTTCCTGTTTTCAGGTGCCTCTAGGATTTGTAGTCCACAGTAACAGCCAGTAGTAAATTTTAGCAGGGCAGGGCAGGGCAGGGCAGCTCTGTACTTGGGGGAAGGGAAGTTTAGCCTCCCTCCCTGATCCCAAACCCCAGCCAGGGTTTGCCTAGGGGAGGCAATCCCTGCATTCCCTTCCCCCCCCGCTTCTCTGCTGGGGCAAACAACATAGCCCTGCCCAGGGCTGGAAAGCATGCTGGGGGAATGTGATTTAACTTGAATGAGGAAGGGGCCTGGGACAGAAGTTTCATAAACCAGTTTGATCCAAATCAGTTACGTCTGATACTGTATTCAACCAGGTTTATCTTAAACCAGTTTCAGCCATTTTGAAATTGATTTATGTGCACTGAACTTTTGTTCCATTACAGGTTTAAACTAGTTTCTGATTACTTAAACCAGTTTATGTATAACTTCTGTCCCTAGCCTAACAGACCAGCATCATAAAGTAAACTTTCATAGTTTCATAGAGTTGGATCCACAACTCCAAAGTTGTAGTGCAGTGTCCTGTGCACTAGGAAACACTGCCTGTATTAAGTGATTTCATCAAAGTTACTCAAGAAGTCTGCATCACAATTAGGAAGCAAAGCCATATCTCTTGAACCCCAATCCATAAACCCTGTTCTCTTTCCACGGAAGAACTGAAGAAAATTCTAAAGTGAAAACTATTTTCACTTTTAAATATATCTAAACCATTTGTCCCTTCTATGTTTTAAGCTCAGTTCAAGCTTTGGGCAAAAGTGCCTCTTGCTTTTCATTTACCTGACCTAGCTTTTTTACCCTGAAGTAGGTTTGCAAAGCAATCTAAATGATTACAGCAAAATGAGTGCCATTAAAGTCACTGGGATCATGTACATGGAAAATGTTAAATATCAATAATATAATATTGAAATATTATAGATATTTCTTCAAAGTTGATGAAGAAAATGATTAGCTATTGTACTGAACTCATTTGATAAAAATAAATAATACCATTCATTTGGTCCTGCTGACCTCTGCCTTGT
>NW_005841866.1:1559688-1588868 GCF_000455745.1 Alligator sinensis
GGAAAGCATGACTTACATGCTTCAAATGTGTGAGGTGGACTCTATACCTGAAAATACATGGGACTGGCTACTAGGGATTTTCGTCTCCACAGAATACCTGTTGTCCTCTTTTCTCCCACTCCCTATTTTCAAGAATGCAGAAAAGTGGCCAGAGAATGGGTGTATCTGAGGAAACGTACTCAAGCAGTATCCTCAATGTGGCATCCTTAGCTGCTCATTGACCTTTTAAACAAGAGTAAAATGGTGGCCACACTTCTTCAGCAAGTATGATGGTCCCCGTAAGTTTTACCAGATATCTGGAAAAGTTAAATTTTCATAGATTCAGAGATGTTAGGGTCGGAAGGGACCTCAATAGATCATCGAGTTCAACCCCCTGCATAGGCAGGAAAGATTGCGGTTTAGATGACCCCAGCTAGATGGTTATCTAACCTCCTCTTGAAGACCCCCAGGGTAGGGGAGAGCACCACCTGCCTTGGGAGCCCATTCCAGACCTTGGCCACTCTAACTGTGAAGAAGTTCTTCCTAATGCCCAGTCTATACCTGCTCTCTGCTTATGGCCATTATTTCTTGTAAATCCCCAGGGACGACTTGGTGAGTAAAACCTCACCAATTCCCTTCTGTGCCCCCGTGATAGCCTTATAGGCAGCCACAAGGTCGCCTCTCAACCTTCTCTTGCGGAGGCTGAAGAGGTCCAGGTGCCCCAGTCTCTCCTCATAGGGCTTGGCCTGCAAGCCCTTAACCATATGAGTGGCCCTTCTCTGGACCCTCTCCAGGTTATCCACATCCCTCTTGAAGTGCGGCACCCAAAATTGCATGCAGTATTCCAACTGCGGTCTGACCAGCGCCCGATAGAGGGTAAGTATCACCTCCTTGGATCTGTTCGTCATGCATCTGCTGATGCATGATAAAGTGCCATTAGCTTTTCTGATGACTTCGTCACACTGCCGACTCATGTTCATCTTGGAGTCCACTAGGACTCCAAGATCCCTTTCCATTTCCGTGCCACCCAGCAGGTCATTCCCTAGGCAGTAGGTGTGCTGGACATTTTTCCTCCCTAGGTGCAGCACTTTGCATTTCTCCTTGTTGAATTGCATTCTGTTGTTTTCTGCCCACATGTCCAACCTGTCCAGGTCTGCTTGTAGTTGTTCCCTGCCCTCTGGTGTGTCCACTTCTCCCCACATTTTGCCTCAGTTTAAGCTATTTAACCCATGAAGACATGGGTTAGACCCATGTCTTCAGCATGGTGCCAGGCCTTCTTCCCCCCTCTCCCCACTCCCTTAACTGAGCATTAGTATAGTTTACTGCGAAATAATCATGTGTGTCTACACATGTACATGCTTATAATGCAGTTGGTGCATCTACATGTGACACTACATTGCCATAGTCACATGCTACAGTAACATAGCTCGTTGCTACAGTGACATAGTGTCAGCGGGCACAAACAGTGGCGCCAATGCTATGTCACTGTAGTGAAAAGCCACCTCGCTATATAATGTGTCTCTATGGCAATGAAGCTACTAAAAATAAGCGTGGGCCAGCAGGATGGCGCAGTAAGAGCTGCTACTGCACCATCATTTAGTACTTCGTAAAGCAAGTACTAAATGACAGTGCAGTAACAACTGCACCATTGGGGGGCATGTGTACATGCACCCAGTAAACCTCCATAATCCTGAGTAAATTTGCTACCTGCAAATGCAAGTAGCAAATTTACTTGAGATTAGTAATGGTACAGTAGTGCTCATGTAGGCATGTGACTGGGAGCAAAATCTGCTCCCGGTCAGCCATCTACCGGAGGGTGGGAGAAAGCTCCCTGACCCTGGGAGCTGCCTGCTGCCAAGGCGGGCTCTGCCACAGGAGCCCAGGTGGGGACTATGTCCTCCTGTCCCAGCAGCAGAGCACTCCAAGCCCCCTGCTCTGAGATCATGATCAGGAAGTGGGGGCTCAGAAATCCTTATTTCCCAGCCCCCACTTCGCCATTGTGATCAGGGAGTAGGGGCTAGGAGATCCTCTTCCAGTGCTGGCTCCGCAACCACAGGACCAGCCCTGAGAGATCCTTATCTCCCAGTGCCTGCTCAGCTCTCTGCTGGCAGGGACAGAAGAACCTGTTCCCCGCCCAGCTCCACAAGTACAGAGCCGAGGGGCGAACAGGCTCAGAGTTTTGTTTCCTGCTCAGCTCAGCTCTGTACTCACAGAGCTGGACAGGGAACAGACTCCCCAGCCTGTTGCCTCCCCATCCCCAGCTTCACACCCATGAAGCTGGGCAGGGAACAAGCCCCCTAGCCTGCCCCCCCTCCCATGGTTATGGTCTGGGACCCCACCTAGCCCTGTGCCCCAACTGGGTAATTGAAGCACAGGGCTTGGAAAGACCTGCAGGGGTGGGATCAGGGCAGGGGGCTGGGACTCACCCCTTCCCTGCAGCTCTTTCCAAGTCTCCTGCCCCTGATCAGGGAAACAGGATCAGAAGCTCCCTACTGCTGGGCCAGGGGGACATTTTCCCTGCACCAGCTGTAGGCATCCCCCTGGGGCCAGGAGACAGCTGTCTCCTGACCTGGTGCTCTCTGCCAGCCCCTGGGCTAGCATGTCCTAGAGCTCTCACTGGTGGCAGCAGAGGCCCAGAGCTGGACTGCAGGAACTAGTGCAAAGAGCAGCAAATCTGCTCCCTAATCATGGAATCATAGAATTGTAAAACCAGAAGGGACCAATGTTCCCTCTAAGGAGTACCAGTCCATGAGTGCACTGCTTTGGTCCATGAGGGCTCTGCTTCTGTCCCACCTCTCCCTTTCGGCACAATGCAGTCTGCCAGTAAGCGTCCCAAAGTAAGTGTCCAGGTGGGAGCATGCAGGGTGTGGCCACCACCCTTCTCCATCCTGACTGCTGCCCAGAGCAGCGCAGTGGAGTGCTGTGGCCTAGCCATCAATTGATAGAACTGAAAGGGAGGCACCAGGGCCAGTGTGGGACACTTACCAAAGGTAAGCTCCTCACTCCTCACCCGGGGCAGGCAGCAGCTCTTCCCCAAGGTGAGGCAAAGCAGGGCTGGGGCTGGGAGCTGGGGCCTAGGGGCTGGGGGCCTGGGGCTGGGGGCTGGCACGGGCTCCACCACCTCCAGGGAACTGCTTCATTCCCCCACATTGCCCCAGGGAGTGAGGAGGCACATGGCATCAGGGCTGGGGAGTGCAGCAATTCCCTGGAGTCCACAGAGCCCACAGAGCAGTGCCCCAGAGCCGGCAGAGCCTCACGCAGGGCAGGCAGCAGCTCCTCCCCGAGGTGAGGCAAGGCAGGGATGGAGGCTGGGGCTGGTGGCTGGCATGGGCTCTGCTGGCTCTGGGGAACTGCTCCACTCCCCAGCCCTGATTCCATGTGCCTCCTTCCTCCCTGAGGCGATATGGGGGACCCCTGTCCCCGCCCCCACCTCTGCCTCACCTCAGGGCGGAGCTTACCTTCGGTAAGTATCCCACGCCACAGCCCAGCTCCTATCCCGGCAGATGCGCGGCCTTAAAAAGTTTGTGCACAGCAAGACTTTTACTTGTGCATGGCCGTGCACGCACGCAGCTTAGAGGGAACACTTGAAGGGACCTGTAAGATCATCAAGTCTGATCCCCTGCCATGGGCAGGAAGTTACTGGGCTCAGACAAGCTCAACAAGGTGTCCGTCCAGCCTCCTCTTGGGCACCTCCAAGGATGGTGACAATACCACCTCTGCTGGGAGTGTGTTCCAAATTCTGGCAACCCTTAATCCCTTCTTGTGTAGATGCCTGCCCAAAAGCACTTAGTCCAGAGTAATTTACACCAGAGTAAACTTAAGACAGTAAATGTCTGTGTAGACACATCCACTATATTGTTCCATCCTGTCCTAAACAATAACCATTACCAAATGGGAAAGAAGAAAGTATTAAAAGCCTCACAGTAGGCGGATCTGAGCTAAGCATTTATAAGAGCTATAGGGCCCACAGGACAAAACGTTGCCTCACTTTGCAGCAATTCTGGGATGTTATTCTCTAGTTGTAGAAATAATGAAAGAGCTGTGTGGCCTGGAGACCTCAGCCATGCAGATGGGGCAGTCTGTTCTCTGGAGGGCAGTCTGGGGAAGAAGAGTAGGCATCCCTTTTATCCCAGCCAAGTAAATTGCACTTTCTCATTCAAAGGAACTAATCAGTCACACTTCTTCTCCCTCTTACTGCAGCTTCTTTTATGCAGAGAGGAATTTCTCCCTTGGATCAGCCAGCCCAGGTCACAGCTGATTTATGTGGTGCCCAGTCTATGGTAACAGGGAATCAGAAATATGTATAGCAAACAGTATATGCCTCATACTGGTAAATAAGCCCATTGCAGGACTTGGCACTAGATGTGTAAAGGATAGGAGAATAAAATTAGAAACTTGTACTCTGTCTATATAAGAGAAAATCACACAGCGTTTGCGTTTCTGTTTTACTTTTATTACTAAAGTGATTAATATGGTGGCAGCTATTGTATGGGCCAAAAACCAGGAACTGATCAGTTCTCAGAAATGTGAGCTACTGCTGTCCTAGCCTGAGCACTGTTTGAGCTTTGCTAGCTGCTCCAGTCCTCTCTCTCACCTCCCTCCAGGCTGCTCCAGGCCTTTCTCTTAGCTCATTCCCTGACTACTCTGATCTACATTCTTTAGTCCCATCTGCTCTTCCAAGCACCTGCCTCTGAGACCGACATGGCCACTGCCTCTTATCTCTCCACTGTCTCTATGTGCCTTTGTCTCTTAGTTCTTTTGCCTCTCTGCCAGATGCTCTCTCTCACCTTGCTAAGCCCCCAATGGCCCCCTTCTCTCATCTTTTACTTTTTCTTCCTTCTTTCTCCTGCTCCCAGAGATAATATACTCAACTCTGTCTTCACAGATCCCCAAAGCCTTCTTGCAATACGAGGGATCTCTCCTGATGCTGCTGCTCATCTGCCCTGACTCCTGATCAATCAGAATTCAGCTGTCAGATCTTGCTGGAGTGGAGGGGTGCTTACATTATACCTGATCATCCCTCAAGGGACCTCACCCGGTTTTACAACATAACCTGTCGCATCAATCAACACATCTCAGACTGCTGACAAGCTGGACAAGAGCTGGGTTCTAATCCTAGCAACATTTAATCTCCAACCCTAAATTACCATGGATTCTTAGACTATTTGGTTTAGCCCAGGCCTAATTCCAACGTTACTATTGATTTGTTCTATCAATTTCCCCATGGCCCTTTTAATCAATCCATCTTTGTGCCTTCACACCTTTACAGTTTCACTGATTGGCTCTGCTACCTTCAGCCTCTATAGTGAAATAGTACAATGTTTCCATTGTACTATCCCCCTACATCCCATATATACCTCCTCCTCTCTTTGGTTCAGTAAAATAAGCTCTTGAAAAGGCCTCACTAACTTTCAGAAGTATTCTGCTCTTCTAGTAAGAATATAAGTAATAGTGTTTTTTCATAATGATTTAAAACCCAATAAAAATGAAAAAAATATTAGTTGGTAGTTGCTGACTTTGAAGGAATTTTTTTGTCATTGAGAAGTATTGGGACATGTTTATATCAATCTAGATTCCATGTCTATGGTCAGTAAATAGAACTAAAATGTGGTAAGGAGTAAGACAATCGCTGGACAAAAAATAAGGTGCAAATGGGGACATTGTTGCATTCTTTTCATGAAAAACATCTGGTGGTGCAGAGAGCCCATTAGCCATTCTGTTCTGCATTATCACCATCATTTATCAGCATCTACATCACATGTCACAGCTACTATCCTTTCTGGTACCCATTGTGATACCACAGAATTTCTGGGGAACATTTAGTTTAGACTCCTGGCTTCCACTTTATGATACACTAAGCCATGTATTAATTGTGATGTAAATAGTTTTTTCCCCAGTATACACCTAAGGAAACATTTAGCAAAACAAAGTGGTGTGATTTGGACAACTCCAGGAAGCATAGCCAAATAAAGCCACAGCACAACCTAGCCTGTCCTCTCTCTCATATGTTTCACCAGAACTAAAAGAATAGCACACTCTGGGTGGGGAGTGGGAAAAATACAGCTAATCAGCCACCATCAGTGTGCAAGCTTCTTCCAGTGGAACTTGTCACCTGAGTCCTGTCTCAAATTACTATGAACAGTTAAATCAGTAAACAAATCTGATTCTTCTCTAAACCATGGCCCTATATATATTTGTATATACATGCTCTTCTGTCTGAGTTTTGTGTGCATGGAAGTCTTGAGCACAGTTGAGAAAGTAAGTAGAGACCCCCTTGTAACTGTGATCTACAGAGTTTATAGATATTATCTGGAGAGTTTCTGCCGGCCATGTTAGAATTGACATTTGAGTATATGATCCTACTAATATACCTTTCAAAGACCAATATATTGAAAGAGAAATGCCAATTAAAATAGCTAAGCAGACTAAATAAAATACTCTGTGGGCACGTCTACATGAGACATTTACTGATCAGTTGACTAATTAGCTGCACAGTAAACATTTGCATATCTACATGTGAGCCCCTATTAGGCTGGAGTAAAACAACTCTGCCACAGTGCACATGTAGGTACTGAGCCAGCTGGCTGGGGCACAAGGTTAGCCCCACACTGAAGCACCCCCATGCCCCAGCCAGCCCCTCCACAGCACATTGAATCTGGGGAGAGCAGCCCTGGGCTGGCAGGCTGTCCCCAGGATCCTGCGAGCCAGGGTTGCTCTGACTTGGCTCAATGTGTTGCACTTCCAGGCATACGTGCAGATGTGACACCCAGGAGCAATTGCTCCAGAGTTTATTCATGAGCACTAATGGTACATGTAGACATGCCCTGCAGTAGTCTTTTTAGTCCTGAAGATGTGGGTTCAACAAGTTGTGTGGCCCCAGACACACCTCCAGTAGAAATCTGCCCATGCCTTAAAACCAGCACAAATTCTATACGTGCCCTGCCAATTAGGGCTGAAATATCTCAGTAGAGCGGTAGGAGGCGTTTCTTTCAAGCAGCTGAGGTGCTGCTATCAGTTCAAGCCAATGGTGTAAGACAGTATCTTTTTTCCAAACATACTACATTTCTGTCTCTTCCCCCTGAGAGACAAAGCCCACTTTTGGGAGGGAAAATCGTGTGTTCCACTAGTTTGGAGTATAAAACTGAATCACCTTTATTCTGACACCAACTCCCCTCTGGATTTCAGTGAGTCAATTAACTTTGCCCCTGCCTCAGTTTTGCTAGAGACGATAGCATTTGCCTACCTCTGCAGCAGATTGTGCAGATTAATTAATGTTTGTACAGTGCTTTGAAAATGAAAAATGCTGTGTAAGTACTAGATTTTATTAATAAAAATAATCATAATTTCAGAGGATACGAGTCTATCCTGCAACCTTTTTAACAAGATTTTTCCATCTCCAACAACTGAACATGTATTACTGGATGTACCACTGGTGTCCATTTCCTTAATTTCTAAAGCATTAGAGAAATGTGGATTGAGAAAGGCACAAAATAAACCCAAAATTCTGTTCAACTGCACATTTAAGATAATGTCTGCTGTGCTTTAAATTGTGGGATGAAACAGTATATTCTATGGGTTAAAGTGACCGGGGCAATTCTGTTGGTATTACAGTTAAGCTAAAATGCTTTGCAAAGATTCTGGTTCATTGGGTCTGGGGGCCTGTGACTTCAGTGGGTGTTTTGATTTCCATTGGCCACACGCAGATCCATGTATTAACTGTAATTTCCAGGTTTTGTTTTGCCTGTTTCTTAATGCTGACAATCTGCTAACCCATCCTGTTCTCTCTCTTGCTGTTTTGGTGGTCTAACAATGCCAGCAGAGGCTGGTTTGGTCTACAATGCAGGGTATCACATATAACTGTTGTTAGAAACTTACAGGAACCGAGGTGGCAATGCATTGTATTTTCTCATCCATACTTTGAACCTCTTGTTGAAGTGTTCATTGTTTGATTTGAATAGAAAAAAATGCTTTGATTCTTAGCCTTCTTTCCCTCTGTGAACAGCCACAAGGGGGGAGGGAAGGTCAGGGACAAGAAGAATTAGTAACGTGTAGAGTAATGTTCCATTATCCAGCAGGGTTTTATACCAAGACATTTAGGCCACTCGTACATGTGATGATGTCATGATGTACACATAGTGAAAATTTCCCTTTGTGTGGCTTAATGACATCACACATTACACACACATGAGTTTTGGGCATTTTAAATGAGTCTGCATTGTTGCAAGCTAAACTATATCCTGATGTAGTTTACTTTGCAACTTTGCAACTTGGAACATTGCAGCCATTCATCAGCTTGCCCCCTGGCTGTGGGAGAGGTGAGCAGAGTCTGTAGAAAAAAAGGATTGGGCCCCTCGCCACTTCTGCCTTCATCAGGTTCCTGCAACTGGCAGGATGCCTCAGGCCACCCTGGGGCATTGCAGGGAGGCAGCAGGAGTGTGGCTGTGTGCGCTAGCAGCCAAAGAAGGGGTAGTGCACAGGACATGGGGCTGCCTAAGTGAGCTGCTAGCTTCCCTGAGCCTACCCAGGCTTCCACCCCATGCACTGTCCCTGCTGCCTTCTCCAGCTGCCAGCACACCCAGCCACCCTTCTGTCACCTCTCCACACTGCCCCAAGGGAAAGCCAGCCCATTCCCAGGTGTCCCCAGGCATCCTGCTAGCCTCAGGAGCCTGCTGAAGGCAGAAGTGGCAAGGAGCTTAATCCTTTTTTTTCTGCGGAGTCTGCCTGCCTTGCCCGCAGCCGGGGGGCAAACTGACAGATTAATGGCACAGATTAATGGACCCCAGCCATGGGAGAGGTGGGCAGGCTCTGCAGAAAAAAAAAGGATCAGGCCCCTCACTGCTTCTGCCTTCAGTAGGCGCCTGTGGCCACCAAGACAAAAATGTATATACAGTGACAGAAAAATAAAGCCTACCATTTCAATTAAAAAATCACCATTTCAATTTAGGAGGCATAGAATGCAAGCCTAAGAACTAAAGCCCCATCACGTGTACAAGTACCTGTAGGCAATGAGATGGCATCTAAGGAGACTCGAGGAGAATTTCAATACATTTATATTTCAAACAGGAAGCACTTTCATGTATGTATTTCCTGAGTCTTTGAGGTAATTTTCCTAATGTTATGGAAAGCATTTTTTCTGTGAGTATAAACAGTAGAGCCATGAATTAAAAATACATTTTATTTCTTTACTAGATGGGGTCAAGTAACTCTAACTGGGATTAGCTAATGTTTTACCATGTCTGATGTTTTTGTGGCTATGGAATCCCTTGGGAAACTAAGATATCCAATTTTGATGAAGAGTTCCTAGTAAAATTAGACACTGCTTCTGAGCTTATTGAAGGGAAATGGAAAGTAATGAAATTAAAAGTGCTGTACAAGAATCTTGTAAAATCTTGATAAAATAGCAATCTAGAATTCACTATCCATGATTTTTTCCCTCTTTCTGCCCCATCTCACATACACATGCAAGCATGCACATTAAACTCCTTCCTGTATCCAAATGGCTTTAGATATATGCTTTTAAAAAAATCATTTAAGTATTTAGGCTGCATTTACTTGCTGAGACCCAAACTTTCTCTTTTGAATTTTCTTTGATGATAAAAAGAGCATCATCAGAATGTGGGATAATTTCCATTTAAGCCAGATCAACTTTGGGTTTGGAGCATCTAGATTTAGATATTGGAGCAACTAAAATCTAGGTACCTTGCTCCAAGAAAACACTTCAGTTTGATCATCTTGATATGCCTAAAATCCACACAATCAATGGAAAGAGCAACACAATGTACACAGACAGAAGTTACATTTGTCACACAATCAGCCCCCTGAACACGTTCTACAGCCATGTTGTGACATACATGCATGGCTGCAGAGCACTTTAAAAGTGGCTGATTAACCCTCATCAAATGAGAGATCAGATGAAGGTGTTCCATTTGGGAACACCTCGGGGAACTTCTGTTCCCTCAGGTCAATCTGTCATACGACCAGGGCTGGGCTGATACATCCCAGCCCTGCCCCATGTACTGACCACAGGAAGGGAGAGGGGAGAAGGGAGAGGAAGCAAGCTGCAGCTTGGGGTTTGCCTGGCCTGAGATGGAGTTGCGGGGAAGGTGGATTGGATCTCCCTGCCTCAAGACCCCTCCCCCAACTGCCATCCTCCAGCTCAGACTGGGCAAACCCCAGCCTGCACCTCAGTCCCCCTCCGTTCTCCTCCCTCCCTTCCTACAAACAGCACTGTAGCTGGGGGGTGGGGGGAGCTACAGGGGGAGAGGCTGCAGGTGAGCTCCTCAGCTCAATTAGCTCTAAAATGGAGCTCAATCCCACTCCCCTGCCCCCCAACCCAACAGGCAAACGTCCCTTGGGTCAGGGGAGCCACTGTAACTCATAGTGCATTATGTAAAGTGCTATGAGTTGGGGGGGGGGGGGGGCGCTCATTTTTTTCGTCCCCACCAGGTCCTGTACATTTATCAGTCCCCACCATGACCAGGTTTAGGTGATTAGAGGCAGCCGGGAGGAAACATGTGGCACAAAGAATTGTGGGATCTCCTGCCTCTCTCCAGAACTGAGGGACCCTGGCTCACTTGTTATCCTGAACACCTAGTTTAGATGGTAGGTGCATCACTAGCCTGTTGTGAAGGTGACTCCTGAGCAGCTGGAAAATACACCCAGGAAGAGGGATATCTGGACTCTAGACTTTTCTCACTCTGAGAGGATTCAAGCTTTCTGTCTCCCACTTCCCTTGACAGTGCACCCACCACCAGACTATCAAATATTTTGGGTGGAGCATCCCTTTACTCCTCCTGATACAGCTTGTCTACTGAGATTGCTTTGGTATCCTGGTGTTTAGGGCACTCTACAAGGAGAATGAAAACCTGGGTTCTGATCTTTGCTCCCAGGAATATCTCTGTCTTTAACCAATGAGTATCTAATAGAAAAAATGCATAAAGAGTCCTTTGAGGTATCACCAAAACTCAAATGTCTCCTCTCTCAACTGATTGCACTAATCATTAGGTTACAGAGGTGCACTACCTTTTTTCCACTCTGCTTCTGTCCCTGAACACTAGTTTTCTTTTCTTCCCAATGATCCAGTTTCCACAGCAATGGGGAAAAGTCCCCCCATGGAGTTTATTCTATAGCTTGGTTGTTAAGGTCTTGTCCTAGAAAGTGATAACTGTGAGTGTGAAACCTTTTTGTGTCAGGAGGATTTAGAAGCAGCCACAGGGCTATTGTACAAAAGGTTGGCATCCCTACTGCCATGTCTTTAAAGCTAAACTCAGTGTTGTTTAAGTTCTGCTCAGAACAGCTCGAATGGATTTGGTCCCTCTGGGATCTTAGACCCTTCCCCAGCACCAAAGTTGATCACAGTGGAACTAAGATAGGAGTTCCTGGAATATGCAGAGGAGCCCAAATGTAGGTGTCTAGGGAATTCTTCACTACAAAATGGGAACGATCTGAATTTAGAAACCTAGTAAGTTTTGCAGCTCATTCAAATTAGAATGAATTTTGGAACTTAGGCACTTATAAATTCCACTTAAATCCTGTTCAGGCACCTACAGGATTACACTGAATATTGTTCTACCTCCTTCCCTATTCCCTTTGACTCTCACTGTATTATGAATAGAATACCTGGGAAATATCTAAAGTCAGCCTCATTTTCCTTTAAGGGAAGAGGGCTGTAGCTCAGCCTTGTTGAGTACTGACAATTTGTCCACATCACAGACCAGTTTCTGGGGCATTAACATGATCTGCAGTCATTCTTATGACTAAAAACCAAGCAAAATAGGATAAGCAAAACTATTCTGCCCCCAAAATGCAAGATACAAGCACTAGGGCTGTGCAAAGCTTCAGTTCCTGATTCAATTCGGTGGAGATTTGGCCCGATTTGGTGGCCAAATTTCCAAATCCGAATCAAATCAGAGGACCCTTTAATCTCTCTGAATTGAATTGGAACCCTCTGAATCAATTCGGAGAGTTTTGGAAAGGTTTGGAGAGTCAGACATATGCACAGTTTTAAATGTGTTTTCCACAAACCTCTAGGTAGCAGGCAGCTCATGAATACAGTGATGCTGGGGTGCATGGAGCATACCACAGAAGCACAGGGGGCTCCCTATCTTGCTTGGCAGCAGACCCAGAAGGGGACCAGAAGCACTTTCGGTCCTCTTCCAGGTCCACTGCCGAGCAAATGGAGCCCCCCCGCATTCCCATGGGATTCTCCATCCACCCCAGCACTGCAGCATTCATGAGTCATGCTGGTACCTTGAGGTAAGTTGGAAAAGCATTTAAAACTGTGTCTGTGTCCGAATCACTGATTCTCTGAATCAGCATCGAATCTTCAGATTCGGCCAAATTGAATCAAGGACAGTGATCTGAATCAACAAATCAAATCACTGTCCCTGATTTGGGCTGAATCTGAATCCCAATCGAATACAGCCTGCTTCACACACCCCTAACAAGCACCTCTGTAGCTAACCATAAATAAGTTTGTCTTTCAAGGACATCTATTTTCTGTTTTATTCTTTCTTTTTATTCTTTCTTCAAGGTAGGAAAACTAGCTTTTACTGAACATAACAAAGAGGTAAATATGTTGCATTAGTAAGTTCTTGCTCATGAGGTACTTGCCAGAAATACTTGATTTTGGCTCTTGAAGACAAATTTCCTAGGTGTACAAAATATGAAAGTACATACCAAGGGAAGAACTGTGGGATTTTATTCCTATCCAATTTATTGCACAAAGATAGGGAATAGCTTACTAAATTCTTAAAGATTTTGCTTTGATTTTCAGTCCGCCATCAGCATAACATATTCGTATTTAGAGCTCTATAAGGAAACCATTGTTTTGGGTTTTTTTCCCTTCCAGGTTGCTTCAGTCTGTAGTATCAGCAATAATCACTATGGTATTGTTGCCTATGCATTCTTGAAGAGTCAGAAGTGGACTGTAATTGAAGAGTTCATTACCAAGATCAGTTGGCTCCATGATTACAGTGGCAAGGTGAAATATATATCCTCACCAAAAAGCAACAGCTAAACCTTTAGAGAAGTCACCCACTTTTCACTCTTTTTCATTAGAACCGCGACAAGCTTGTCAGCAAAATTAAAGGTATGTCATTCACATCGTGCATGCATTGCAAAGGACTATAAACCTGCCAACCTCTTTGATGAAATAAAAGGGTTTTATTTATGATTCATGTAGGAATATGAGGTTATTTTTATTCTGTCAGTACACTAATAATCAGACGAGAGCTCAGGAAATGAGAAGGCAAACTGACAGGGAAGGTTCTGATAAAGGGGAACCCTCTAGGGTATTTTGCCCCCTTTGTAATCTCCTCCTTTTTAGTACGAGGTTATAAGTGTGGCATAGTGTGATCCTTCAACTAGCTTGGTTTGTAGGAACAAAGGCAGCAATCATCTAGCAGGACTTGAGGTGTAATTCCACAAGAAAAAGAAAATGCATCCACTAGAAAAGTTTCCACTGCTGCAGCATTGCGAATAAGTACATTTTTATCTTAACTGGTTTTCAGAGGTGTAGTGAGTTATAAGGATGTTCTTTATCAGCTGCCCATCTGCTGGGCAATATAACTAAGATTCCAAAACAGAGTAAACTTCATGTGAAGTCATTGAACATTTGTTTCTTATTACTGTGTGGTGTTCATTGTTATGGCTCCCAATAAGAAGGTATTGCCACCCTGGTGGCTCAGAGTCTAGTTTTAAATGTGCTATATAGGGGATAACAGTTGAGCAGAGATGAGTAAGGAGAGTAAAGGGAATGGGGATGGTAAGACACTTCACAGTCATTGGTCAAAGTGATTTCAAACTCTTACAGATATATGTGCACAGATTTATTCAGCCTGTGCCCTACCTGGCTATTTCAACTGCTCTTGTAATTTGAGATGGGTTTGGTTTTATCTCAGCTCCATGAAACTTTT
Organism: Alligator sinensis; assembly: GCF_000455745.1. Taxonomy (NCBI): domain Eukaryota; kingdom Metazoa; phylum Chordata; order Crocodylia; family Alligatoridae; genus Alligator; species Alligator sinensis. Next base: position 1,573,584 of record NW_005841866.1, read on the forward strand.
GGAAGAGATTTTCATTCTATTTGGTATAAATTCTCTTTCATAGCCATAGCTACCACTGAGATTATAGAAACAGTCCTTGCAAGTAAAAAGGCATCACTGTATTAGGTGGCTTGCATTAAGTACAGTAGTTTGCTGAACAGTGGTATTTTGGCACAGAAACACATAATAGCACAATATATGCAGGATGAAGTGAAACAAAGTTCACGGAAGGAAAGAAAATAATACTAATCCTTCATTCAATACACCTTGAGTTAAGTACATTTTCTGTGTGTTGAGGAAATGTGAAAATAAAGGTAAGAGCACAAACGTAAAGGTAGTGTGACTAGCTACCTTTCAAAAGACAACATGTAGGACATTTAGATATTAGCAATAATAAGAGGTGGCCCCCAGATATTAAGTTCAAATGCAGATTGCAATATAACCTTCCACAAAGTCTGAGGATATTTGGATTGGATGTGTATAGGAAAGTCCTACTGATGATCTAAAAAGACAACAAAAAGATTTCTAGATGTTGTTTGAGCTGTCTTATGGAATTGCATAGGGATTTTTTTTAATTATTAATTTTAATACACCTCCAAAATAATCTGCAACTTCCAAATCCTGACTAGTCCCCTATCAAGACTCCAGATTTGGAGCCAGTATTTTGGTATAACTCAGCTTTTTAGATGGCTCTGAATATTTAAACATTCTGAGTAGAATTCAGCCAGCAAAATGTAGAAGACATGAGTTGAAAAGACTTGAACATGATATAGTTCAGAGGTCCTTGCATGGAATGTGATTTTTTCGGGAATACCTAAATGCTCCCTAGTCACAGTGGGCACATCTACACGAGGCGCTTACTGCATGGTAGCCTAATAGCACTGTGCAGTAGTGTGCCAGTCAAAAACTGTGCTAATAATCTACAGCACAGTAACCATTACAAAAAAACCATACACCGGCTCTACTATTAAGTAACTGCAGTTATTGTGTATTCAGTTAGTACTTCATTAAGGAAGTACTAAATGAAATGTGCAGTAGCTACAGCATGTTAATGAACATGTACGGGTGCCCAGTGAGTAGAAAGAGGTAGTTAGCCAGGTTAGTCCGAAGTCAGGCAGAAGGCAGAGCAGGGTGGCATTTCAGAGACTCTTCCATTATTCTGGGTGCAGGGGATATAGCCAGGGTAACTGGGAAAAACTGGGGGTGAGTGGAATCTAGGAAGCATAACTGAGGTCACTCCTCAGATAACGTTTTAGGGACACCATTATGCTTCTGCCTTCAAACTATATGTCAAATCACACTTCTGAAAAGTTTTACATCCTTTGTTACAAGCAGTGCCTATGAGTATGATACCTGAAAAGAATTAAAACAACCAGAATTGTCTCCTCTGCTTTTTAAGTTCTTCACTTCCTTAAAAAAGCATAGCAATAGCAATAGATGTATAGTCAATTTTCATTTTTTGCTTACATAGTTCATTTGTTAATCAATTTCTCCTGTTGTTCGAGTTTTCCATACAGCAATAGAGAAGAGAAAAGATTATTTTTTAAGAAAGAAAATCTTGCCTATAAAACCACTGAAACTGGCAAGGGAGCTTTAGGACAGGTGCAGTACCTAAAACTGCTTTGAACGTGTCACAATAAATTGACTAGATTTCAAGGGCCAGATAACCAGCATGCTCCATACGCTGTGTACAACTCTTATATGTGAAATCAGCCAACTTCCTAGTTTAAGATGAGTTTTAGACTGCTTTGCTGTACTACAAGGACAAAAAGTGGCCAGAATTAATCTGGTCTCAAGCTGACAATGACCCTTTAAAAAACCTACCCCTTTTAGTTCAGTTATTTAAACCAGAAACGTATTAATTATAGAAACTTCTTTCAGAACTTAAGAATGGCTCTGTTTCTAGATAATTGATCCTTTCATGTAGCTAAAAAGTGAAAATGGACCAGGATTCAGGAGGCTGTACTGTTGCACCAAGTATGTCTCTTTGTACCTCTCATGCTTGCCTTTGTACTGGAAAGTAGAGCAGGTAACTACTTCATCGGTCCGAGATTTGATTCTCATGGAGCACGGAGGTTCATTATACTTACTTTATCAGCAGTAAGGTTTACTGCTGAATCCATGAGAGATATTCATGTGAAACATGAGCAGAGAGAGAGGCATTGCATCTTTTCATTAATAAGCCCTCTTCTGGGATCCGGCATTAGTGAGATTCAGCGGATCATAGAGCACAGGGGTATCATTTTTACATGATTACTCTAAATTCTTAAACCAGAGGCTTAAGAGAGAGGCTTCTCGCAAAGGCAGCTGTGGGAATTGTTAAATCATTGGCACAGCACTAGCAATGGGCTGAACTGCTACAGGTGCCTCCAGTCATGGGGGTACCAGCAGGCATTTTATTACCTGCCATCAAGGGAAAAGGGCAAAGGAAGGTCTGAATGAGAGAGAGAGAGATATGCTAATCCTGCAAATATTTTTAATTCTAAGTCTTCTTCTTAATACAACACTCACCATTTGTATTTATGGGGAGTTTCACCCTACCACTCATGTTAGGCTATGCTCTTTGCTTGTCACATTTTTCTTTCAGGGTTTTTTGGATGCGTAGATGCTTACCTACTTCTGTATCTTTCTATAGACTATCACCAAGTCCCTGCAACCAAATAATCAAATAATTGATGTGTGGTGAGCAGTTGTGTGATAATCGTATTAATCCAAACTGTAGCTCAAATCAATCGTCTACACGTATTAAAATCTAAGAAGAAATGGGCAAGCCAGAGTCTGGTAATAAGCTAGGGAGTTCTTGCTAGATTCAAACCTTGAATACTGGCTACTGAACAACAGGCTTCAGATTTATTTGGGTAGTCTCCATTCTTAGTGGATTGTTGTGCGCATCACTAGAAGCTCCTTGGCACTGAGAGAAACTTTTGATGGCAGCCACACTTAAGATGTAAAGTACTGAGAACAGCCAGCTGAAAGCAATTGCTTAACTCTTAGAGTTAGTTGCTTCTGGTTAGGGTTGAAGGCCCTGCACAGCTAAAAACCTATGCTTGTTAATCCTTGGTACACTTCTCACCTTGGGTGCAACCAGGGTTTGAAATAGTCTGTGAACATGAAATTCAGTCTGTCCTGCAGAACTTTGCTGTTGAGACCAATTAAACCTGTTTAACTTGTTAACTGATGTTTCTAGCCCTTGCATTTGTGCTGATAACCTGTGAAATATGAGCCAAGGGCTGCATGTTCAGTTCTCTTTTCCTCAGCATGCAAACAGCCTGAGGCAATTGCTCTGAAATATTAGAACTGCAGAAGTCCCGTCAATATAGTGTTGACTCTGAAACATAAAGATAACAGTATATCCATTTAAATGAAAATTATTTCACTGCTGATAGTTTTAGCAGAAATATCCACTAATGAACTTATGTATAATCCTCAACTGTCTCCCAGCAGAGTTAAAGCCTCAACAGTCAAGAACTTCTCTGATACAGTTATGTATTGGGACTACAAAGTCCTCATGTGGGAATTCCTGTTCTGGTTTAGATCCAAGAACTATCTATCCACTATCCTGTTCCTGACAGTGGCCAGGACCAGATGTTTCAGAGGAAGGTGAAACAATCCCTCAGTAAACAGATAAGTGGTACTCTACCCCCTACTTTGCATCTCATCCTTATCTCTATTGGTTAGAGGATTACTTAAGCCCTGAAGCATGATATGGAATATTCCTTTTAAATTTTTCATTAGCTTTGATTATGAAAACCCTGAAATTTTGCTAAGTCTTTCATCTCAATGAATTTCTGTGGCAGAGAGTTCCACAGTCCGTTATGGAAAAAGTATGTCCTTTTATTTGGTTTGAATTACAATAATTTATTTTTAATAAATGTTCACTCATAATATCAAGGTATCAATGGGCAGTATAGCATAGCATATAAAAATGACAAGTATGTGTGTTGGATGTCAGTATGTACTAAATGAACAAAATGAAAATGTGGCAAGAAAGTAAAATTAGTTGAATTTTATGTTAACATAAATAACAGAAAGGTTAGGGCACTGGTTTTGTACTCCAGCGCATTGGTTTCCTTATTTAATTAATTAGAAATCTCTCTCAAAGTTAGAGAGAATTGTATCCACTACAATTTTTGTATCTGCTTTGCAATAGGATGGTAGAACTTAGGAATCATGTTGAAGATCTTAGAGCTTTCTTGCCATGGCGCATATAATGCTTTAGGAATTGACTGAAAGATTCAAACTTGATCTGTCACAGTGCAAATGAGAAGAGAATCAAATCTGTTGTGTAACGGATTTATTTCAATTCACCATTTTATGCAAGTACAATAAGAAAAAGAGAGTGCTGAGAAGACTTGATCATGCTGGGCCTCAACAATCCAGAACACACAACAAAGAACACCAGATTAGATGCCAACACATTTTTCTTTCTAGTATAACTGAAACTGCGCAGCAGACTTAATTAGAAACAGGTGTGAGCTATAACATTTATTGCAACAATGTATCATTTTTGTCTGTTTCCAAGGTCATCTAACCAATAGGAACACAGCAACCCACACAGACCGTGTAACTTACTCTATGTGGATAAAATGGGAGATCTTTAACCCTTTTGCAAATAGAATTAGATAAAACTGTACAAAATGTAAAATCATCTGAGGAACCTCTCATGATAATAGGATCCAGAGAAGTAAGTGACATCACCAGCTCAACTAATAAACAGCCATAAGTAAAATGGAGAACTACAGTTAAGGAAAGAAAATGATATTCTTTTTTTAAAAGGGTTGGGCTTAAGTAGAGCTTGCTGCCAAATGAGGCCATGATTGTACATTACATAGTTCCTACGGTACACTTCAACCTCATTCTTTTGTGTTCTATTAAACCTTGACTTTATAATGCATTTCTTTGAGTAGACCTGCCTCTATATGAGTCATGCTAAAAATACACCACTATACTGTTTTCTAAAACTACAAGGTAGGGGTTCAAGGGCTTTCCAGGACTTAGTTCATCAAGAATAACCTAGTGGATGAAATTATTTATCCTTTTTTGTTCTTAAGGGAACAAACTTTATAGAATCAAGGTTCACTTATCCCTCTGCACACAAGGGTAGGCATAACAATCACATTTTCATTTGGCTGTACAAAGTATTCATCAGTTAGTAATGATAATGCATTTGGATACAACATAGGGGAGTACCAATTTCAAAGCCAGTCCTAAATTCCCTCTTGTGAGTTTTTCTCATAATCTTTGCATGACTTCTTTGTGCTTTACTAATCATTCGGGAATGAGGCGCTTCTTTAAAACCTATTTTATTCCTTTTAAATGTGCCAAATATAAACACGGAATCAAAAAAGCATATATTAATAATAACGATGTGTGAAAATGCATTTTTTGCCTTTCTAGCAAAAGCAGCAATACGTCAGATTGTCGATTTGCAAAAAAAATGCCAACATTTCTGCAGATGGAAACTATTTTTTCCACCTTCAAATCCTCCCTCAGCGCAAAAATTATGTGATTCATGTGTCTCACAGGACTGAAGATAAAAAGAATCAGGGAATAAAAACAACTGTCTCATGAGAGCTTATACACCCTGGGTCCTATGTTGTTCTTTTGGCCTCCCATGTCTCCCTGGAGGGTACCTAGATTCTCCCTCAATATTCGCCCTCTTTCTTGAATGACATCTGGTTGAACTATGTCTATGGTCTACTTGTGTTTTCTGTGACCTCAAAAGGCACTCTTAAAAGGCCTGCTCCAGTAGTATAGTAGAAAGCTTTTCATTGACTTTGGTAGACTTTGGCTCAGGCTTTAAATTAAGGTTTTAATGGTTGACAGGCCATATAATCACTTTACAGCACATTATACCCATAAAAATTATATTTAGAAATGTATCTCAGAAGTAACACCCAAGTCTGGACTATGAGTTTTTAAGAAGTTTGGATATAGGTTCAAACTTTGCAGCTCCATCACACTGATATTTTTATTGCATTTCATTGTGTCCTTTCTAAATTATTTTATTGCAAGCATTTAAATACTGGTTGCCCCATGGTTGCAGATATTTTAGGGTATGTAGCGCTGAGGTTTTTCATTGCCTTGTGTTTCAGTGTTCATATACATATTTGTTTCTATAACATCTGTTGAAATCCATCTCCCCTCTATCCCCAAAATACACCCACACACAATGGAACAAACTGGACTTTACAAGTCTGGCTTTAAACCTGAACAATCTCTTACTATAACCAAGACCCTTGCCAACATGTCACAGGTGTGCACAACAAGAGCAAGAGGGGATTATAATTGTTCAAGGCTTTGATGGCAGCTCTGAGTCCAAAATGCTTTCACCCAACAGTGTTCCCATGCATCTGTGAACCAGTAAAAGTGGAGCGGGCAGGGGGAGGTTGCTTACACTCTGAAAGATATTTTAAGCAAATGGTCACACATTTCTTCTAAAGAAGACCAAAGTGAAATTGTGAATAAATGGCTGAGAGAGATGTAAATGAGCAAGAGGAGGAATGTGAGAGTGACTCAAACAATGAGTAAGAGTACTGAACAGTCTTGGGAGGTGTAGAGATGGACTGAGAACATTTGGAAAAGGTGATTAGGTTGTGTCACTCCTGCACAGTCATGGTGTTTTGTTTTGTGTTCCAAGCGCCAAACACTTGAATTGTATTTTACTGGGAATCAGGAAGGTCAAGTTACCCACAGGTGAATGGATGGGTCAGGTCTTTCAGTCTTGGGTCATCTCTACATTGTACTTAACTGAATAATACCTTTCCTTTCTTCTTTTTTCCTCATTGATCAAGCTGCTTTTGAGAAAAGTGATACTTTGCATATCTGGCTAAGTGCTGTTAACAGCCTCTGCCTGCGGTTTGTTAAAATTAAAAAAAAAGGGAAAAGAAAAAAAAAAGAAGTGTGATCTTGCCGGAGAAGTAATTTGCTTCTCTCCAACCAATGATGGCTTGCACTTTATGCAAATTGGTATCTAGGGACAACAAATCCCATTTAATACATATGCATAGTTCATAAAAAAAACGACGTGAGAGAAAGAAAAAAAAGATAAAGCAACGAGTCAGCAAAAGAACAGGTTCCGAGGAAATTTATTGTCCCAAATTGGACATTTGTAACAGATGATGTGAACAAGTGTTAACTTTGTTTTCAGCAGCTCTTCACGTACATTCACTAGACATCACACAGATTATGTTTTAAGGATCTGAACTGTAATAAAAAAAAGTGTCTGTGGGCTTTAGAGTGTTGTGTTCCATATGGTTAGGGAAGTGCGGAGTTATTGCGACAAGCATCTTGTGAAGCTCATTACGCGCGGCGGTGTTAGATGCGAATTGCTGCGCATAGCTATAGGGTACGTACATGACATCCCACAGTCAGCAGATAGCAACTGGAAATGAAAGATATGAAGGCACAGAGTACAGCTTCAGGGAACATGTTAGACAAAACATCTGCTGGTATCAGAACGCTGCATTATCAGATCATTGTGGCCATGAATTTTTTATAAAGACATTTTTTTTTTTAAAGCTGCAACTTTGAAAGTGACATTTTGTGAAAAAGTTTTTGATTGAAGTGTGATGTCAGGATAAAGGCCAGTCTAGTTTATTATCTATGTAAGAGGCAATATTGGCAGCTTGAAACAACTCCTTTTTCCAAGCAGTTGAGTTGTCCATTCACATATTACTAGTGGTTGTGTTTTCCTTTGTGATCTTGAAGGCTGATAAAACCTCAGCTTGGACACAGAACATGGCTTTTGTGCCGCACTGTTCATGGCATACTTTAAGCTTGGAGCAGTTCGGTGCTCAGAACGGCTACCTACTTAACATGCCTCTACTTATTAAAGAGAAGAATGGGGTGATACAATGTGCATTATGACAGCAAAGGATTTTTCAGCCCCTCACCTTTTGTGCCCTGATTCCCAGTGGGTAGATTTCCTTTAAGTCATTCCTGACAAAGGGTACATCCATAAGCTATTCTCCCCGTCATAAAACATGTATAGATGAAACATGTGCATGGTGTTGAACACTGAAAATTCAGCATGGATTCTAGTTCCCCATGCATCTCTGCAGCTTTCTGAGGTGCTCATCCTAAAAGAAGTCAAGGGCCCAATTTTTAGGCCTCATCGCAGGATATCACATATTTCACACTGAGTGCCTGGAGGAGAAGCTTCTAAAAGCATCATGACTTATGAAAGGATTAGGCTGTCAACAACCATTTTTCATGAAATGCTGTTCATTAGTGTAATGGGGGCTTCACACAAAGCTAAAGATGAACTGAACTCCATCACAGACTGCTGGAAGCCTGAAAATAAGCCAGATATTTTGCTGACCTGACCTGTTGCTGAAGAAGGGGGCTGTGAACTTAAGGATATCACTTCTGAAAACACCTGCCAACACAGGCTGAACTTCCCCAGATGACAGCTGAGGTAGGCCATTCCAATAATATAATTTTCCCAAACAGTTACATAAAAACACAGCAGGCCAAAGGTATAGAACAGGCAGATCAAGGCTTGGCTGCATGTGATGCTGGTATGTCAGCTACTTAGACAGAAGCTACAGCAGGAAGATATTTTAATATCCACTAAACTGTATGAAAATAACAAAAGGGGAAAGAAAACACTCTTTTTACTCGCTAACAGATTTTTGTGTCAGGAGCTTTGAGATGGGATTTTCAAATATACTTAATGACTAACTTCATAAGACCAGAACATTTAAATGCTTTTGAAACATCAACTGACTAAAGTTTTGACACTTGCAAACCAAAATCCTGATTCTGCATAATCTGAATTGTAAGAGTATGAGCCAGGATCTAAATTCCACAGTGGGTCCCAGTTTCTACCATTAATGGGCCAGTTGAAAACTATGGATCCAAATTTGAGGTGCTCAGGGTCAGGACCAGAATTCAGCCTCTTTTTTTCCCTTTTCTCACTTATCATAATCAGTGTAATACTGTTGATTATGAAAACTTCATCAGACCAACATATGTGTATGCAAAGGGATGCATCTCCATCTCCATTTGCATCTCCATCTACATCATCTCCACTCATGCACACATACACACACATATGAATAATGTTGTTTTTGTCTGGGGTTTATATTTCTTTATTGGCTGGCACTCCTTTCCACTGGTTTCTTCAAAGCACTCATAATTTGGATTCCACTGGTGGGTGTGTGTGTGTGTGTGTGTGTGTGTACCACACACACGAGCACACACACACATACACCAGTGAATATATAAAATTTCCAAGAATATAATATAAAATTTCCAAGAAACAGTTCAGTACAAATAAACATAATGTTGGGACTTCAGTACCTGGCCCTCCTCTCTTTGATCTAGTATCTTAGCAGAGTATTGAGGGAGGTTATGATTTGGAAAGTGTGATCTCTTAAGTGAGATACAAAACTAAATTATTTCTCCTCCCTTGTGATCATCTACAAGGGCCAGTTTTTTAAAAAGTGAAACCTGAAATTAGGATACATGTGCACACCCACATTTGAGTGCCCCGTTGTACATGTCAAAGGAAGTGTAAACATACAATTACCCCTTTTGTACGTGCAGTCAGATATGGCTTTTATCTGAATGTCAGGTAACCAGTCTTATGTTAAGTTATATTTGGAGGTGCAGTGGTTGTGGTACAAACACTGATACTCAAATATGCACTATTTTTTCTGGCTCCCCTCCTCTCCACTTAAAAAAAAAAATTGGTTAAATATGGAGCAAGATGGGTAGAGTATTTTTCCGTTTTGTTTTTTTTTCTCTTGGTAGGAGAATAATTTTTTTGTGTAGAAAAATGGCTGCTGTGTTACACTCCAGTGGTGGCTTGGTTTCAGTTATGGCTTTTATAATTTTTCTATAAAAGAAAAAATGCAGCCCCTGCTCAGTTAGCAATATAATGGAAGAAAGATGATAACAAATGCAAAATGTGTGCATAATTAGCAGCTCACCCAAATTGGACACAAAGTTGGCATATAAATATGGGACAAGAGTATAGAAGCATATATGGATACACAGCTAACATGACAGAATGCACACAAGCAAAGTGGCTTGAGGGTAAAGGGATGTGACTGGTCCCAAACATGGCAAGCACATATGCTGCCATCAGCAGCAAGTGCAAGATGCCACCACCAGTGACAAGTGTATTGCACCTAAGGAAAACAGCTGCATAAAGTGCCCTGATTCACATTCAGCCTGCTGACCTGTGTCATTGTCGCCTGGTGACAGTAAGATGTCTATTAAACTGGTCGGGTCTGAGTCTGAGTGCACACTGATGCCACACTGTGTGGAAATAATGCCATACCACTATGTGCAGAATTTATCAGTAAATCCATGAAGTTTTCTGGCAGCCTTTAAAAGGAAAAGCATCTCTTTCAAAACTACAATTTTATTTTATTTCATTTAATTGTATTGTTATATCCAGTGCCATGTGGATTTTAAAGAAAACCTTGCTTTTCTGTGTATGCCATTACAAAGTTTGATACATGCTCTTTTGTTGTCATGCCCATGTATTACTTGTAAACCCTCATGCAAAACCCAATTATTTATTAATATTTTAAGGTCTGAATGCACATAATTCTATAGTTGAGATGGGTCTCCTACTGACAGATAGAAAATCCTATGTCTCTTTTTATTACCCTCTTCCTATATATAATGTTAATAAATGTTACAGAATGCTTAATCAAATCTGTTTTTTCATGAGTAGCTCTGTATAAAGGCTTTTAAGTGTTAACTGCTCCTATGACATCTACATATTGCTGATTCGTTGTTGATCTGGAGTTCTTAAAGCCAAATAAAACTGAAGTTTGCAATTTGATTTGAATTAATGAAGTCTGATTAGACAGAGACAGATTGGTGTGTTCTAGACATCCCTGAATTTCAATAAATACATTTTTTGTGTGCTGTTCAGAAAAAAAAAGACAACTCCATATCTTAAGGTAAAGAATGCTATTTATTTAATAGCCAGCCAGTAATTCTTACCAAATGCAGCACTAAATCTTAAGGACAAAAATATGTTCCTGATAAATAGCATGTATGAAAGAAAAAGCATTTTGTTTTAGGAAAATATGGAAATTTTAGAATAGAGTCACCTGGTGGTAGACTTCATAAATGTACAGAAAGAGACACCTCTTATTATTATTAGGTTTTTTGGAGGGCTTTTTTTTTTTTTACTCATCACACTGCTAAGTCTGTCCACCTACAAGCTTTGATAGATGGAGTCACAAAAACAAAAGAGTGCATTTAGGCTAATAAGCCAACTTGAAGAGACATTGAAAGGTTGGAATTATGTATGGCAGAAGACAATTATGCAAGCTAAATGATTCTTTAATTAATAATGAGATCCATCAAAGGCAAAAGGAAAAGGATCACAGAACAAAAAGCTTTATGGTTTGTTGTGCATGTATGTTGTGTATATGGATATTTTCGTGCAGAAATATTTTTAATTTAAATATAACCGAAAGTTATATTTGTGCAGGCTTATTCATAGATTTTGCTTTTTTCTAGCATAGGTATACATATAATAAAATATCTTTACACATCACTCAGGAGAAAAGGCAGACACTGTCAGGAACCTGACCAAATTTACTGGCAAAGGAATAGGCTTTGGGTTCAAACCTGGACCAGTTCTACAGTTTGAGTTTGGAGGCACCAAAATCTCTCAGGCTTTCTTTAAGGTGACAAGGCACTGGTGATAATGGCAATTGTTCTCACATAATTGCTTTCCTTTGCCCCTGCATCTGAACAAGTGGCTGGATTTCTGCCTACCAGGACACAAGTATTCAATGTGCTCCATGCTGCTCCACTGTGGACAGCACAGTCTCAGCTGTCCTCTGCACCATTGGTTTTTCTTAGGTTCCAAAGAGGGCAAGCTTTAGTTTCTAGCCAAAGCTCCTTGGCAGCAATCCTTTTGGTAAATGCCCCAAATTTTGTTCACATATTTTACTGCTCTTATCTTGCTTCCTATCTGACTGTAATAGCAAGCATCATCTACAACCTCTGCTTCAGGGGACACTTGGCCAAGTTGCACGTGTCAGTAAATACAGGGACCTCACCGTGAGGGTACACAAAAAAGGCAAATGGTTCCTAGAAAACTCTATGTGATTGAAATCTGCCTTTGTGTTCCTGAAGTTTGTAACAGTGCTGCCACCTTTGCCTTCCTATAGACCTGATGTTGTGAAAATAATAGCCCTGTCTTTCGGGTGATATGCTTGTGTTAAGGCTCTTCCTTCTCATTTATGAAGAAAAGAAAAGCAGTCATACTGTACACTCCTTGTTCCATACTGCAAGTACCAGGGATGGTGACACTATACCATGTTCAACAAAACTGAAGCCTGTGATGAAAGGCCACAGCATTTTCTCCATGTCTGATATAGAACAGCATCACTGAACTGTACCTATCTCTGCTGGCAGAGAGCAGCTGCTCTCAGTGGGTCACTGAAACAGATGGGAGGGCACTCTCATAATTCCTCATTTCCCTTTAAGAAAATGAAAATGCAACTAAAACAGTGGGGCGGGAAAGAATATTTTCTGAGTGAAATTAGAGCTGGTTTTGGAAATGGGATGGCAGGCAGCAAATATCACTGAAAACTCACCTCTCTCAGTCTCTCTTTTCCCCATTCCCTTTCCTGTTTGCAGTCAGGAAAACAGACAAAGGTGAAATACATGTCTACATGTAGAGCAGTTGGTCTGACCTCTTTCATGCAGCTTTTATCTTTAAGTTTCTGACTATGTGCCAGAGCAACAAGCCATATGTGAACAATGTTAAAGAGCAAATACTTTGCAGACTATACCAGCATGCAGAGTCAGGGGGGAAGTGGGTAATAATGTTGGGAGAAGGAGGAAGAAGTGATTATCTTACAGTGATTATTCGGCAGGGCAATAGTGGGAGGTACAGTAACTGACAGGGATTCACTATGGGACGCAAATCACTTAAGGCAAAGCCATTAGGATCAATTTAAAATACCAAAGAGGAAGGCTAAAGTGACAATAGCATATTTTAATTGAACTCACAAATATCACTCTGCAAGATATGGTTAAAAGGCGGCAGAGTTGCTTTATCTCAACAGAGAAAAAGTTTTGCTTTTTAAAATATCCCTCTTTTTTAACAAAGATCAAAATGAAGCATTGCGTGAAAAAATCCTTAAATCCAGTTTATATATTTTTTCCTGTTTTCATGTTCTCTTTTTCTTGGTGGGATTATTATAAATGGAATTAACTACTTTACTAATGCTTTTAATCTGATTTTACTAGAGCCTAAGGCTGGAGCATGGAAACAGCATGTGTCCCATTAAAAGAAAAATACAGTTATATAGTCACTAAATAGCATGTCCAGATAAACACATTTATCTATGCGTTTGTTTCATTTATTGTGCTAACTATCCTATGTGCAGACACTGTTTGTATCCACTTTTAGATAGAAAAGAAGTCTATCTGATGTGGCTATTACTGCTTTTGGCATCTAAAATCTGGGCTTGGTGAAAGACCCTGGCAAGGAAAACCACAGAGTTCTGACATATTCCACTTGTTACTAGCTCTTTGATTTCTACCCGTAAAATCTGACATATGTTGGGCATCGACCTTGTTCTTTTAAATAAGCTTATTTTAAGAGACCTTTACAAACTGCTGTCTGTTTAGCTACAATGTAAGCTGTTAGGGAAATGTAGTAGAAACACAGAAGTTGTATGTTTTGAATGCCAGAGCTGTAAGTTGAAGGGCACTTGTTAAGATCTATATTTCTGAATGCTTCATCTGCTGTTAACAGGAAAGGGTCTTTTTTTTTTTTTACCAGTTGAGATATGAATCCTGCATTTCTAAGTTATGCAAAATTCTCATGATTTGTATGAAACTTTTTCCCAAGCAATTTATGCGCCCACTGGCAAAGCAGATACCAATCTGACTTTAAGAAACTTTGAATAGCCTAAGCAAAGACTTGTACAAGTAATTAGCGTTTTCGGATGTTCTGCTGAAATGGGACTGATTTTCAGAAGCTTAGTACTTTGTCAAAAACAAACCATTTTAAGGGATCTCAAGGTGACCAATCCAAATTTAGGCATTCAGAATGCTAGTCACTTCTCAGAAGCTAAACCTATCATTGTTCCATTCTGGATCAGTCCAGTGGTGATACATAGGGGGTGCACAGGGATGCACGTGCACTCCCTGAGAGCACCAGTGAACCCCCTGACAGGCCATGCTCCCCACTCAGGCAATGGGCAGGGTGAGTAGGCAGGAGCGCCAGTGCCTCCTCTGTGAGCGCCAGCCAGGAAGTGGGAGTTCTGCAGCCGCAAGAGTGATCAGCCACGGGGTGACCTCCCCCTGGTCAATGCAATCAGCTGCAGAGGGATGCCCCCCAGTCGCTGACTGGTTGCTGAAGGGCCATGTCCCCCCCGACTAAGGCAGCACCAGTTGCCCGTGAATCAGTCCCATTTTCACTAACAGGTTTCAAAGGGCATGTCTACATGTTCTATTAATGCACAGCAAAGTTACTGCACATTAAAAAAAAGGAGCAGTAAATTGCCCTCAGGGTTTACATGTGCACAAGCTTGGGAACAAGTGTGTTCCTAACCGAAGCAGGTGAGACCAGGGATGTTCCTGCCCCCCTGCCCTGCTCTACCCCATTGCAACAGCCAGAAGGGAGCTCCAGGCTCCCCCAAGTGCCAGCCCAGGGCTGGCAAGTGCCAGGGGGATAGTGGACTGCTGCATCCCAGCCACCTGGGGATTGAATCCAATCCCCACATGATGGGGACACTGCCTGCCAGCCACATGGGGATTGTGAGGGTCAGCATTGCTCCTGGCCAGCATCTACACATATGTTGCTGTTCAATAGCTGATGCACAGTTAATCTGCTACCTATACATTAGCCTATTTTACTGTGCAGTAGCCTTGCACACGGGGCGACACGTAGGGGGTGCATGCAGGTGCACATGCACCCCCTGAGCATGGCAGTGCACCCCCTGCAAAACAATGACTTCATTTTTTCTATATTTGTACAGGACTTTGTCCAATGGAGGGACATCTTGGGACATCTTAGCACCACCATTGTTGTTGTCACTGATTGTTAGAAATCACTTTTGAAGATTTGACTTGTCTTATAAAACAAGCAATGAGGCTATGTGACCTTCCTTTCTTAGTGTGAAACTCTGACTCCCCCTCTCCTCCCCCCTTATTCAGTGGGATTCCTCATATGACTAACTGCTCCCCAAACACAAGTAAGAGGACCACAATCTGTCCCATAAAAAATGAGTATTTGAGTATCTTCTTAGTGTTGTTAACCCTAGTAGATACTTTGCCTGGGACCAGTTGGATCTGTGCCATGAGTCA
>NW_005841866.1:1588899-1592609 GCF_000455745.1 Alligator sinensis
GCAGGAAGGATAGCAAACAGGGCTGCTTCCACCTCCTTTAAAGGGGGCCACATTAATTTGTAGTGAATTTCTAATACAGAAAAGCTACATACACGAATCAAATTAAATAGCGTATTTCAGGTTCTGGGCAGATAAAAATGGAAAGGGCTCAGGTACTTGTGGAACTGAAATGGTAGTGACAAGCACCATGTGAAGACCCTGAAGATGGTGTCAGGGGACATGCTTCCCCATAAAATTATGCTAGAATCTGATGTAGTGGTGAATTGTGAGACAATTTGACCATAAATGCCACGTTCTTTCCCATTAACAATTGACTTTCCTTGTGCTGGGATTATTTTTCAATATATATTTTGAGCACACTGAGAACAAAAATTTCCATTGTAATAGGGCTGCGGTAAGACTTAAAGGTTATGGTGGACTAAGGATTGAAATGCAAATTGCTCTCATACAACCTCCTGCTGAGGCCCAAATTTCTATAGATCATGTTCTACAGTCCTGATGAAGAATCAGTGATCTGCCTTTCCTGAGATTCACAAATTAGTTGCAGTCTAAGGTATCATTTTCTACAATATAATTGTAAGGTGCCAGATGAAAGTTTGTCACTAAAGACAGTTCCCTGATCTTCCATTATTTTTCCAGCTGCATCGCCACTACAGACTCTTTCACAGACAATGCAAATACATACATCACAGCCTCCTGCTCTGAAACACACACTCCTTGAATATAAACATATTGTGAACATGGTTTCCTTTTTCCTTTCCCTTATGTTTTTTTTTTAATGTGCAGGTGGTAAAACACTGGCTGCCATGAACTTCATGCAAGAAATAAAAATTATCCACTTTTTGGGGGCTGCTTGATAGAAAACTGCCAGCTTGTAGCATCGCTGCTGCTGTAATCGCTGAAAGGATAATAGGACATATATGCTTTTGTGGATAATTCTGTTTGCTAATTGCTCATGAAATTTCAGGTAAGGAACATCCAATTCAATTTGTTATAATAGGTAATGTCCTGGGTTTTTTTTTATTGCTGTCATTATAAAAGCACAGCTCTTCATGTTTGGAAAAATACTTTACAAATGGATCGGGGATAGATTGACAGCACTGCAGACAGGAAGTTTTTATCCACAAAAGACAAAGAGCGCAGGTAGTAACAATGCAAAGCTCCCTATACTTCCTTGCCAATAGGCCTCAACCCTGTTGTAGAGGACATGAAGTGTTTTGAGTATGAGAAAGTAGTTCCTTCAAAATGCTTCTTCCCTTCTTAGAGGAATAGATTGCCAGCATGAGTGTCATTAATGACAAAGGCTTTGTGTGGTGGATACTTTCCTGCTAGAAACTCTGCTGAGGCCACCACTTCCATTTTTCATACAGTACCAGGTATGCAGCAGGTGGGGATAATTTCTAATTAGCAGATTGGAACCACTATTCTAAACATGAAGAGTCCTCTTTCTAGTCATCAGTCCCCTGAGCCATTCAACACTTCCCAGGGGCTTTACAGTGAGTGTGTCTACACGTGCATTTACTGTACATTACATTTACTGCACAGTAACTTAGCATCTACATCTGCATGTATTAAAGTGCAGTAATGCTCTGTGTGGACTGATTTGGGACTAAAGGTAATCCCAATTCAGTCCACACACACTGTGTTACTGCACAGTAAGGCATCTACATTTGCATTACTGTGCAGTAACTAACTGGATGTAAAATTGATGCCTACATGATGCAGGTATCAAATTTACCCCCAAGTTGGCGTAAGGCACCATATTTACTGTGCAGTTCAGACATGTACGTGTAGCTCCTACCCATACTGTGCAGTAACTTGCCGTTACTGTGCAGTAATTTCAGTTACTGTGCAGTACATGTACACATGTAGACACACCCAGTGTAACCTTTCTCTGGCTGAAGGCATGGTAGAGATGCACTTTACAGACTAACTGAATCAGCGATGCATAACCTTTCATGAGCTAATGCTCACTTAATCAGACACCATGAAAGAACTATCAAATAGATCTTTTGAATACAAAAGACAGGGTAGGAAGTGGGGAAGTGCTGAAAGAGTCAGGCAAGTAATAAACCCATAGGGATGAAGAGGTCACAGAAACTAATCCAGGTAATGGGATAATAATCCGTAATCCATGTTTAAACCATTTCTTGTTCCACAATTTTGCATTTGAGTTAGTTTCTAAAGTTTTGCTGTGTAAGAATAACTACTCTGAGGTCAGCAAGGGAATATCCAGGAAGGCTAAAGTATTCTAGCATAAGCTTTTGTGTATTCTTGGACTTGATGTCAGGTTGGTATCCCCTAATTCTTTCATATAGGAATTGCCATGTCTGTTCAATGCAGACAGCAGAAGCACTACAAGCAGGTGATGGCATGTCTGATATTGGTAGAAGTGCAAGTGAATGAACCTCTGATATTATAATCTGTGTTGTTTGTCCCAGTGATGATGTGGTCTGTATCAATGAAGGGGCACAACTGGTGGTCTGATGCCTTGGTGAGAATAAGAGTTAGGTAGCCTGTTGCTTGAAAGATGCTATTTGAGTTTGCAGGGGAGGGCTGTCTGTAATTCAAGACAAGTTTGTACCCCATGGGTGCTTTGAGTCTGGTTATCATGTTCAGGAGGGGTGGGAAATCATTTTAAGGGATCCTGACTTCCTTTGTTTAAAATTGCAAATTCTCTGATTAAAAAATTGCCAGTTCTCTTATTTAAAACCTCCAAATCCACAATTAAAATGAAACACCACTATATATATAGGTATTAATTGAACACAATATTTTATTGATATATTAGCAATTTTAAAGCCATTTGGAAGCCTACCAGTGCTTCAATCTTTATAATAAAATAAATTCTAACTACCTGTACATTTTGATACTTGATTTGGGTTTTTTTTATTATGGAAAATCAGAGCTCCTCCTACCACCTTAGCTCACCAGGACAGAGGTCCAGGCCCCTCACTCCCAAGCCACAATCCCCCACCCCCAGCACTGCTGGTGCCCTTCACTCCCCACCACAGCCCCCCACCCCAGTTGATTCCCCTCACTCCCCATCCACAGCCCCTGTACCCCTGCTGGTGCCCCTCTCTCCCCACCCATAGCTCCCCATGTCCCAGGCCTGTTGGAGGGAGCCCCCAGCTGCCAAGGCTATGGGGCCAGGGACCCAGGTCCACAGCTCCCTGCCCCCTCCAGCAGCGCCTGAATCATAGCTGCTGTCCATGGGAGGCAGCAGCTGCTGCTGTACAGCGGAGCACAAAGTCCAGCTCCTCGTCCCCCATGGGAGCCCTTTGTGGGGGGTTGGGTGTGGACTGCCTGCTGTGGGCTTAGGCTCCCCACCCTGCTGCCTTCCCCTCAGGGCCTCTGTAGCCCAGCAGGTGGGACCCAGTGCGGCAAGACACAGCGGGGCCAGGCAGGGAAGATCATTGCCACTACTGCAAGCTCTGTGGTACCATGGTGAGGCGCCCCCTGCCCACCAGGCATTGGTGAGGGACACAACTCCATGCCACTGTCCCTGTTGCTGCTGGGTGTGATGTGGGACTTGCAGTGGCAATGAGCTTCTCTGCCCAGCCCTGCTCTGCCCTGTCACACTGGGCCTTACTTGCTGGGCCATGGAGTCCCCAGGGGAAGGACTGCAGGGCGAGGAGACTGAGCCCACAGTGGGAAGCCTGCCGCCACCCTGTGCACAAATCTGGGTGGCACATGCCTTGCCTGCCCCA
>NW_005841866.1:1592631-1607384 GCF_000455745.1 Alligator sinensis
TCTGCCTACTCCCTGCCAGGGCCCTGCAGCTGTGCATTCTGGTCCCAGGCCCTAAGCGCCACACACCACCCCCACTGGGCAGCAGCCCCAGCCCCAGCCTGCCCAACTCCCTCCTCCCTCTGTATGGGGGCCTTAATTTCCCCTCCCCCTCAACAGACTTACCTGTGGGAGCTACTCTCCAGGCTGCCTGGCAGCCATGTGCATGTGTGAGCATGCACATGTACATGGCACTCCCTACCTGACTGCCTTCCTCCCATTCCCCCTAGCCCCTTGCAGGCTGCAACTCAGCCAGCCTGCAGAGAGCTCTGCAAAAGTAGAAAATCTGCATATTTCTCCTTTAAAATGAAGAATTTATGTTTTTCTCAGTTAACGGGGAAAATCCCTTTCCTCCCCCTTTTTTCCGTGGGAAATGGAAAACCCAGATCCCAGTTTATGATGTGTTAAAAAGGTTCAAGCTGGGAGCAGCTAACTTCGACAGATGCTATGAAAGGACATGAATAGTTCAGGTTATCAAATAGAGATATTTGGGATCTGTCTCATGAATGTTTACTCATCTCTGATTTAGTTAGTTTATAAGGTGCATCTCTACCTTGCCTTCTCCCTGACTTCAGACCAACACAGCTAACTGCCTGTGTGCACATCTTTCCCTGTCTGTTATTTGGTGGTTCTTGGCTATGACCCATATACCAAGACCAAAAATATGATTGCTGCTTAGTGATTGTGGGGACAGAATATAAAAGCCTTTCGGTGCTCCTTTCGAAATCTGCTTTCCAACCTTTCTCCATAACTACTGTCATTAGCTGGTTACTAATTTGGTTAAATATCACTCCATTTAATCATTATGTATAGATTAATGGAAATTAGCATTCATTACCAGCTTTGGTGAGGAATTTCAGTCTATGGCATTTCAGGGTTTCCTGTCACTGCAGTCTTTGTGCACCTACACTAATTATAACTGACATAGGGCTCAATTGTCACAGGTCTGACTTGGCTGTATGGGGGAGTATGTTAAGTCCCCTGCCCCTTTCTTCCTCCAATAAGACCGTGCCTCTATCTTTCATAAGATAAACAATAGGTATTTGCCCAGTACGCTTCCTTGTGAGTGGGTAGGGACAAAAGGAGCTCAGACTCCATCCCTTTTTCCTAACTCCCATCCAGAGGCTGGGTATACAAGATAAACAAGGTGGGAGCAGGGGTAAAATTATGACTCAGGGTAGCTGCAGCAAAGTGCTTGCCCTTACCTGGACAGACTGTGAAGGTACAACATAGCCTGTAGAGATGTCCTTAGTGCTCTTGATAGCCTATTTTCTTCTTTACCTCTTGGTGTTTCACTGTCATAGCTATAATATTTTTCCTAGCTCTTTTAGTAACTGGCAAACAATATATCAATTTTAACTCCAGGTCAATGTAATTTTTCTTTGGAAATACAAAAGTAGTTAAAATCTGATGGCATCCAGCATTGTGCCACTAACTACTTGTTAGCAGAAGATTAACACCTATTTAAAATCTATGCCTAATGTAAAATAAAGCCATGAGTTTAAAAACATTGATTTTTCTACATCTTCAGAGTACATCTTTGGGAGTCCTTCTTGATAACTTCTGAAAGGGTTAATGTTAGAGAGACTTTGTGTCTATAAGAGCATGAATTGCTAAACTGGGGTTAGGAGAAAAGGTAGATAGCTCTCCTACTTCCTCTTCTGGTCACTGTTTCACCTGTATCTTGGTCTTTAAAAAAGTGAATCAGATTTTCAGTTCACAGGTTCTGGCTCTGAGTTTTACAGAAAGTACATTTTTCCATTCATCGCTATGGAAAGGAAGCTGCTTTCACCTTCCCCCAAAGAAGATGAGCTGTAGAAATGTAGAAGGGTATTTTTATAAGAGTTAGGGGGCCATAAGGGGAAGTAGCGGTCATAAGCAGAGACTGGAAGTTGAATTGTTAAGTAAATCTCAGGCTGGAGCTGGTTTTAATTTATTTTTGTTTTATGTGCAAAGGAACTGGGCCTTGCAGGCCTGGCTAATATCAGAGGCTGAGTTTTTGTAGATTCTTAATCAGCGTCCACTTTTAGGGGTTCTGTTCTTGGTGGTTGTGTATGTGTGGGGGTGGTGTTAGGATTTTTTGGCAGGAGGAGGGGGGGGGAGTTGTTGCAGTGTCTGGATTTCCTTCCTTTATTTTTTCCATGCCTCTGTCTTGCACCAAGTGAGCAATTTCAAATTACACAGCACTTTCCAAAAAGGGGATTTTTATTTTAGTGAACTTGCAGGCCAGTTTATCTGAAAACCACAGATGCCATCTGCATTGCTAACCCACTGCCTCACACTGTTAATTCAGTATTCTTAGCACCTCCAAGATAGTTTATTATCCATCATAGTTGTATGAAAGGAATTTTATGTATTTTTGTTTTGTCCCTCTGCTGGCAGGGAAAGTAAATCCCAAAGTATTTCAGTAGGTGCTATTAATATGCAAATAATGGAGAATACACTAGTTCTAATAGACCTCCCAACTACATGGGAGGTGTCGCTGTTGGAGCAAATTAGCTTTCTGTAATTTGCATGCTTTTCACAGCCTCCTGGGATTATATTTGAGATCAGAGACAATAAAAGCATATGTGGTTAGTTTAAAATGTAACTAATTTTAGACTTTGAAACAATTTTAACCTAACTTCTATTGGTGTTAAACAGTTATTTGCAAAGAAACTTCTACACAGTATGTAATTTACATGGCATCTCTCTCTCTCTCTCTTTCACTCTGTGTGCCATAAACTGCTTCAGTTCTGTACAGAGAGAAAATGACTGAGGGCATTTGCCAGGTGGATACACTTTCAAAGGCCCCGCTAAACTAGCCCTGCATTGTCTCTACTGCAGGGGGCGGGTGTACGTGTGTGCGCATGTGTGCACCTGTTCTGCTTCAGCACATGCGTGTGCGCATGTGTTCTGCTTCAGCACGGAAAGGAACTAAGGAGCATTTTCTAGACCAGTCTTCCCCTTTTTTCTTGTTCTTTATGTGAGCTGCAGGAGGAGATGATTTGGCCCTCAGTGTATATGTTCATGAAGAGACGACACTACCTGTACAGGCACAAAATCTTCCCACGCAAAGCACCAAAATAAAGATTACCTGAAATAGCCTGACACAGATGTTAAATGTAATCACCCACTCCCTGCCTAGAAATGAATTCTCTTGGAAAAGTCTGGTTTAAAAATATAGGAAGGCACCTACATTATTAACTTAGTCTCAGTCTATAGAGTCTAATGCTCCAGAGCCATATGGACATGTTATTGATGGCACTTTGCAAATTTGTATTGACAAAAATATCTTTAGCACTGTAAGTGTACATGAAATGTCACAGAAAGGGAGTGATAAAACAATGGCCCTTAAGCCTGAGAGCTTGTGTAATTGTTTCAGGATATGCAGCACTGGTTAATATTCTACATGAGAACACACTGGTTCTAAGCCTAGTGGTTGATACCATTTGGCACAGCTGGGGTAGATGACAGCATATATTTGCAGCCATTTAAAATCTTCTACTCAGAATCCAGCTCTGGTCTTGTCTGGGTGTTTCATAGATTCTTAGACATTAGGGGTTGGAGAGGACCTCAGAGATCATCAGGTCCAGCTTCTGCTGAAGTCAGATGACCCCAGTGAGGTGTGTGTCCAGTCATCTTTTGAAGATCCCCAGGAAATGTGATTGTACCACCTCTACGGGGAGGCTGTTCTAGACTCTGGACACAGAAAACATGAAGAAGTTTTTCCTACTGTCTAATATGAAGCGATCCTCTATCAGTTTATAGTCATTATTCCTAGTCTTCCCCTGAGGTGCCTTGGTGAACAGGTATTCTCCTAACTCCTGATGGTCACCCCTTATATACTTAAAGGCTGCCACCAAGTCCCTTCTGAGTCTTCCCCTCTCCAGGCTGTTTGCTGAGCTTATTGCAGATTATTTTGCTGGTTCTCAGAAATGCTTCAAACTTTAGTAGCATAAGTAAAGTGGGGGGAGCAGAGATGACTGGGACATTAGCCCCAGGCACCACCTTTATGGGGGTGAGGGGGGAGTTGGGACACAAAAGTAGCCACAGTGACCACAGTAGCAGTTGACTGTGCTACCACCCTCAGCACAGACAGCCTGTCATTGTCCTGTGTGTCACAACTGTCCTGGCCATGGAGCTTCCCTACTACATCTCTGCCTGCTTCAGTTCCTGCAATAGATACCCTAAAGAATCTAGCAGGTGCATTGGAAGGCCATCAATTGTGAGAAGCTAAATAAATTTATTTCAGCAGAAGGGCAGAGGCATGTAACAGGGAGGCTTAGGGAACAGTAAAGAGGAAGCAAGCCTCTGAATGGATGTAGGGAGTTTTGTCTTGTTCTGTCTTCCTGCCAACTGTCCCATTGCCAAGAGTGTGTGTGCATGCATGATTTGTGTGTTTCCTTTGGCACAGTCAGCCCATTACTCCTGTATCTTTTAACAATGTTTTCAAGCTATTTGAACCACAGGGTGGAGGACATCTTTTATTTCAAGATGGATAGAGTTCAAGGATCAAATACATGGGGGAGATGGCAGCCAGGTGGAAACCAAGTCAGCCTTCTATAATATATCCCTAGTAGAAGGAAAGAGAACAGAGTATATCCAAAGTATATCCTTTGAGAAAAGTTTCATTTGGGATGAAATATTAGGTCTTTGGATTTCAGTGACAAGACTGGTATTAACTTTGGAGCCAGGATTTCAATAGCACTAATTTCCCAATTTAAAAAATATCCTGGCTATACACTTAATTATAACTTATTTAGATTGGTAGTATGGATTATGTATGATGAGTACTCTGGACCATGTTGATCAAAGGGTCAAATCCATCCATGTTATAAGCCCATTGAAGCCAAAGTAACATGGAAGAATTTTTTGTTACCGAGGTCTTAGAGAAGCAAAATTTGGTCTGCTCCCATTCTCACAGGTGACCACATCACTGAACCCATCATAGATGATTCATAGATTCACAGATGTTTGGGTCAGAAGGGACCTCAGTAGATCATCAAGTCCAACCCCCTGCCATGGGCAGGAAAGAGCGCTGGGGTTAACTGATCCCAGCCAGGTACATGTTCAGCCTCCTCTTAAAGACCCCCAAGGTATGGGAGAGCACCACCTCCCTTGGAAGCCCAGTCCAGATTCTGGCAACCCTTACCATGCATAAATTCTTCCTGATATCTAACTTAAATCTGCTCTCCGTCAGTTTGTGACTGTTGTTCCTCGTTACTCCAAGGGGTGCACTGGTAAACAGAGCATCTCCTATTCCTTGCCACCTCTCCCTCTGATTAATTTATAGGTGGCCACAAGATCACCTCTCAGCCTTCTCTTGCAGAGGCTGAAGAGATCCAGGTCCCTCAATCCCTCATTGTAGGGCTTTTCCTGCAGGCCCCTAACCATATGAGTGGCCCTCCTCTGAACCCTCTTGAGGTTGTCCACATCCCTCTTGAAATACAGCGCCCAAAACTGGATGCAATACTTCAACTGCAGCCTGACCAATGCTGCATAGAGGGCAAGTATTACCACCCTGGACCTGTTCGTCATGCACCTGCTAATGCATGATAAAGTGTGGTTAGCTTTAGTGATCACTTCATCACACTGACAACTCATGTTTTTCTTGGAGTTAACTATGAATCCGAGATCCCTCTGCTCTGCTGTGCTGCGAGAAGGTCCTTCCCCAGCCTGAAAGCGTGCTGGTGATTCCTTCTCCCTAGGTGCAGCACCTCGCACTTGTCTTTGTTGAACTGCATCCTATTCTGTTCTGCCCATTTTTCCATCCTGTCCAGATCTGCCTGGATTTGTTCTCTACTCTCTAGTGTGTTAACTTTACCCCATAATTTGGTATCATTCATGAATTTGGACAGAGTGCTCTCCACACCCTCATCAAAGTCACTAATGAAGATGTCCAATAGCACAGGTCCAAGGAGTGAGCCTTGTGAGACTCCACTGCCCACATCTTTCCAGGTCAATACCAGCCCATCCACCAGCACTCTCTGGATGTAACCCCTAAGCCAATTTGCCACCCACCTGACCGTGTAATCATCTACATCACAGCTGCAAAATGTATTTATGAGAATGAAAAAATAAGATAGGATGAGATACTGTATCAAAGTGTGCTAATCTCCTGAGCACACTGAAGTTAGCCTTTCTGAAGTCTAGCACTCCTGCCCTACTGGTTATCTTTCCCACCCTATGCCGGATAGTGAATTCAGTCAATTGATGGTCACTGTTCCCTAGGTTACCTTGTGTCTGTAGATCCCCCACCAGGTCATCCCCTGTAGCCAACACCAAGTCCAGTAAGGCATTCCCCCTGGTGGGACTGTATACCTCCTGTGTTAAGTGAAGGTCCTGTATGCAGGTTAAGAACCTACATGAACAGCTGGATCTTGCTGACTGCTCCTCCCAGCAGATGTTGTGGTATTTTAGGTCACCCATGACAATCACGTCCCTTGACCATACAGCCTCTGAGAGCTGTCTTGAGAATTCCAGGACCAGCTCATCCTCCTGATTTGGTGGCCTGTAGTAGACACCCAATACCAAGTCCTTTTCCGCCCAACCCCCTTGTATTCTGACCCACAATACCTCAATTTGTCCCTCCTAAGATCCTGTCTTGATTATGGAAGATGTATATTGCTTCTTAACACAGAGAGCAATAATTCAAACCCTTGTTTCTACTGTAAGCTAAGAACCCTGTGTATAATGTGAGCATAGAAACAGATTGCTTCTCATCTTTAGATGCAGCCATCCCCTTAGCTAAATAGAGTAGCATTGGTGTTGAAATGGGAGGAGAACTATACTCCTGCTACTTCTCAAGTACTCACTAGTATCCTAGATGCTGTGTTACCTGGAGTTATCTTGCCCAGGATGTCTTTCAGGTAAGTACTGTAGTAAAGATGGCAAAGCTGTCACTTAAACATTCCTCAGTCAGCTAGTAATCTAACATAAAGGAAGATCACTGCTGCTGGTATTATGATGTCATGTTGGCCCAGCATCAGCTGAACAAAAACATAGGATGATAAAGAAATAGTTTTTTCTACATCTCTCTTTCCAAGTTGTCTGATGCAACTGATTTGAGGAGCATGCAATTACCACTAACTTTCCACTTAGCTTCCTTCTCAAATAGGAGACGTGTTTTGTTATTTATAATTTGTAAACCATGGAGATGTTAACAGTATCTTTATTTAAAAAAATAAAATAAAAGAAAGAACCCTGATGATTCAGGTGTCAATACAAACATTTGGAGGTTACAAAAGTTGGCTCCATTTGTGAAGCAGAGTACAGTTATAAATGAAACTGGGAAGCAAGAAGGCATATCCATGCATCAAAAGTGTGAAAATGTGACCAAAATATCTTCAATTTGGCTTCACCTACAGTGGATCAGAAGGAAACTGTAGAGATGTGCTTGCGAAGGAAAGGATGAGGTGAAGCTATTTGGAGAACAAACATAACTTTCAATAACAAGCCACTTGACTTCATTCAGCAAAAGCTTACAAGTTTACAGAATCAGGAGACTGTTATTAAATGGAAGTACTGTGAACCGGTAAACCTCAGAGTATTGTATCTGGTGTCATTGTAAAGAGTGAAAACTGAAGAGCCACATGCAGTAGAGTAAAATATTGATAGCACACTGTGTCACAGGCTTAGTTAGCATTATTGCAGGATATGCTACTGCCAATCAAATCAAAGCATCCTCACTCTCCAGTGACACAGGCAGTCAGCAGATTCGTGCCACGGCTGCAGATGTCCAGGAACAATTTTTTAGTAATGTTGAAGTGGTGCAGTATTTCTCATGTCAATCATGTTTGTGTAGTTGTCTAGTTCCTTGCAAGTGTGGAATTCAGGAGTTCATATGAGGGCTTTGAGGTTTGGTGTACAAACTGAGATTTAAAGCAGTGACAGGGGGCGTGTGTAGATGAAACGAGGGCACTAAATTGAAGCAGTGGGTTTTAAAAAACACTGCTTCAATTTAGGGCTGATTAGTGACCCCCACTATGTTGCACCTTGAGCCAGGTGGGCATGTTGCTAGCGTCACTGGGAATCTATAGTTGGCTTCTGATACTAAAAGAAAGTAGTTGGTGATGCTGTAAAAGTTGAGATCTACATTTGTGTATGCTTCTCTGTCCTTTTGCATATTGAACTGTACATTGGATATGAGAAGCCTCTTTTACACTGGCATTTTCAGCTGTCCCATAGGGGAAAGTTTTGAATAATTTGCTTAATTGCAGATCAGAAATACAAGAGGGTTGTGGGGAGGGGAATAGAGGGTTCTTGCTAAGGGTCAGTCTGAATACTGTCTGAATACTATGGAAATCTACATTTAGTCTTCTTTCTAGTTTCTTCCCAAAGAGCACATGTGAACATTCACAAGATTAATCTGAAAATTTGGTTTCTGATTCAGTTTATTATGGGGCAGTTTAGAAACTTTGTTTTGCTAAGAGTTTATAATATTGCAAAACAATTATGGTTGGACAACACAAAGTTCTCAAATCCCAATTCTCTTGATATTTTCTTGTAAAAAACTTCTGAATTTTCACAAAAGATGTAATGTTTCACACACACTTATTTCTTTTTTTTTTTGCAAAAATGCCTTTGATTTTTGCAGATACCTGACATTTTTTAGAAGACTTACCACTTTTTCTCTTTGCCTGTGTGTGAGTAGCAGTACATGAATAGAATATATTTCATGAATGTGTATAAATTTTTGTTCTGTTTTGTCCAGTTCAGCTATTGCATCGTGACATTTTCACTCTAATATTTGTTTTGTTTTTCTTTTAATTAAGTTTGAACTTCTTTCACAGCTTTCTCAATCATGAAGTTTCCTTCCTAGGCCAATAAAGGATGTTTTGTTACAACTAACTTGTCATATTTTGGGAATGTGTTCACAATTTAGGATGAATCACCCTTATTCACAAATCAAAATTTAATCTGTCAAAACTGAAATCCTTCTACTTTTTAATGTGCAAATTAGCCTTTGTCAAACATTCAGTCATGGTGCATTTAATTGGGGAAACATTAAAATTTCAGACTTAACATTTTAGTTGTACATAGGAAAACTTAAGTGATATGTGAACTACAGGCATCTCAAACACACTAAATTTGAAGGAAATCAAAGCATGTTTTAGTTTCTATTCCTTTCTGTTTGCTACAATTCAGTATAATACTTAAATGTGTGTTTAAGTTAGAGAGCTGCTTAAAAACTTTGAAAACTAACCAAAATATGTTCAAGTATATCCAGGGCATAAGATGAATAACCCACTGTATTTTTCCTTGTAAAACACCTCATTAATTACATAAAGGTCTTGTAGCAAAAGTAATGAAAAAAAATCTCAGGTATTCAGTGATATGAACTATAATGCATTTGATTAACTATTTTTGTCTTCATAGGAATTCATTTCTAGTTTGTGAAGTCTGGATAGTGGTCGGCAAAATCTGTCATATAAATCAGGCAGCCAGTTTCAAAGATAAAGGCATAAGTCCCTTAAATGCATGAAGTAATGCCAGTTCCAACTGCTTACCTATTGCTTACATTGTAAGAAATTCTCAGTATCTGTATATTGGTTTGTCTACAAACTACTTAAAAGCATAGCATTTTTCTGCACCTAACTGCACTTTGTTTAACTGCATAACTGGGAAGACTGACTAGGAGCCATCCATTTTAAAGTTTCTTAAAGCAGCCTTGAACTGACTAGCTCCAGTCAATTTCCAGGCTGCCATTAAAGGTATAAGGCCTCTGAAACAAGGTAATGAGCTTTAATGAGGTGCAAAAAGCTTCCTGCAGACCATTCCTCTCATTAATGTTCATTGTTTACACTGATGTAGGGGAAGTGCATGCCCTGGGTAAGGGCATAGCCTTTTTTCAGTCCCAAGGCTATACACTTAAATGGAGTATACCGTATCTGAAATGAGAGGCTCAGCATCTGTGGAAACCAGGGCACTTTGGCCTTGATTAAGTAAAGTACTTAAACACATGAATAGTCTGATTGACTTCAATTGGACTAACATGTGTTTAAGAACCTTTGTTGAATTGGGACTTTAGTTAGGTGTCCAAATACACTTTTAAGTTTCTTTCTTTAGGTGTCCAAGTTTTGACAGAGGTATTCATTCCTTTAATCAACCAGTTCTTTACTCTCCTGTCTAGGGCACTGTTTCCAATTATCTTCCCAACACAGCTATCTGAATAAGGCATCAGCACTTCCAGGCTTATACCTAAGTCTAAATATGACTATAAAATCATAGCACTGACTTTTTTTTTCAATTGCCTGACCAGCTTCCCTGCAGGATTCTGGATCTGAACAGCCACTGCAGTGTAGCATGCTCCATCTTGATCACAGACTCCCTCTCCTACAGATAATGTTAAAAATGTTTTACAGATGTAGCAACTGCCAGGAGTGTTTTTTGGGATGGTGCCACCATTCCTCTCCAGAGATTTTAGACTTTTGCAAATCCCTTGCAACCTTACAAATCCCTTATGTGAGCTCTTCTCCCAATCTGCGAGTTCCCTAACATGAAAGGTGTTTTGAAGCAAAGATAGAATAGGTGGGAGCACTCACATGGAACATTTCCAACTCTTCACTGCTCTACTGACTGCCATAATGTTTTTCATTCCTGTTTACAGAACTGGCAAATCCATAAGTAGATCCTCTGGAATGGGAGCAGACTCCTAAAAAATTCAGCATATCTGTGATGGTTTGGGGATGGGACAGTTCTGCAGCCTTTTTTTTTTTTTTTTTGACAGTAGGAATTCCTTCCTCACAGCTTGTGCATCCAAGCTAAATTACCTCCTTTTGAAACAAACTTCCACTTCTTTGGGTTCTGTTTCATGCTAGCAACCTTAAGTTTGTCACAGACTATTTATAAATAGATCTTGCTCACTAGCTTTAGTATGCACCAGGATCTCAGCTGGGTATAACAGGCTGAAGGAGGGATGCCATGCAATCCCACTCCCTAAGCTTTCCAGACATGGTTGGTTCATTATGCAGGCAGAAAGTTATCAATTTAAATAGATAACATTGGCCTTGTCCTTGGATGAAATCCATCTTTTCCATTTCTATTTGTCCATATCCAGGGGCAGACCCAGACTTTTGAAAATGGTAGTACAGATGGTGGGGTGTATCATCACATATGAAACAATGCCTATTTTTCTCCCATTAATGAAGGGCTGTAATGAAGTAAAAGCAAATAACAGTTCATTGGAATGAGTTCAAAACAGTCTGCAAGGCTGTGAAATAGGAGCTTCATTACCAGGAACAGCTAACACACAGCAGAATTGCAAAACAAAGGATAGGTTGATTGGTGGAACATCAAGAGCATTTTAAAAAAGGGAAAGTTGTTAACACCTGTGGAATAAAGAGTTTAGAAGGCATAAGGTAAAATGAGCCATGAAGTCAATTGACTCCCTCAGCACTGCCCGACTAGAAATGTTGCTTCTGCTTCCAGACAGTTGATTTTAAACTAGGGATAGAGCAGGAATCAAAGCAGGGTATAACTGCACCAGTACAACTCCCTGGCCCATACCCATGTTTAAGGCCCAGACTGAAGCTGCTACCAGTATCTAGGGTATTACATATTCATGGTAATGGAGGAGAATCCTGTAAAATCTCACCATTTAATTTGGTATAGCTTGGCAATTGTTATGTGGAGCAAAGGTCCTCTGTTCTTGTGCATTCCACATTACATTCTTCCACGCGCTAGCTAGACTCCTATTCCTGTTGTTCAACTGCCCAGATCCAAACAAAACTGGAAGGGCAGGGCAGAGCCCTGTACTGTCAAACATTACTCCTCCCCCTTGCTGTCCTCCCATTTCACTTGCTGTGGGGTTTCATTTGTCATGCTTGATCCTGGCCTTCTGTAAATGTATAAAAGTTCTTCTTTTGGGAGCTTTTTTCACAGTACCACCATTTGGCTGATCTACTTCCCTTTGTTTCTGCACTATTGGCTATTTCTCTTCAGGCATAGACAGAAGTTACATTCTCCATGTGATTGGCCTCCTGAAAGCACTACACAGACATACTATGACACATGTGCATGGCTGTAGAACACTTTTACAGTCGCCAATTGTGCCAAATGAGGGATCAGATGAAGGCACTCTGCTTTAGAGCACCTTAGGTAACTTGTGTTCCCTCAAGTTAATTTTTCATGTGTTTGGGACTGGGCTGATGCACCACCAATTCACTCCCTCCTCCCCCCCCCCAATTCAGGCCAGGCAAGCTAGCAGCTTGTAAAAGGAGCAGATCACTGCTGATGGCTTCCCCCTCCCTCCTTCCCCCTCCCTCCCTGCTGACAGAGCTGGGAAAGGGGTGAAGCTGGGGAGAGAGGCAGCTCTTTCACTCACTAGGTAGTCTAAATTTTTCTTCCCTCCCCACCCCCAACTCAACAGGTGAATGTCTGTTGGATTGGGATTGGTGGACGTTCTAACTCATGACTCTTTATGTAAAGCACCATGAGTTAGAGCATGAGTTAGTCCATAAGTGCCCTTTGTTTTACAAGCTGAATTTAGCAGGGGTGGGGGTGTTCAGTTGTTTGAAAATGTGATGATTCATATTAGAGTCCCTCCCCATTTTTCTATCAGCCATATTCAACAAAGCCTTGTACTTCCAAGGCTCATGGCACTCCCTGCTTGCAGCTGCTTCCTCTTCTAATGAGCTCAGTGGGAAATTCCATAGTATCTGTGGAGTTGGGAGCTTAGACTCTGAGAGCCCCGGTCAGAGTCAGGGCTCTCAGGTTCCAGGTTTACAAACTGGAAGCCCAGCAGTGCTCCTGAGCAACATGCTTATCCTTGGGATTGCTGTGTTTCAAACCCCTAGCTAGTACTGCTAAATCTACAATGCTTATAAGCATTCCCATTAGCTGGGGTGAGTCAAGGACAATTCAGGGAGGTGAGTGTAACTGGTAATTGCACTGTGAACTTTCTGAGAAGCTGGGCCCCATTTTTCATTCTTCTACAAGCCCTATGTAGATTTTTGCTGTGTGGAAGCTGGACATCCCTGTCTCTTTATTACTGTTGTTATTATGCAATCAGACACTACTTAATTAAAGAATGTGCTGGGGAATGCACTATTTATACAGAAACTCTGTATATTCCAATACATTTTCTCCATGGTGATTGCAGATAATGTGGTAAGCTCTGCTTTGATTCATTAGTGTAGTAAAAGAGATGTTCAGAATTATTTGGTATAATTCACAGCACTTAAGAAAGCATATATTTTCATAATACTCTAAATCCATTGCTTATGCTAGTAACTCAAGCATGTTATGGCTGGTGTGCCATAGCACTGTCATATTAGAATTGTGGTTGTGCCAGTTTTTCATTGCAATTGGCCAACATGGGACATGATTTAGCACAATATTTTTAGTGACTGACTACTATTCAGGAAGCATGGCTGTTTGCAACCCTTCATTTGAGCTTCTTTGGGAACTTCCATTTCTACAGACCCTAACACTGCAATACCACTGCAGCTAGCATGGACCTCAGTCCCATAAGGTAGCAATTTTAACCTCCACAAGCATGAAATTTGCTCTGTGTTGAAACTCAAGACAAAACAAAAAAAGCATTAAAATATTTCCAAATTTTCTACGCTATTTTGTCCTTTGCCAACAGAATTATTTTCCTACTTATTAGGAGTGCACACATTCCTAGAATTACTGAGGGATCTCCAGCTTCTCCCTTCCACCATTATCATGTTTATTCCTCGCCTGCTTCAGCGTGATCATCCTTTTGGCTGAACTGAGCTGGACATGTCTCCATCTTATCTAGTGCTGGATGAGCCTCAGGAGGCTTGCTGGCTATGTTCAGATAAGCAGCCAGCTCTGTCCTACAAAAATCTCCATGTTCAAACACTGTTTTTGAGATAGAGTCTTGAAAACCATTTTAGATAATGTACTTTTGCCAGCAGGTAGTAGTTTCTGGAAAAAGGCAAAGCTTTTTGTTATTTTCTAAAGTAGCTGGAAAAATATTTTCAAATCTGTGGTTTCCAACAGCCATTTGTAAATGGTTTATTCCCATCTGCACATATTTGCAAGTATCATCAAAACAGCGTTAATTGAAATGTGGTCTTTTTTCCCTAAAAAACACTTTTGGGCACAAGATTTATAACATGGTTTTCTGTAGTTTGACTCATTAATCCACAATTAAGCAGCCCAAAACATGAATTGATCTTCTGAAACTCTGAGACTTCTGAAACTTCATTCACTTTGAAAAAGTGTGGATACTCGCACTCTTTTGGAAATCAGATGTCTTATACATTACCTAAATGTGGTTTTAGCTATTTAAATTTAGTCATGACTTGGCTCTGCAATATGGTGGAATCAAAAAAGTTCAGATGTGTATCTAAATCTTCATCCAACAGTTGCATACCTATGGCCTATAATACCAGAATGGAATTGTAATCAGAATGCCCCTTTTCTTGTCCTCTGCTTCTCAACTGGAAGTCTGAAATACTGCTGAATTATATAACTTCATCTGCTCCAATCAGCAGTACTTCCAAAAAGACTGATTCAGAATGAGGAAAGTGAATCATTTCTAGGGCTGTGC
Source organism: Alligator sinensis (assembly GCF_000455745.1). Lineage (NCBI taxonomy): Eukaryota > Metazoa > Chordata > Crocodylia > Alligatoridae > Alligator > Alligator sinensis. The sequence continues at coordinate 1,607,174 of NW_005841866.1, forward strand.
AAAATTTTGCCTGCAGTTTCATTTCAATGCTGTTTTGACTCGTTTCGAGTTCAAAACAGCGAAATTGAAATGAAACAGAGAGCTTCAAAACAGCCTTGAAATGAAATGAGGTAAGTTGAAATGTTCACAATTTTCAAAACATTTTGAGTTTTGAAGCTCAAGCTGGCCTTGCCTGCAGGGAAACAGAAACTAAAGGAAGGAGAGGGAGGGA
>NW_005841866.1:1607415-1645246 GCF_000455745.1 Alligator sinensis
GTGGGGAGAGGAGCGCTTTCATTATTGACTGTGTAGCTGGCCAGTGACTGTGATCCTTCCCTGAGGTCCCTTTCAATCCCAGTGCTCTTGGGGAGGGATGGAAAAACTGCATAAAAGGCAGCATTGTTTGAAGTGCCCTGCTTTCTGCCTTGGTGTCAGTTGAGTGAGGGCGCACCTTAACACACACAGTGTCACCCACCCATGTCACGAGTTTTGCCTGTCAGAAGCCAGAGGTGCAGGGCCCCAGAACCTAGACTCCCTCTGCACCTATTTCCTTGACAGCTGGCAGGCTTTGTGGCCACAGCAGGGTCTAGCAGTCCTGCAGTTTTCACCCTCCTCTCCCCTCCCCGTGCCCCAAGACAGATACAGTCCCACAAGCACCCATGTCATGAGTTTTGCCTGTCAGCAGCCAGAGGTGCAGGGCCCCAGAACCCAGAAGCCCTGCACCAATCTCCTTGACAGCTGGCAGGCTTTGTGGCCACAGCAGGGGCTAGCAGGCCTGCAGCTTTCACCCTCCTGATCCTTAACACACACAGTGTTTTACCCATGTCAGATGTTTTGCCTGTCCGCAGCTTGAGGTGCAGTTTCCCTCAAATCCCTGCACCTAGCTCCTTGAAACTTGGCAGGCTTCATGGTCTCAGCAGGGGCTAGCATGCCTGCAGTTTTGTCCCCACTGTGGCTTAACATGTACACGTGACATGAGTTTTGCTTTCAAGACTTTGAGGTGCAGTTTCCCTGAAGTCCCTGCATCTATCTCCTTGAAACTTGGCAGACTTCATGCCCCCAGAAGGAGCTACATTTTCTCCAAGTGTCATCCAAGTCAGGCTAGAAATTACAAAGTTATAGGCTGTTTTGAGCTTCCCCATTATAGCCTATAGGCAAAACATTGAAACAGCGCTGAAACAGTGAAACAGTAAAACTGTTTCAGCAAAAACTATTTCGATGAAAACAGTGAAACTGTTTTGATTAAACGAAATGGAACAGCAGTTTCGAATCAAAATGAAATTCGAAATGAAACTCTGCTCTGTCGAAATGTCAAAACTCAAGTCAAAACCAAACGGTGCTGTTTAGCACAGCCCTATTTCCACATAACATAGCAAAACTGCTTTTTTTTCCTTTTAAAGGCTGAAATATATATTTTTTCTTCCAGTGTCTACACATCTAAGATGTTTGGATCAAAAAGTTTCCAATGACTGCATTTAATGCTGTAGAAGATTTCACACTTCTGGTCTCTGTATTTACAACTCTGTCATGTTCCTTTCTTGTAGTGACCTGAAGAAGAGGTTTTCTCTTATCTCATGAAAAGGTTGTCTGTCATAGTGCAGTTATTGCAGCACAATATATTACCTAAAACTTGACCCTGAACAAATTTTGTACAAGGACAGTTTACCCCAGCATTCCAAAGAAATGAAAACCCGTCCCTTCTATTAAAAAAAATAGGCTTGTTTAGTTAAATAAAATCAGTTTAATTCTGAAAACCCTCCAAGGACACTCATTTTTAAATACACTTAGAGTTTCATTATGTCTGCACACCTTCCCCCCGATATTGTTTCGCTGAACTCAAGGGGTGTATCCAGACAAGCATGGATGTATGTTATGTAGTACGTAAACCCATCTGCAGCACCAGACACCGTACATGCAGATATTCCCTATGTTACTACTTTGCAGCACGGGGTGGGGTTTGACTCCGGAAAATCCCCCCCAAAAAAGATCAGGGCAGGGGCAGTGTGTGCCACTCAAAACTGGAGCCTGGCTGACCAGAGTTATGCTCCAGCTGCCGGACAGGCTTCCTGCTACGGAAGCACCACTGCTGCAGCTCCTGAGGGACCCCAGGACCCCAAGTAAGGCTGCTGGGGCCAGCGCACTTGCTGGGTGCAGCCTCTCCTACCCCACCTGGGGATGTTGCTCACTTGTTCCCTGCTATTCTCATGCCAGCTGTGGAGCTGACCCACCTCCCATGCATCCAGCAGTAATTCAGGAAACCTGTGACAGCCTTTCATCTTCAGCAGTCTGAGTTAAGGAGAGGAACCAAATGACACACTTAGAGGGTTTTGAATTGTATTGATTCTTTAATTTTAAAAAGTCTACCAGAACACAAAAATATAAACATTTCCACTGTTCTCTCTGTATGCTGTACTCATCTCAGCTGTGATCTGTTCCTCCCTAGCTAGTTTCATAAGGCTCCTGGTAGACATTCACTTAAAGACATGATGGGATCCGATCTGCAATCTCAACAATTGTGCCCCGTGACATGCTACATGTGCCTGGCAGGAGGAACGATCGTGGATCAGATTCCTATTGCAAGGGAATAGGAGGAACAATTGTGGATCAGATTCCTATTACTGCCGGTGCAAGGGCAGTCCAGGATTATGATTCCAGGCACTAGCAAGTAGCAAGCTGGGTGCCCGGTGTACCTGTCTCAGAGCACGAGTCAGCTGATGGGTGTTCCCAACACCAGGAGCACATAGGAGCCCTTGACTTGGATGCACTCCCAAGGATGGCAGTGCCCATCAGCTGACTAACACTCCTAGACATGGGATCGCATCAAAGCACTTGACTCCAATGCATTCCTCAAGATGGGAGCATTGATCAGTTGATTCATGTTCCCCGCCTTGGCTGAGGGTTGTGATGCGCTTCTGAGGATGGGAGCACTGATCAGCTGACTAACCTCCCAACCGCAAGAAGACACCAGAGCCAAAGGCTCAGTCTGCTCCCAAGACTGAGAGCTCAGATCACCTGATCAGCCTGGCCACACATTCAGTTTATGCTGTGATGAGAATCAGCCACAAAATTCTGTACTTCACACAATATTGTGTGTATTACAAAATATGTGTAATAACTGTGTGGCTGCTTCCTGCCACATCATAAATTGAACATGTGGCCAGACTGATCAGCTGACGTGTGCTCCCAGCCTCTGGATTTGTGGTTTATTACATGTTGTATTGTGCCACTAATTGAAGAAATCTGTGGCCAGGTAACTACTTAAGATGTAGTTAATTAATTAATCACATCGTAAGTGTAACATCTGCCAGGGGCCAAACTGTTCTACTGACCCACTCAGATCTAGCCCATCCAGACTTATACTGCTCTTTGTATAATTATATCTGTGCTCATTGAGTACTGTCAAGTAGAGATCGGGAACAACTCACAATAAGAGATTACCATGACACATTGTCCACAAACAGTGTACGTTTTTTCCCCTCAAACACATCCATTAATCAGAATTGTTCACAAAATACAACATCAAGACGGAGAAAGATAATACATGTAAGACTGCATTATTTTTTCAAAAAATATTTTTGTCTTATCTTCTAAGCAGGTAGTTGTAAAGGTCTCCTGCCAACTAAGAACCAAATGATGCAGGATTTACCCATGCTGGTGAGAATTTATTTATTTTGGTAGCCCTGTTGGTTTCTATGGAACTATATGGATGAGCAAATGCTCACCATTGTGAGTTAGAATTTCCAATCCCATTTTTTGTTTGCACTTGTAACAAGAGATGGGCCAAATTAGGAACCATCCAGGGGCAGCTCCAGGGGGTGCAGTGGCATGGGTGCACCCCCACCCCCAACTTTCATGCAAAGATCATGTGCATGTACCTCCATTTCCCTGGGGCTCCAGATGTTTGGGTCCCCTGCAGTGTCCAAAGACCCCAGGGGACATGTGAGGGGCAGGCAGGCAGCAGGAGCACATGGAAGGGGGCGGGGGGGGAATTGCCCACTGACAACTCTATCTCCACCATCCCCCACAACTGAAGCTCTGAGGCCAGTGGGGAGAAACATGGATGGAAGAGGAGGGAGCAGGGACCCATGCAGCTATGACCCATGCAGCTACTCCCCACAGCCTACAGCTAGAGCAGAGCAGGACTGGTCCTGGGGCTTCCCACCCTCCCAGCTGTAGTTGCCATCTCTACTGGAGATGGCAGCTACAGCAGTTTTCCAAGTCCTCACCAACTCCCTGCCTGCTCCGCCCCACCCCAGATGTCCACCACAGTCCAAGAGCAGGTGCTGGAAGCAGGGGTAGGGGGGAGGAAGCACTGGCCAAGCCTGGTAGCCCCACACTGCCTCTGACTGAAGTCCCCAGCTGGAGCAGATCAGGAGCAGACCTGCCCCCAGGTAAGCTGGGAACAGTGGCTGCAGTGGGCAGTCCCCGCTTCTTCGACCCAAAGGCAACCCTGTTGGAGAAGAGAAGAAGAGGAGGGGAGGAGGTGCTTCTCAAGGAGACAGGGTATGGAGAGCAGTGGGTGAGGAGTCTAACCTGCTTCCCCTGGTAGCTGCCATGTTGTGGGCTGTCCACTGCGGAAGCTGAAACTTCCCCTGTGGCACTGGTGGCACTTCCCATGCCCCACTTTTCAAATTTCTGGATCTGGCAATGGAACCATTCATCCTAATTATTCAAATGGACATATGGGAGGTAGTCATACATGCCTGACCAAGAGATATGCTTAGCAAATTGACACTAAAAGGGTTTTGGGTTTTTGGGTTTTTTTAACAGGATGGAAACCAAAAGGATATTGAAATCAGGGGACCAAAACCTGGCAAAGTCATGGTCCCATAACATTACAGGCCAAGACACAGCAAGAATCATTTGCAAAATTTAAACACCATTGAATAAGAACCCAAACTCTAACTCTGATTCAGGCAAGGTCAAGAGAGTTCACATACACCTGACCGAGATACAAACACTATTTTCTTTACCCACGTTGTTGTGACAGAATGTTTTCACAGTAAAATATTAATACTCTTCTAATTTAAAAGTCTAATGTCCAAGGCTTTATTGTTAAGGTCTTCTCCTTCCAGAAATATGCTGGAGATGCTAAAAACTTATCCAGCACATGCACCATGAGCATCCAAGCTGAAACAATAACTCAGTGTGACATTTACAAAGCATGGAAGGATTGTGAATGTACATACTCTATTTAGTCATTAAAATATTTTCTGATCTCTACAAATGTCTACATGGTATGTTTCAAACAGCCTGGAAATGCTTCTGAGTTAATTACAAATTCAGGGGCTGGTTTTGCCTTATTTAACCAGTTTGTCCTGTTTTCTACTCCCCTCCCAGCTGGATTTGCAGATGCTTTTCATGCACAAGAGTAAGCGTGTCTTTGGAATTCTGGAGGTATCAATTTGCTATACTAAGTAGCCAAAAAAAGAGCAACGAAGTTACATCAGTCTACCTTTCTGCCACTAAGAAAATATATTAATTTTAGAGCCACTGAATAAACAAAAAGTTATCCCTCTCACTTTTTGCCACTTTTCATTCAGTTTTTGTCTTCATACCACAAAATTCCTTTTGGTGCATTCAGCTCTGCATCCTGGGCCTTCAACAGTCTCTGCTGTCCTGCACTTGTTGATAGCCTTTCCAAGGGACAAGTCTCCTCATACTACAGCCTTTCTTGCAATTCAGTGTCTACAATGCCACAAATAAACCTATGTCTAATCAGAGATTCTATCAAGTTCTCAAAAGTACAGTTCTTACTTAGTCTAGTTCAGCAACTTACTGATCTATACCTTCTCCTTTTGTTTGCACAAAAATAATCTGTATCTTTGAAGGGTCTCATTCTTTTTTCAGCATGCAGTGCTCTTCAAATTTGGATGGTATTTTACTTAATTTCATATTCTGACATTTTTAAAGGTAAAGGTGTTATGAACAGCCAGAGCTTCCTCCCCCACAGTATGTAGGAGTGAGAATTTAAATTTGTCATTTTTCTCTTTTGCCCCTGTGACTTCTAGGTCCCCCTCCAGTTTTGCTACATTGCCTGATCTGAAAAGGGCAGACAAAAGTTGCAAAACTTACATAACCAACTGTGCTTTTACTTAACTTTGCAGACAGGTCATTTATGCAGTCCCTTGTCCTTCCATATGGCTGAGTTTCTCCTCTCCCTATCAGTTTCCAACTTCTGTTTCAGGTTGGATCTCAAGTTCTTTCTCATTTGCCACTTTTGACACAATAGGCAAGTCTACATGTGAATTTACACTGGCTTAAATTTACTGTGCAGTAAATTACTGCACAGTAAGTGGGAATAGGCCCACATCTATGTATGCAGGCTTTAAAGCGCAGTAACGCTGTGTGTGGTCTGACTTGGGACTAAAGTTAGTCCAAAGTCAGTCCACATACACAGCGTTACTTCACAGTAAGGTGTCTACACACAGTAAGTAATCAGACATGAATTTGATGCAGGCATCAAATTTACGCTGAAGTAGGTAGAAGTCATCACATTTACTGTGCAGTATAGGCATGCGTGTGTAGATGTGCACCTGTACTGTGCAGTAGTTTCAGTTACTGCACAGTAAATGCACACATGTAGACACGCTCAGTGTAGTGACCAGCAGATTCAATAAGTACAGGCATACATGAATGAGAAGAACAGTAACCTTTATTTCTGGAGCTGCAGACAAGCCTCTGCAGCTACTTAACTGAAGAACCATCTCCCAATTATTAACTTCCTCAGTTTCCTTAGTTAGAGAGCATCTTTAAATTACAACTTCTGTCACTACAGTTTGGGCCTTCTCATGGATATTTTTTTAAGGCAAGTAACACATAAGAGTCCCTCCAAAACAAAACCAAATAAAAAAAAAATGTGTCTTCCTGTGCCGGCCCAGATAATTACCTGTGGAAAGATCCGAGGAGCAACTGTTCATTCCAGTTTCCTTCTGAAAAAGGATTGGTGTCTGTATTTTAAAAGAAAATATTTAAAATGTATATCTTTTGTGAGTAAAAACTTCAGTTCCTCAAAAAGTCACTTTAAAACAAATAAATAGGTAAAGATTTGAGTGGGGTGTTCACTTACACATTTTTTTTATAAAAAGATGGATTTACCCTGAGAAGCTAGCATTGTGCCAGTTTAATGCTGATTGAAGCAAGGTAGCAAGTGGCTATTATGAATCTGATGAGTCTGCTTTGCCAAGAAACAGCATGAGCTTTTAAGTGAGAAAACAAGGTAAACTTTGTTATTCAATTGATTTGATTTTGGCCACCTTGGCCAGGTTTGCTCAAAATGGAGATGACTGTGAATTTATGGCTACCTTAATCCAATTTTCCTTGGTCATGGCCTATCTTAGTAACAAGGAAACAAAGATCAGCCGAAAGAACAGATTTTATTTTAAGAAGGAAAGATACACTCCACACTTTGTGAAGAGTTGTGCTGCTGCTGGCAGCAGCCCAGTGTTACCCACCAGTGTCTCTGAAATGCCTTGAGGAACACAAAAAGGGGAGTGTTGTGAATGGCTTCTCATGCCTGTGCTGTGGTTTAAAAATAATAGCATCTCACAACAGCTACTGAGATTCCAGTGTCACAGGAGGGTTCCACTAGTGAATATGTGGTATCTGCTTCCATCCCCTGTTATAGGTTCTGCTGATGATGCAGTAGAGGCTGGGTACTGTCAACCACCCTCTAATGCTCAGTTGGCATCTTTTTTGAGGGGAGGGGGGGAAGAGGGGGAGGGAATGTAATCAAGTGACTTATGGTATATCTCATTTTGTAGCTCAAATACCTCCCTTGAGTACTGTTAGAGGACTGCAGTACAACAGCAGCTTGTCACTTGGTTCTTTGCTGCAGCTGTCTATATATTGGTGTTAGCAGTAGCTGTGATGATAAACTTCCATCTCCCTCTCTTTTTTGTTGCCACTTCCACTTACCTTCTCCATTTTTCTCATGGATGGATGAATGGACAAGAGAAGGAATTCCCTTGAGGGCTATTTCCTTCTCTCATGTGAACACAGCATGTAGCCACTCAGTTGCTCATATTGACTGCAGCCCCTCTCAGCCCAATAGGTTGATCACTTATTTTCCCTGCAGGAGAACAAACACCATCATGGTGGTTCACCTTTGTCAGATGGTTTGTTCTTCATGAGAACCTATCAAATCTATGGTTGGAATATTTAGCTTGCCTGTTTAAAGAGCTGATGCTCACAATCACAATGCGAGGGGATGCAGTAATTTAGTTAACTAGATTCAAGATAAGGACATATTTGCAGTAAATGTTTTATTCCTAGAGGACTGTCTGCTACCTAGGATCTCACTTTTCTATTGGCATTTGTTAGCATAGATCCTTTTTCCTGAACAGGTTTCCATTTAGGTTCTTTGAATTTATAGGCCACATCCAGACATGCAGGAGCGTGAGCTTGCAGTGGCACAAATTGTCCCACAATGAGCAAACTGCTCTTGCCCAGGTTCTCCTGGCTCTTCAGCCAGGGAGAGTTGGAGGCTGGGGCCAGCACCAGTGCTTTTGCTTCTGTTTTTTGTTTGTGGTGTTTTTTAATGGAAATCCTGGTAGCAAATTTTGGTCCCATGCTGCAAAATTGCAGCACAGGGCATATTTTAACATTTGCTGTGTGAGGTGTGTGGTGCCACAAAGAGGTTTGTGGTACCACAAACCACACAACCTTGCATGTCTAGATACGGCCATAGAGTTATCTCTCTCAAATGGGACAGGAGGTAGAGATAAGGGTCAATGCTAGTGCATTCTTTTGGGGGATTGGTGCTAAAAAAGGGGACTGAAGTAACGAAGTTCAGTGTAATTAATTCTTTAGGATTCTGCCAGCTTAATATTGTGGGAGGTTAAATGTCATTTAGACAGGTGTGTGCAATACCCAAAGAGAGATTTAGAGTGTACAGTACAAAATCTGAATAGTCGTGATTTGTAAGCAAAAATAAATGCTCATATTTTTAGCCAGCTTTCTGCATTGAAAACCAGATCATGTTTGTTGAAAATGTGTCCATTTGTGAGTGCACATGTGTGTGCATATTTTGATAGAGAAAAGTGCAATATTTCACACTATCCAGTGTTTTCATAGCTAAATTATCATTTGCTAAAATTTTCCAAAGACAGGGAAGAAAAATAGGTTAAACAAGATCTATGGAAAGCTTTGTGAAATTAAAAAAAAAATTATGCAACCTTAATTTTTGCTCTGTGGGGAAAAAATTATCCAGTTTCAGAACTTCTAGTGGGGCAACAAGCTGGGCTGATGGAAAACTCACTAACTTCTAGCAACTATACTAGAGTAACTACCAATATTGGAGTTAAATATAAAATATCTGTCAATTAACACCATATCCTATTTATACAATACCTAATTGTATTTAAATATGTGCCTGTTAAGCAAATTTAATTTAATTTAGTTTGAATAGAAAAGTCAAATGTACTGAGATGTTGCTGAGGCCTAGAGAAAATGATTCTGAAGGGCCAAAAGAAATAAACAAATTGTAGTTCTTATTATGGTTGACCTTAACATTCAGTATGTGAAGCTGGTCGAATTGTATCTTGAATCTATGATAATAAGCATAGTGATAACTAGTAGGACTGTGCCGAACTACTGTGAAACAATTCAGGTAGTCAGCAAACAGGGCTAATTGCTAGTTTGGGGGATATTATGGGTAATTTACTGCCCACTGAGGGCTTCTACCTAAAAACAAGCTTTTTTTTTTTGGTTAGGACTTGCATTTTAATGCAGTATACCTATGAGATTATACTCAGAGAGGACAATCAGTTGTGCTTCCACAAATGCACTTCTGCTTCTCAGTTCCAATAAATATCTCCATAGATCCTTTGATAGAGACAATGTTCTTTATTTCTTTCTAAAGAATGAATTAATACTAGATAATATTAGCAACTGTTATCTAAAGGGTACTGATCGAAGATCGGTGGATTCCACAATAAATACAAAAAAATAAAATACAACACAGCTTCCATTTGAGATTAGAGGAAATCCTTTTAAGTAGATAGGTATGGAGGATTTGGCCTTGAAACAGTAAATACCAAAGTGTTCATGTGCTAAGAAGTTTTGAAACTCTGCCTCTACAGTGGAAGAAATAGTTTTGTCATAACCTGTTTTAAAAAATGCAATGAAATTCAGTTTGTTCAAGTCAAGACATTAATATTTTGGGTATGTGAACTGTAAATCATTTGGTTAAATGAAATGAAAACCTCCGGGTTAGAGTTATCCACTGAACTACGGTACAAAGTCCACAGATCCTCACACAATGCACATTTTCAGTTCATTGAAGAAGGCCCCTGCTGGTTCTCAAGGAAAACTAACTTGCAGAAGCAAAACAAATACTGGCATTGCCACGTAACACCAGAAACACTTAAGCACAGATGTGCAGTATTGTTGGCTCTTAAATCAGATAAGGAGTATTCAGACATAATCATTCTAGTGTCTGGTTATGTCGCATGTTGTAGAGCTACCCAAGTATGGCCCTACAGACACATGCAGTGTGTGTTCTGTCTAAATGGTACCAAGCAGACTGTATTTCATAACATTACTGTTATGTCTAGATAGGCAAATGTTTATGCAATTTAACTGTGACTTTGAAATAGCTTGAGAACTTGGGATACAAATGGAGCTTTATGATTAGTTGTCAATAGTGTCATAGCTACTGTATGTCAATAATGCCCAATGAATGCACAAGTGTAAGTGTCTTCCTTTAGACTTGTGTCTCACAACACTACCTGCAGGGTGCTATAATCACTCAGAAGTGTACTGGCTGTCATCTCTTATTGCTTATATATTACACAGTTGCAATCATAAGGATTAACAATCCTGGGGAATGCTGAGCTGTAAGAGGCAGTGCTCCAAACAAAACAGACTAGGAGCATATGCATGTTGTTTTGCAAGATCAAGTAAATCAAGCAGTTTCCTCGTGTCTGTCATTGTGGTTGCCCATCATAATAGTAGGGTGGCTACAAGGCTACTCCATCACTGTCCCATTAAAATGTATGTGCCCACATCCTTAAAAAAGACATGGCCTTGTACATGCATCAAAGTGTGGCACACAATGGGTTATTAACATCTGGTTTTAGATAAGACACTTCCCAAAATGCAGTGTGTATTTAACCTTACAAAAATATGGCTCTCTGATTCTGTGGTAGTCCTATTAAGACAGACAAGGGATCTCAGCAAGGGGAAATTTAACTTACACACACCACATGATTTTAAGTAAAGAAATATTGTTTAAGGTGGGGTCTGAGTATTTTTTTAGGTCTAATTTATGGCTGAGCAGCTTCATTTTAGTTACTTCATGAGAATATTTTAAACCAAGCCTGCATAATATTAAAATAAGTTAAAATGTATGTAAAATTTATGAGAGCATGTCAGGTGTAATGTTTGATAAAGTAAGTTTAATGCTTCAGAATTTTTTTTTCTTCAGGCAGGAAAAGCTGAATCCTGCAATTCTAGGTTACAGTATAATTTTAGAAACTCTTTTCCATTATACCATTCTTTTATTAATGAGATCCAACCCAATTTAACTTACAGATGAAAATTCCTCGAGAATTTGTGGAAAGTACCTAATATGTTGGAGGCCAGGAGTGTGTGATAAAAGAGGATATTTTCCTGGTGTTCATATTATATATCCAGGCTCATAAAAACACGAAGGAAATCCAGTACAACAAACTTTATGTGTGTCTCCTCATTTTGGTCTTTCTACTGGAAATGCTGCTACACTCTGAACAAATAAAAGGTTGTGAAGGTGACAAGCATGGTACATTACTTTGAACACTCTTCATTTAGTGTGGGTGTGTCATGTTGTTTCATTGTGTGACACTCCATATTATCGTGACAGGAGTAAATGACAAAGTACTATTACCCCAGTGAAAATTCAGCATGGCTTATTTCCATTTTCTGCCTGGTCATATCCAGGTATTCCAGATGAACTAAAACAATGGATCAGCCTGGCAGCCAACAGAGGGGAAAAAAAAGATATATGCATATTTCTCAACTGTACTGTATTAAAAACTCAGCACAGTGGTGATGTTAGATCTGAATTTACCTCTATCAAACAGAAACCTGGCATTATCTCATTCTTCTATTGTAAAGTATTGACATCAGAAATGATGAATCTTGAAATGAAGATTATAGATGAGAACTGTAGGCTTGGTAATAATATTTTTCGTTGCTATTATTCTTTCCATTTGAGGAGTGCAGAAGCCTTTACAAACATTAATGGATTTACCTTTATAACACTACTGTGAGGTATAATGCAAAGCTGTTATTCCCCCTTTGTAAATGAGGAAACTGAGGCAGTATGAAGTAGATGTTTTACCTAAAATCTCATGTTAAGTCCATTCAAAGTGGGAATAGCCTTCTGACCTATGTGTCAGAAGACTAATTTTTCTATCAAAAAGTTCCTGAATTCCTGAATTGGTGAGGGTTGCCAAAATCTGGAATGGGCTTCCAAGGGAGGTGGTGCTTTCCCCTACTTTGGAGGTGTTCAAAAGGAGATTAGACAAGCACCTGCCTGGGATTACTTGACCCTAGCGCTCTTTCCTGCCCAGAGCAGGGGGTCCGACTCAATGATCTAATCGGTCCCTTCCGACCCTAGAAATCTATGAAATCTATGAATCTCCTTTCCAGCTTTTCTGTTGATGACTTGTCACAAACTGAGTATAACTAGTTTGCAAATGTTTTCATTTCTGACAAACCAAACATCCTGTCTCTAATGCACAGAGATTATTCACGATCATGGAAAGTGAAAAATAAGGAAGAGTCTCATTGTTTTATTTGGCATTCATCACTCCTCCAGCCTTTTTCCGGGGTTGCCACTGAAAAAGGAAGATAATGCCATAGTTTTGTTGCCCTTTGCTAAAATAACCCTTTCTGCTTTTGCTTGTTGATTAGCTAGACTATCACCCCACAATTTTGTGATGGCATCCCAACAAAAACCACAATGTGCTATGCATAGTTATCATACCCATGAAATTCAAATTGGGTCATTTAACTTGTTCATAGTTTCTGTCCCTCTCCTATCACCATACATAATTACTCTAAAAGATATTGCACAAAAAGACAACTTCATTTTCAGGTGCCAACCAAATGTTACTTTTGAATACTCTCGAACTCTGCCTCTCTCCCTAAATATATTTTGCAGGAGTCTAATATATACAGCATGTATCTCTTGATACTGTATCTCTCTCATATGCTTCTCACAAAAATCAATCTGAATCAATAAATTGTCCACCATCCTTGTACAGTATTTGTAGAGGTTCAAAGGCAGGAGCAATTATTGTTAAGGTTGAATTGTCAGGTGTCAGATAAGAATATGTATGTTGAATCACTGCCTTTATATGTGGATACATTCAGAGGTTCTAAGGAGTTTACAAATCTATAACCAGAACTCTTGGACAAATTTTTGTTGAAACCTTTAAGTAGGGACAGATTTTTAACTTCTTCATGCACAATTCTCAACATAAGTTGCTTAATATATGGACTGTACAAAAGCCTAATCCAAGCCCACCAAATTAAATGAAAAGATTGCATAGAGGCTTTTGGTTCCAACCTTTTTCAGATGTCCATATTGTCATTTTGCTACCAAACTTACCACACATGTACACAAATTCCACCCATCTTGTTTACTCATCTCGATAAAGCAGGAATCAAGTCCTTTGGGCTCAGTTCTAACACGGAAAAACAGGGTAATTCAAGAGTTCTAACAATTACAGTGTGTTGTAGCATTGGTGTTTCCCTGGCCTGCCTTCTTTCCCAATGGCATACTGCTGTCCTCTTCAAGTCTCTGTCTTATCTGTACTAATGCTCTTAAATCTGTGGGGCATCTGTGGGTACTTTTTGGCCCATGAGGCAAATGGCATGAGGCGAACATTGGAGTGCATGTTCTTGCAGAACCTTTTGAACCTTTATTTTATGGTTGCCTGTTATCACAGAGAGCTGAACTCAATGACTAGATAATCTCTTCCAAACCTGTGTCCCTATATCTTGAAACATTAGTAGATGGCCAGTACCAAAATATATATAGAAAATGATGTAATAGAAAATCACACATGCACTCTCTCTCTCACACACACACAATTTGTATGGGACTTCCAAACAATCCCAAACAGTCATGGTGCATACTCAATCTTGTTTAAAAGAAATAGGGATTTAATATTACCTCAACTCAGTATAGCCATGCATGGGTTTCTGATCCACCCACATTTAGTGCTATTCTAATAGACACACGGAAAAAAATAACCATAAATTTTTCTGGTCTTCAAAACACAAAAAAATAAGAAAATATGGAGCAGTAGAATGCAAAAACCGTGCATTTCAATAGCACCTACAAGCTCTAGTCACAAACTGAGCCTCAATTGTACTAGGACCTCAGAAAAAAAAAGAACAAGAAGTCTCTTCCCAAAGAACATATGGTGAACGTGTAAGACAGGAGACAGGCAGACAAGGGACTACAAGGAAACAAATACTGGTCAACATGAAATATGCAGATCCTATCTTGTCATGTGTGCACCTGATGAACTTCAAATATCCAAGTGAATTTTTTGAAAAGTTATCGTATGGAATAACAGATTTACAAGTCATCCTAGCATATATTGACTGCCAGTATAGGTTGGATAGAGGCAAATTGGGGTTAAATTGGGCTCTTTGTTTCATTCCTTTTCTCCTTTCTGGAGATTTGGTGATTTAGTAGAAAAACTTGAGGACTGTCTGAGAAGAAAGTAATCGATAAACAACAGGTACATCATTATGTATATTCTTCTTGGCCTATGGAACTTTATACTTCCTTTTGATTTTATAATATCAGAGTATTAATTATCAGCAAAATCTCTGTTGTTTAACTACTAGCTCTTTTGCATTTTTAACTTTATTTTTCCCTGGTTTAAATAATAGATGAGTATTTAAAAACAATTAACATTAAAGAGAGAGCTTTTATGTAATTGTGCCAAGAATGACCTTTTAAAAATCTCTTTTTATCTGCAGAGATTGTTTTGGGTCTTTCTGACATGATTGATGCTGAGGTGAGAGGGAGAAGAAGCAAACTTCACTCTGAAAAGTCACGACAATAAAAATATAAGGGAGACAGAATATGATAAAGGTATGAACAGGGGTCATATGAAGAAATACTTACATGTTTCTAAACCTAGTATCATACTGTTCATTGTAAATTATTGTACTTACTTCCATAACTTATATTTTAGGTGCTAACTGCAATTTGGTTGTGTTCCCCACCCCCATACTGTTCTAGCATACAGAAAAACCAACAGAGCAGACCATTGAAAAAAGACAACTTAACATATCATCTTCTTTCCACCCCCCCTCCCTCCCGACCCCACTACTGCAGGCAGAGGTGATACGAGGAATGGTAATGGAGCAGACAGTGCGGGGATAGACAGTGGGGAAGGCAGTAAGGGAACACATGCTAGGGTAGGTGTTGGGGGGGAGTAATGGATCATTCAGCAGGGGGGCACATGGTAGGTCAGGCAGTGGGGGGCAGGCAGAAGAGGGGGAAGGTAGTAGGGAGCAGGCAGCATAGAGGTGGGGGGGCAGGCAGTGAGATGCAGGAAGCTTACACCCTGACACTTGCCCCCCACCACTTACCTCCACCATTGTGCTTGTCCCCTGCATCCTCAGACCCCCAATCCTCCTTACCCTGTCCCTGCTCTTCCTCCTTCCATGCTACATCTGCCCCCCACAGTCTCATGTCCCTGCCAACCCCTCTTTCCCCTACCCAAAGTCTCTACCCTTCACCTGCCCCCTCTGCTTTTCTTTTGCTCCTCTCTGGCAGGCTCTGTCCCTGCTGCAGCCTGGGGCACTGAGCATGGCTCCAACCCAGCCCCATAGCAGTGACACAGAGTCAGTACTGCTGCTACAGGTCCAGAGTGGAACACATGGTCCATGCTCCAGGCTGCAGCAATGATGGAACCTGGAGCAAAGGCTAGGGACAGAAATTACACATAAACCAGTATAAGTGATTGGAAACTGGTTCAAAACTGTAACAGAACAGAAATTCACTGCACATAAACCACTTTCAAATTGGCCAGAACTGGTTGATGATAAATCTAGATGGATGTAGTATCAGACTTAACTGATTTAGGTTAAATCAGTTTATTGAACTTTTGTCCCAGATTCCCCCCACCTCCCCCGATTCAAGTTAACTCACAGTCCCCGACCATCCCAGGATGCTTTGTACCTCCCCTGCACCTCCCTCCCCCCCCTCCCCCTGCCAACAGGGTGGCTGAGCTAGCCTTGGCCCAGGCTGTCTGTTCCAGCTGAGTAGAGAAGTGTGCTGTAATACCCCCCGGCTTATGGCCTGCGCCACTGTAGGCATGTGGCTCCTTCCCTGAATCAAAAGTAAATGGCTGTTCACTTGCTTATCCATTCAATCTACACAGCTTAGACTAACTATGAAGATTGGATCAATTCAGCCTCAGGCTTTTTGACTATCTGTACTTAGCCCAAGGGTTAACCCAAAACACACAGACCTCCCTCTGATGTCTTCTGCTGATGCTCTCAGTTAATTCATCTAGTTTGATACGTGTTTCTTTGGTTAAAGTTATGAATAACATTTATCTACTCAAGGGGTTTTTTTGAGGAAAAAGAATAGTGAGATGAATAGATGGATGATCAGAGACAGCCACCTCCCCATAATCAGCATATACTCCATGCTAGCATAGGCAGGAAGCTTCTGAGTATGGGTCTTCCTACCATGTCTCAGTGTTAGCAGAAAGAGACCTGTAAAAATGTATATAACAGCTCAAGAAGCTCTAGGAATGAGCATGCCTGTGATTTAAGATCAGTATTTACAGAAAACAAAACTCTACTTCTCTTAATATTCACTAAGAGAAAGAAGGCAAAGAGCTATGAGCGATAGACAGCATGCAATTCATTACTATTGCAACAACAAACAGCCAAACAATCAGGCATTTATTTTTCAGGATGCGCAGTGGTTGGGAGAGAATATATATAATTCTCTGGAGTTCTGATGGAGCCTATAGGAAGCACTGCACAACTCTCAAACCCCATGATCCAGACCTGAATGCACCCCACAAATTCTAATAAATGGAAAATAGAAATAAATACTTTAACTCTGTGGTATAGGGTTTCGAATGGCTTTCTGAATCAGAAAGTGCTGCTCATATGTCTTTGTTATTTCCACACTATAATGTTGGTGCTCTGAAAGTCAGAACCAAAGTGAGATAGATACTTCAAGTAGCATAGATACTATGCTGCAAAACCAAGTATCACTGGTACATCCAGATTTATGGTAGGTGATGGCAGTAAAGTGAGAGCAAAACTGTTTGCAGAGTCTGTCTTGTTACCCATTATTGTGTTTGCCCTTTTTTCTTGGTTAGCTAAAGCTGAAAAAAGGAAAAATGTAGCTCATATATAGTATTAGAAGACATTTTGATGGTAAGGTCAATCAGACTAGTTTACATAGTTGAGGTATTTATGACACAAACACTCAGTGTCTTTAAGGAAAGGTTAGGTAAGTTTATGAGAGAAGTATTTTGTGGAATCCTTCCTGCTTCAATGAGGTTTTGGACGAGATGGCCCAGGAGGCCCCTTCTGAGTCTATCAACTGCAGTTCTATGACCAAAGTCTTTTTTACAGCATTTTCAAAATACAAAAGCATGGTTATAAAATTTAATATGATACACAATGTAACCTTAATGCTGTCTTTTACAGTAAATGGCTAGCAAATAGCACCAAGTTCTTGAACAACAGGAAGAAAACAAGCACACACAAAATTACAATGCAATTTCTCCACTAAGATATCAGCTATCACATTTGCAGTGTTTCATGGTATGAGGCCGAGACTGTGCAGTTCCTGCTTATGTTGATGAATATTTACTCATAGGAGTAATCCCTTTTGTGGCCAGGGAAGGGTTGATCAATGACTCAGGGATTCATCTGCCACACCTTTGTTGTTGGAAGAATGAAAAAAGTTGTTAAGCCCTGAAAGATGTTATAGTCAATCACCCAGTTGTTAAGCAAAATGAAAAATGGTTTTATTAGATTTCCTTGTTACAGTTACAACCCGCAGCCTTTTCTCTCACAGCCCATGGTTTCACTTTCCCCTTTCTCTTTGCTGCCACTAGGGAGGTTACGTCCTAACCTCTCCTCTTCTTCTACTCCCTTTTGTAGGTCCTCACTGCCTACCTCAGTCTCTCAAGGAGCTTCCTCTGTCAGACCCACCAGGTAAGTAATCTGTCACAGGGAGAGAAAAACCAGGGAGATTCCTGGGACCAGTAGGGGAACCCCAGGGCCAGGAGCTGGGGTTGGAATGGAGAAAAAGGGAAACTTACTCACCGCAGGAGCGGAGGAGGAGCAAGGACGATGGGGAAAGCCCGCGCGGGGCGCTGATCATGCCTTATGGCACCTGCGGCCGGTGGATGACGTCACTCACAACGGATGTAAAAGGGCCGGCAGTGAGATGGAGAGGGGGCGCATATGTGCCGGGAGAAAGCCTCGCTGGTGGTGTCAGCTGGGAACATGAGACGCCGGGAGCAACTGCGCACATAGACTGCGAGGGAGCAGCGGAGCCCGGCAGCGAGCCAGCGCCTCGAGCTGCAGACAAGCCAGGAGGTGAGGCAGAAGGAGACCCCAGGGCGTGGGGAGGTCAACGGACCTGGGAAGACCCAGAGGGAGGACTGCTGCTGTGGCAAGACCCAGAGAGAGGGCAGCAGCCAAGCGGAGACCCAGAGAGAGGGCAACTCCGTAGTGAAGACCCAGAGAGAGGGCGACAGTTCTGCGGAGACCCGGAGAGAGGGCCGCTGCCCTCAAGGGATCCAGAGAGAGGGTCTCACCAGGGGGATACTGAAGAAGGAGTAACATTCAACCAGGATAGGTGGAGTGGGGGCATAGAGCTGGACCCCGTGGAGGTAGCTCAGTCAACAAGTAGAGGTGTAGAGGGGTTCCCTGAGGAAGCCCAACAGGGGCAAGGTTATGCCTCTCATGATATTTATTACGTTTCTAAGCTGAATTGTGAAAGGTGTTTCATTTGTTTTCCCCGTATTAGAAGGGGCTGAGGTGGTATGTAGATAGACCGAGGGAGTGAGAGGCAGGTGCGTTGTTAAGAATTTAAGGACGCGTACGGTCCATCAAGGAAGCGACCAGAACTTCCCGGGCTGGGAAAAGGGCGAGGTGTAGGAAAGGAGGAGCCTCGCAGAAGACATCAACGAAGCAGGTGACCGACGAGGGTGACCGCGTCATACGGAGCCCCACCCACTGGAAGATTCAAAGTCATGGCAGGCGAGAAGGGGCAACCTGCGACGCATGTGAAGACCTCCCGTAAGGCCACCTGCAACGGCAAGGCGAGTACCGGCAAGCACTCGGAGCAAGGAAGCCCGAGGTAAGATGTACGAGGCCCGGCGGTTACATAATCATTATTTGGTATCCTTTCTATTGCAGGGATCTCACCACGGTTTGCTTCATCCAGCACGTGAGGCTCCGTAGCTTCGGCTCCTGGTCCTGATCCATCTCCGATCATGCTGGCCTCACTTCATCTCGTCTCTTCATGTGCTCCCAGGGGCAATCTGTTTCCCCTGATGTCCACTCTTTTGTAGCCCCAAATGCTCATCTGCTGTCTCTCTCTCCCTGGTGTGTAAAGAGATGCAGCTGTGCCTCATGTCTGAGTCTTTATCCTTTCCATGACCCAGTTCCCCACCACCACCCCTCGTTAGAGGAACCCTACCAAGAAACAGGGTTGACTATCACCCTGTTACACCTTAAAGTCAATGGCACCAAGAAAGACTACCAAATCTGGATGTTTATTATGTATTTTCAGGAGAGCTCACAATGTAGTGCATAGTTTGCAATGCCACCTTTTGCCCAATCTACTTGATGCTGGAGGGAAAATAGTGCATCCCATTCATCCCCAGTTCACACAATAGTCCTATGGAGTTGTGATCAACTGGCATAATGTAGAATAACCTGAAGGCAGTACCAAGAAACTGCATTTCATCACCAGTGTATTCTTGCATCCACCGGTAATAGATGGTGGAATTGCTAGGTCTATATAGTGTAGCAATCCTTTGACTAATAAAGTAGGTGTGCAAACAATGTAAGTGTGGAAACAGTAGAAATATAAAAGAGGGCAAGGACTGTCATTGAAACCCACCCCTGAATGCAGTCTCTGTGCAATCCTGACACCTAGTCAAGTAGGTCTCATAACTGAACAGCAGATGAAGCAAAACCCCAAGCAAATAAACAAACCCAGACTGAAAAATATAATAGATGCAGAGCATTTTGCTGAGAGTAATGGAATTGTTGGATAGAATGTTGTTAAAGGGTCCTTACATTAAGTGTGTTAAGGACTCTGAGGAATATGTCATTGGCAACATTTTCTCATATATGAATCAAAGATAATCTTCTCCAAGCCAGTTATTTTTCTGAAGGGAGGGGTTGAAACAGAGCCCTGCAGATACATCTTCATGAAGATAGGGGTCTACACAGTCAGTGATGATTAGTGAAGCATGTGCTTGCATGTCTAATGGGTTTAGGGAAAGGAGAGAGAGGAGAATAGAGTTGAGTGAAATGTCTTAGTCAAATTTCTTTTGCCAAAAAAAAATGCAGACTTTCAGGTCAACCAAAGCAGGTTGTAAAATTCAAGAAAAATTTGTCAACTGTTTCCTTGAAACAAATGAAAAAGAAAATATTGAATAATCAGTGTCTTATTTAGATATCTTACAATGAAATATTTCTACTTTTGGCTTACAGCAGCATTTGTTAGTAAATATCCCCAAAGCCAACATGAAACATTATTAAAACCACTTCAGAAAGTAACAAAACAGTTCATTCAATTTCAAGTAAAATACTGAACTTGAACTGCAACTTTTTTTTTTGTAATTTATGCTTTGCTGGCAGAAAAAATTAAGAAAATTATGTTTTGGGTCAAAATTATGTTTTTCTTCAGTGTTTTGGTTTAGTCCAAGAACAAAATCCCCGTTAGAACAGCCATAATGGAGAAAAAGCTGCAAAAAGTTGGGGGGGTGTTAAAAAAGGGGTATGCCGCTGCAGGCAGCTGGGGAAGGTGAGGTTAGATACTTTAGTGCCCTTTCAATCTAAACTGTTAAGGCCCTGGTCCTGTCATTTGCCCTGTGTGGAAAGAACTAATTGGAGACTCATAGCCTACATTACACATAAGCTATGAACTCAAAGGCTAAGTACAGCCAGTCAAAAAGCTCAAGGTGGAATTGATTTAATCTTCACAGGTTCATCTAAACTGCATAAACTGAACTAATAAGCAAGTGAACAGACATTCACTTTTGATTCTGGAAATGCAGTCACATGCCTGTGGTAGCCCAGGCCAGAAGCTGGGGGGGGATGGGCAGAGCACTAGAATATACCTCCTTGCTCAGCTGGAGCAGACAGCTTAGGTCAAAGCTAGCCTGCCCACCCTGTGGTGGGGAGGGTTGTGGGGGAGGTTCAAAGCATCCTGGGATGCTGGGGGACTATAAGTTAACTTGAATCTGGAGTGGATCTGGGACAGAAATTAAATAAACTGATTGAACCTAAACCAGTTAAGTCTGATACTACATCTATCCAAGTTTATCTTAAACTGGTTTTGGCCATTTTGAAAGCAGTTTATGTGAACTGCACTTCTATTATGTTACAGATTTGAACTGGTTTCCAATCACTTATACTGATTTATATGTAATGTTTGTCCCTAGCCAAAAATTCTGTGGGATCCAGAGGGCAAAAAGATAATAGCGATAGTACCTTTCAGAATGGATTCCTTAATCACTAACATGAAGCTTCCATGCTGGGAATGGGAATTGTGCAGCCCCTCACTTTAGAGGCTCTGTTTTTGTCTGAAAATAATTGTCCTTTATTATAAGCCAGATTTTTAAACATACAGGCTTCTGTTTCTGAAAAAATGGGTGCTGAACTGGATCATATTTTCACAAAAGTAAAAAATGGTGAAATTTTACACCTGTGGGTTCTGCAAGTGGGGGTTTAAAAGCCAACCAAATGTATCTATTGATCTCTGTATTATTGTATGGAACATTTTAGTGTTTGGAAGATTTAGTTTCCTTGTATACAGAATGTATAAAGCCTTATTTGTTAGGACAGTTGTATCCAACAGCTGGATTCTACCAGAAAAGCAGGGTCAATATAAGGACAGTGCTGAGTCTTTCTTGGGCTGATCCTTCTAAATGCCTGAGAGGACTGAGCTGTTTGAAAGTGAGCGAGTAAAGTATTCTTGTAGCATTAAGATGTTGGTCTTATATCAGGATCAGAAAAAATGATGTCAGCTAAATCTTCTTACTCCCTCATTTGGGGTCATGGTCACTTGGTATAAGAAACCAGATTTGGAGAACATGATTCAGCCCTGCCTCTCCTGCATTGTAGGTCAGACAATTAACTGCTTTAATGAACACTGTCTCTCTGGGGTTTTCCTTTTGAAAGATTTATACTTTGTTTAAATCTAATGTGAATATAGCTTTTAGGATGTAGAGACACTTGAAGTCTCATATGGGTAGTGGAGGAGAGGAGGGGAGAATATTTCAGATAAAAAGTTAGGGAGGCTGTGAGGAAAAGAAGCTTTTCCCCACTGTGTAGTTATCATTGCTGTTCAGCCAGAGGGGAAGTGGGCAGGGGAAGAGTGAAGAAATTGGGAGGGAGCTGCTTAGCATGGCATGCCATATCATGATAATGTAATTTATTATTTGTAATTAGGTTTTGTATCAGGTGTAGGCCCAGCCAGTGTTAGCACAGCTCTTGTGAAAGCTCTCTTGTGTTAGTACTGCTCAGATACTGTGATCATAGGGAAGTAGGGTCAGAAGGGACCTCATGAGGTCATCTAGTCCAGTCCCCTGCTCAAGGCAGGATCATCTCTGACTTAAACCATCCCAGCCAAGTGTCTGTCTAATCTCCTCTTGAAAGCTTCCAAGGATGGAGATTGCAGTTTTCCTAGGTAGTCTGTTCCACTAATAGACCACCCTCATAGTCATAAAGTTCCGCGTAATCTCCATCTAATTTTTAATTGTCTGATCTACAGTGCAAGAGAGACAGTAATACTTGGCCTCTCCCTGCCCCCCTTTTATTTTTAAAACCCTTTTATTTTTAAAACCCTTTTATTTTTCCTTTTGGAATGAGGCAACCTCTCTGATTTATTTTTAAACAAGGCATGGCAAGTAATTAAAAAGTGGGAGTACAGGACCAGCTGTGGACTGAACCCCAGTCACCCACCAATGATATCCTGTAACAATATCATATCCACTACTCTCCTTCACACATATTCCCCCTTCCCCACCAATCCATTGTGCTTGTCACTTTATCACTGAAAGAAATCAAGTTGGTCAGGCATGACTTGCTCTTGGTGAATCCATGCTGGCTGTTCCTGATCATCAGGGATCCTGTTTTTCTCTGTTTAAAAATGGCAAATTCTCTGATAAAAATTTTGCAGCTTCTCTGATTAAAACCCCCCATATCCATGTTTTTCCATGGTTAAAATGAAAAGCCACTATATATATCTATATATATATAGATATCAGTTGAACACGATGTTTTATTGATATATTTATAATTGTAAAACAATTTGGAAGCCTACCAGTGCCTCAATCTTTATAATAAAATACATTTTAAATACCTATACATTTTGGTGTTTGATTTGGGGTCTTTTTGTCATGGAAAATCAGAGCTCCCCTTGCTCTCTTCACTCACCAGGAAACAAGTCCAGCTGTAACTGTTACCACTCCACCCTGCACTGCTTTGTGGCACTGAGCAGCCCTGATATGCCGGTGTCCTGCCCATGCCATTGCCCCTCATTCCCATCCCACACCTCCAGCCCTACTGGTAGCCCTCACTCTCCACCCACAGTCCCCCCCACCCTGCTGGTTCCCCTGACTCTCAACCTACAGCCCCCTGCACCTGCTGGTGCCCATCACTTGTCAGCCATAGCCCCCTGGGCCCTGCTGGTGCCCCTCACTCCCTATCCATAGCCCCATACCCCTGCTGGTGCCTGTCACTGCCCACCCACAGACCCCTGACTCCAGCCCTACTGGAGGGGGCACTCAGCTGCCAGAGCTATGGGGCCAGGCCCTGGGTCCACAGCCCCTGCCCCCCAGAGCAGCACCTGAACCCCAGGTGCTGCCTGTGGGAGGTGACAGCTGCTGCAACAGAGTGGAGCGTGGAGCCCAGCTCCACCTCACCCAGAGACAGTACTGCTGAAGTGGAACCCATGGGCAGAAGCAGATGTGGGCTACCTGCTGCGGGCTCCAGGACTTCTTGCCCTGCTACCCTCCTCCCAGGAACTCCACGGCCTACTGGGAGAAACCTGGCATGGCAAGGCAGAGTGGGGCAAGGTGGGAAAGCTCAGTCCCACCACCAGGAGCTCTGTGCCACCATGGCAAGGCACCCCCTGCCTGCCCACCAGCAGTAGGTGGTACAAATCTGTACTGCTGCCACCACTCCTGCTGGGCAGGCCCGAGGTGCCTTAGTGCCACTGCCGCAAGCCCTATGCCACCAGGGCCAGCCATGGTGGCATAGGGCTTGCGGCAGTGGCACTAAGGTTCCCTGTCCCACTCTTCCATGACATGCCAGGTCCACCTGCCAGGCCCCAGAGGCCCTGGGGAGATGGCAACAGGGTGGGGAACCTAAGCCTGAAAAATTTTCCCCCATGCCTCCCCACCCGGGAGTGCATGCACTGGTGGGGAGCCAGCCCCCCTGACTGTCCTCTGAATGATCTGCCCTCAGCCCCATCCTGTTCCCCACCCAGGCCTTGCGGCCATGCATTCCAGCCCTGGGCCCTGGGCCCGAGCCCCAGCACCAGACCTGCCCAACTCCCTCCCTCCCTTACTACTGAGACCTCAATCCCACTTCCTCCCTCCCTCCCTGCCTCCCCCTTCTCCCAGACTTACCTGTGTGGAGCTGCTCTCCAGGCTGCCTGGCAGCCATGTACATGTGAACATGCACACATGAACATGGTGCCCTCTGCCTGACTTCCCTCCTCCTGCTCCCCCAGCCCCTTGCAGGCTGGAACTCTGCCAGCCTGCAAGAGGAAACCCACTGTTTCCCAGTTTTTTCTCCTTTAAAGGAGTAAATCTGGGTTTTTCTCCTTAAAATGAGAAAACACAGGTTTTTCTCCTTAAAATCTGGGTTTTACTGTGTTTTTTGCGGTGAACACAAAACCCAGATTCCTGTGGTGGCTGCTCCTGATCACCTTATTCTCCTTTAGGTGCTTCACAATAGATTCCTTGAGGACATGCTCCATGATCTTTCCATGTATAAAGTCAGGGTGACTGGTCTGTAGTTCTCCAGAGCCTTCTCCTTCCCTTTCTTAAAGATGGACACTATATTTAACCTTTTCCAGACATCTGGGACTTCACCCCGCCTTTAGAAGTTTTCAAAAAGGATAGCTAGTGGCTCCAAAATTACCTCACAAAGTTCCTTCACAGTACCCTAGGGTGTATCCCATCTGGGCCTCCTAACTTGAAAGCATCTATCTTCCCTAGGTAACCCCAAACCTGTTCTACTACTGTAGACTGTTTGATTCCTTCCCTACGTTTGCTGCCAACTACTTTGTCATCTGGTAGCTGTTGCTATCTGTGAAAACTGAAGTAAAAAGAGTCGTCATATACTGCAACCTTCTCTGTATCATCCATAACTAGATTGCCTTCTTCATTCCACAAGGAACCTATGATTTCTCTGGTCTTCCTCTTAATTTTGACATATGTAGAATCACACTTTTTATGTCTCTTGACAGCTGCATCTCCAAATCATACCTTGGCCTTCCTAATTTCCTCTTGCATGCCTGTGTGATATTCTTATACTATTCCTTCATACTACGACCAAGTTTCCACTTCTGAGTTTCAACTCATTGAAGAGACTGCTGTCTAGTCAGGCTGGCCTCTTGTTTCCCTTCTCATGTTTCCATTGCATTGGGATAATTGTTAATTAGTACAGCCTCCTTAAAGTACAGCCTGCTATCCTGGACTTCTTTTCCCATCAGACTTTTTCTCCCAGGGGATCCTGCCCACCAGTTCCATGAGTTTGTTGCAGTCTGTTTTTATGAAGTCCAATGTCCTTATTTTTCTTTTTTCTCCTCCCTCCTTCCCCTTAGGAAATTGAACTCCATCATTCATGGTCAGTCACCCAAGTTACCTTCCACCTTCAGATTCTCAAACAGTTCATCCCTCTTTGTAAGCAGGAAATCAAAAAAAGTCCCCTAGTTGGCTTTTCTACCATCTTTGTCAAAAAGTTATCTCCAATACACTGCAGGAATTTGTTAGACTGCTTGTGTACAGCTGTGTTTCTCTCCCAGAAGATGCCTCAATAATTAAAGTCCCCCATGAGAACCAGGTCCAGTGGTTTGGCTGCTTTCATAAATTGTTTAAAGAAAGTGTCATCCAGGAGGCCTGTAGCAGACACCCACTGTAACACTCTCCCTGATGCTCTCCCTTTTGACCTTTGCCCAGAGGCTTTCAGCAGATTTACCTTCCACTTTATACTGCACCTAAAAACATGTGTACATAGCCTTTATATGTAGGGTAACATCTCTTCCTTTCTTCCCCTCACTGTTGTTGCTAAACGAGAGAGAGATCATCTGTGATTGTCCTCTAGTCATGTGAACTCTCTCACCACATCTCCATAAACACAATTACATCATAATTCTGTGCTTATATTAGGAACTCTAATTCTTCCTCCGGCCCCCTCCCAGAACTTTTTATAATGGCCCAGAACTTTTTAAATGCTACACTATGCCAAAATGCTGATTTCTTTCTCAGGAATTTTGCAGGTGAAGAGGGAACATTTGGCCCTAAGAGAAATTGTTTTAAGTAAAGGATACATGCACATTATGAATCACTTTGCAAAGCAAGGGAACACCATGTTTCAAGTTTCATTAACAGGTGTTTCTTTCTGTTTCACATACATTTTCAATGTAAAAAAAAAATCTCACAGAACCTTGCCTTTTTGTATGTACAAACAGTGATAATGCATGCAAAAGTTTTAGCCATTTGGAGGATGATGGGCTAAGAAGTGCAAGCTTATGGCATGTGTATCCTGATGTTTATATTCATCTGCTGACCTGCTTGCTGAGGAAGTAGGGAACTAATATTGTGCTCTTTTAGGGCAGTCAAACCCCATGAGGCAATAATGCAAGGTATATTGATAAGCAATGAGACAGAACCTGCACCAGCCTTCCCCACTTCATACAGGCTTCTGACTACAGGAAGTCCTCATGCTGCTAGTTTTTATGAAGTGCTACTACCTAATGGAAATAATAACCTTCCCTCTCAAGGTGTTCAGATATCACACTGAGGCATGCTTTGCAAGAACCAAACAGATACACAGTATGTGACTATCTACAGACAACCATGCAAAAGAGAAATAAAGGGGAAAGTAGATGTGCCAGGTAAAGACACCTAAGCATATATGATGGAAACTGGCAGATGCAACTGCTATTTGGAGGAGGTGCTGGCATAACAACACAGTTGGCCACCACGGGCAATGGTGATTTACAGCTACCAGCATGACAGCATAGCAGTAGTCCCCCCCCATGGCCCCAAGTCAGTGCCTGGGGTAACTGCTCCAGTTGCTTCATCCAAGTCACACTACTAGGAGGAGGCATACATAGCCATATATAAATAGCAGACTCTTCATAACAAGTAACTATTTTCTAGTTTGCAATCAATAACTAATAATATTTTGTCTACACATAAGCATGCTCTCATATTTTTCTCAGACCCTTTTATACTTCTCTTATGTTAATTCCATATATTCAACCTCAGTGCAGAGTAAAAGTAATAGTATTGGACATCTATTACCAGTAGTGATCTCAAAGAACTTTGCAAACGTTAATTAGTGAAGTTTACCAACACTTTATGCAGTAGCAAATACCACTATGTCCATGCTACACATATGGAGAGATTGTGATACTTAAAGTTCAAGGTTGCTCAAAATAATGAACACCCAAAGGAGTCGGTGAAAGGGGAAGAACCTTGCAAGATTGGACCTTTGATATTAAATGATTTTTCTTCCTCACTTTTCTATCCAAACTTTGGGAAAGACCCAGTTTAGGGCTACGTAAGTCAGTCAAAGAGCTGAAAACATAGCCCAGGAGATTTGACTACCAGTTGCAATTGATAAATTATCCTTGTTAAAGTTGAACAATACCAAAGAACAAAGAATAAAGGTAAGCTAGTACATTTTCCATGCTAGTAATGCTTCATGCATACTTTCACTGTTCTTAACTGTGCTGGATGTTTGTTTGATGAAACAATGAATTTCAGAAAAGAGAAAAATAAGAACTTTTAAAGATAATCAAAACCGTGCCTACATACTTTACCATAGGCAGCAGAGAATAAGCTTCTGTACTCTTTATTTTTAACATGTAATTTAATGCAGGTCTAATGACAGTCTCGAACATACTGCTTTAATCGAAATTGTTCAAGCTCTGCGCTGTGACAAGGGCTCACAAGCTACCAGCGGGGCTGTCCATTTTCCCTGCTTCTGCAAAGAAAAGAAAAGGAGGAGGAAAAAAAAAAACTCTTGAACTTATGTTGCTATTGATGTGTAATATACAATAAAAAAACAGTTAAATTTCAATTACCCACAGGTAATTATAATTTTATTGTTTGACTGTACTATAGGGATTTTTGTAATTCCCAAGACTAATAATTTTCTATAATTTTACAGGTTGTCAAATAAACTATTAAAGATTATCTTTGAAAAGGATTCTGCAATTGTAAGGACATATCATACTGTTCATGTACATTATTAGTAATTAGAGATCCCTGGATAGTGAAATATCTGCACTGTATGCTAGCCGCTGGATACCATATTTTCTCACAGCCTCCTGTAATCCTGAACCAAAGCTTTCCAACTTCTCATCCAATGCAACCATTGTAGCCTGAATCACATCCAAACTTTTATTAATATTCATTGAGCTCTCATTTAAGCAATTCTTGTGTGTTCAATAAGTTAAATTTGTGCTTCATGATGGAGTAAAAGCAAAGGCACACAGTTCCTTCCTAAATCAGTGGAAAGAATCACAAAAGGATTGATTCTGATGTCAGTTCCTTTGGTGAAAGCCTAGAGTAATACCAGTGAAATAAGTGCTTATACTAGAGTAAATTGTCAGAATCT
Organism: Alligator sinensis; assembly: GCF_000455745.1. Taxonomy (NCBI): domain Eukaryota; kingdom Metazoa; phylum Chordata; order Crocodylia; family Alligatoridae; genus Alligator; species Alligator sinensis. Next base: position 1,636,237 of record NW_005841866.1, read on the forward strand.
GCTCTGAACGTAGATCCTTTAGTAGATGCGTTCTTGTTTTGAGTTTTGAGTTTAGCTGGATAAAGTGTCCATGTCATTCCCCCGCCCTTCCCCACTCCCCACTAGGGCAATTGTTAGGATGAACAATCATCCTAAAAAATATTCCTAACTTCAAATTGAAAATATAGCAGGGATATCTTAAAATTTGTCTTTGCTGAATAAACTCCCTCTGCCAGATAGAATGCCTGGTATCAAAATAGTACTTTCTCAAGCTGAAATTGACTGTACTGATGCTTGAGTGGAGAGATGTAGCACAGGAGGCAGTTAATATTACTCTTGCAGTACAGCTTAAGTACCTTCCAAAACAGAAGTAGTCACCACACCTGCCCTGAAGATCATACTCTCTGATAAGCCAAGCAAAGAGAATGAGAGGGATGAGACACTGGGCAGGTGAAAGCAATCTCTGGTTAGTTTTCTTCTTCTTATTATTTTTTTAAGTACTATTGGCCAGAAGAAAAGGAAGGACAAGTTAACAGGAATTTAGTAATGGAGAAAAAGGAAGGGGAGCATGAATGGGGACAGGGACACTAAAAAGGTAGGAAAAGAAATGGGTAGAAGGAAGGAAAGACAAAGAATGGCAGCTCTTGGAAGTGAGACTGATGATAGAGGGGACATGATGGGGAAAGTTTGGAGGTGTTCATGGTGATAGTAATAGATAGAAAACTCAGATTATAATTTAATTTTGACAATGGGTTCTGATGCTTTGGCTCATGACTGCTTAAAGGAGTTGCAAACATCCTGTTTTTTCCATAACACTAGATGGATGGATCTAGATCAGGGCTGGGTGGGCTGGGTTGTGCTGTCTGCTTCAGCAGAGAAGGGTTGTGGGGTGGGGAGGAGGTAGGGACTGGCCCCACAGGAAACCCCAGCTAGGGTCTGAAACCAGGGAATAGGGTTAAACTTCCCTTCCCCAGAGTACAGAGCTCCCCTGCTCTGCTAAAAACATATTGCTGGCTGCGACTATGGACTACAAATCCCAGAGGCACCTGGAGGCAGGAAGAGGAAGCGATGAGCAACCCTGCAGAGTCCTGCTGTTGTGATTCTGGACTGCAAATCCCAGAGACCTCAGGACAGCAGGAAGAGGAAGCAAACACACAGTCCATACTGGCTATGTGAGAGAGTCATACCCTAGCACCCCTGACTTCTGGCCTGGGCCACTGCAGGTATGGGGCTGCATTTCCTGTTTCAAAAGTGAATGTCTGTCCAGTTGTTTCTCGGTTTAATCTCTGCATCTTAGACTAAGATGCAAAGACTGAATTGATTCAGCCTTAGGCTTTTTGACTGTCTGTACTTAGCCCTTAGCAGCAGTGGGTTAGTCCCCACTCCATTGTGATCTTCAGGACTAACCCTCCAGATGATCTCCCATTCTTCTTCTGAGCCCACTAATCCAACAATAAGCAAACTTACCAGTTTTCTGCTCTGGGTAGAAAATCAAATAACCAGCAGTTACCAGGTGATAACATCCTACTTCCCTAAGAGTGATATTTTTCATGGAGGTATTTTAGTCCAAACCCTTCAAAAGTATTTTTAAGAAGTTTGATGGTAGAGTGAGATGGGGTCAGAAAGACCTTGTATAATATACAATATACAAGGTCCATCTTGGAGAGCATTAAATATAAAAATATAAAATCAAATATAAAATACCTTACAGGTGGCTCAATAATTCTTATGCTGCTGGATATTCACTGAGGAGACAACAAAGGTTCTATTTTTACCTCATTATTATTTTTTTTAAACACCTCCAACCCCTGGAGATAGTAATTTGTTTTATTAGTCTCTTGGACTGCTATGTGCTGAAGCCCCTGTGCTGCAGAGAACTTCAATGCATAAAAATTTCTTTATGTACTAAATTCCATCTTAGAGCAATATCAGGACATAAGGATTTTCATGGATCTCATTTTCACTGGGCCCCAGCCCTGCCTCTATTTGCTATGTGCCAGTTTAGACGTGCACGTGCGCGTGCGCACACACACACACACATACTCACACATCTGGATACCTATGGAATACAGAACAGGAGCCAGTTCCTGGTACATGCAGAGCTCAACTCTATATCAGTCAAGGGAGCATTCATCAAGAAGAATATGAGGCATCTTTAACATCCTGTGCCTCCCAGAGGCCATTCCAACAGCAGGAGAAGGCCAGATGCTGGGGTACTCTGGTCATGCTTCCCACACTAAAATAGACAGCAGAATGAAGTGTACTCCTAGGCATTTTACTTACTGTAGGAAATCTGGACAGGGTGGATTAAGTTGAGACATAGCTGGGTCTGGGGCAAAGTGGAAGCAGTGATTTGTGGTTGCCACCACAATCATGAATGTGAATTCATGCCAACAGCAGCAGCTTTCCTTCACCCTGCCCCTCCCCCTTAAATCAGCACCTGGGGCAGTTGCCCCTATCAGTCCCCCCAGTTATGCCACTGAGACTGTAGGTCTACTTTGAGCCACTATAGCCTAGAGTAGCACAAAAACAACAAGCTATTGGACTATATCTAATGAGAACAAGAACTTATGTTTTAACTGATCATATTTGTTACAAAAAATCTCATAGTGTAGTATAGTTATACATTTAGTTGATGCTTTTTTAATGCCCAACATTCTTACTATCCCTTCAGCCATACGAATGTGTGTATGTGGGAGGTGGAGGGTGAATGCCATCTGATATACTGCAGATCTCGACGTTGAATTTCATTTTTCTTCCTCTCATGTCTGCTTCTTTGCACTCTATCTACTAATCCATTTCTGTGGGGCTACACCTACCAGCTACCACTCCAAACAGTCAGCATGTGTAACACACACACTCATGCACACACATGCATGCATGCATGCATGCACAGGTGTGTGAAGCTAAACACATTCCTACTATAGATAACACACAACATTCATAAGCAAGCTACAGTGAGCTGAGCACACCCCCCCCTTTCTAATTTTTACATGTATGTCATTATTTCCCCTCAACACATTCGTTGTCACAAGTAGAACCTCAGAGGGAGCACCGGTGATACCTGCTGACAATTGGATACTGAAGGCAATTAAAAACAGAATTAACTGATAAAATTAAAGCCCTGCTTTCTTTTTGTTTGTCATATGACTACAAATATTGTCACTTCCATTAATATTAATTGCTATAATTATCAATGTTCCTAATCCTTACACATTTTGTTGAAAAGTTACTCTTAGCTCAAGAATATAATTGTTAAGTCATGAAAATGTTAAGTAGCAGCCAAGCAAGTCCAAAGTATTAATAGCAAACTGTAGTTTATCCAAGGATTAGACTTTTAGCAATACATAATCACCTCTTCATTTTTTTTATCCACATAAAATATCTTCCATCTACTACTACACTTCTGCATACTTGTCCTTGTAGTATTCAGCTTTCAAGAATTAAAGGAGAGGATAGAAAGTAAATATTCTTTTGCTGTTGCATGCCTTACCTCAAGATAAGTCACTGCGATAAGAGTTATGTGCCCTAAGCTGAAGGCAATGTCAAGGTCAATTATCTCATGCTGGAAGCCCTAATGCAAGATACTTTTGTGATCAGAATAATATGTGTAACATTGTGAAGCCTTTGTTTTAATATTGGGAAAAGCAAATCCACTTTCTCTAGACTCCTTGACACACACTCTCTCAATTTTGAATATCACAGATTATTCTAATAATAGAAAGGAATTGGCTGCTGTAATGTGGCCATTTGCGCAGGTTTTCCTAGCTTAACATAACTTACAGTATGTAGTGCAAATGGAAGCTGACTGAGGCGATTTTGTAGCATTCTTTTGTCATTTTATCTGTTTTCTCAGTGGGTTAGCAAATCACTTTTAATAATATGTTGTCTGCTTTATAGAAGTATTTATTCAATTAGCTATATAGGAAAACAGGAATCGTCTAAAAGTTCTTTACTTTAATTCATGTATTGTAGGGTTTTCCTTTTTTTTCCTAAAAGGTCTGGATCCCAGGCATTTATATCATTATTGTATGTGTTCCAAGTTACGGTGTGTTAGTGACATCATTTGCTTGTTATCTTAAGAGAACTGCTAATCCTGGACGTGTGGAATTCGTTACACAAGGAGCAACATTGAAATCTATTGGTGCATGTTATTTATTATACAAGTAATAGCATGAGAATCTTTTCACCTTTCTCTGCTACTTTCTAAATCCTATAAGGTATCTTAGTAAATAGATAATAAAATGCATGAATATAAAATAAATAGGGTCTAGGGATTTTCAAGCAAAAAAATCAAGAGTTTTGTTTGCTTTTGGGTTTTTTGCCCACTTTTTGTGTCAAAGTGTCATTTTCTAGGTACCAACCATATCACTGAAGTGGATGAAATGAGCAACAGTCCATTCACTGCTGGCTGGAAATGCAAATCCTCACCTGCAGGTTTGTGGTTTGGCTTCAGAAGGTTCCAAGTTCCAGGCTGTCATGTCATCAGAAGTTGAAATCTCTGCATGATTTTCCATGTTCAGAGTTAAAGCACATTGTTTGTGCAAAGAAGGTTATCTTTCTTTTTAAATATTTCCCCCCTTTTTCTTTTGTATAACTGTACCATACAACAATGACCAATGTCAGAGGAAGGAATTTCCCCAGAAGATTAAAATTCACATACTATTTAGTCCAAACAATAAGTGATCCCCTTCTAGAGGGCAGAGTGGCAAATGCTTTATTCCATACTGTAGTGTATCAAAAGCCTCAAGGTAAATTATTATATCTTGTCAATTGACTGTGGCAGTGCTGAAATATAATCCACACTACACATCTCCATCATGCAAAAAAGAAAAGAAATAATATACAATAGGCAGGATAGTCTCACACTTTTGTTTGTGAGTTCCTCACTTGCAGGGAACATTATCAAAAGGGACTCAAACAATTGGTGTAATTAGAAGATAAATACAATCATTTTGCAAATTTCCAATCCTTTCACCAATTCTTAGCTTAATGTAAAAGAAAAACCATAAGTGAATGGTCAGGAAATCTTTAATTTACTCTCTCTTCAGATATATGGTTCTTGTTAACTTGCATTAAGCACAAGCAACACAAAACCTTGATGATATACCCTCTAGTTAATAAAACAAACATAAACAAAGCTCAGACAGTTTTCCAGTGTAAGAAGGATTCATCACAAAAACATACATGAATACAGGTCCATAAAGCAATGTTAAGGAAACTGCTTGGGTATAAATTTAGAAAGGAAAAAATTAGCAGAGTGAAATTTATATTAGGAAAAATATATATGAAATATGTATTCAGCCATTCAGTGTACAGGTCACTGAAGAATACCTGAATAAAATCCTGGTGCCTTATTGAACTCAAGATTTGACATAGACTTCAGTTGGGGTCAGGGGTTCCTTGTGCATGTTCAGCCATTGTACTTGTTCAGTAGTTGGATATAGTCTACTGCAGAATTTTTGAGAAATTTCAAAACCTAATCCTGATCGTCATAATGGATCTTCACCACATACTGATATTATTACTGTTGTTTATTTTTATTTCCAAGGAATTTTTTGAGTTCTTGTGGGGAGGGCCAGGAGGAGGCGGGGATTCAAAGTGTCTAAAGCTTTCAGCCAAATACCTAGAGATTTGCATGGAAAACTAAAAGATTTTGGCCAAAATCTCACTTTATTTAGTTGGACTATATTGAAGAAAAGCTAATGTTTTTCATGAATCTCAGCCTTCAGCTGAGATTGTGAAACCACTGTATGAAGCACTGTACCTGCCCATAGTAAGAAAACATGCCTGCCCCAGCTTGGTAGGCTAGGGACAGACATTCAAAAAGCCTTAGCCTGAATTTATTCAATCTTTGCAGGTTAATGTAACCTGTCAAGGCTGACTAGGCTGACCCATTTTATAATCATGCAGACATCCCCTCTGGACTGAAAAAATTCAGGGACATGCCTTCAGTGGCTCAGGCTAGAAGCCAGGGCGGGCACTAGAGCAGCCCTCCCTTCCCTTCCATAGTGCTGAGCTGAGGGGCTATGGCCAGGCCCCAGCAGGATGCTCTGATTAGGGAGGGGTTCTCCTGCCTTGCTGCTCCTGACTAGCAAGGGAGCTAGCAGGTATTTCATACATTTCACAGATTTCATAGATTTTTGGAGCTGGAAAGGGCCTCAGTAGATCATCGAGTCTGACCCCCTGCCCTGGGCAGAAAAGAGCTCTGGGGTCAGATGACCCCAGATAATGCTTGTCTAGTCTTTTTTTAAAGACCTCCAAGGTCGGGGACAGTACCACTTCCCTTGGAAGCCCATTCCAGATTTTGTCAACCCTCACTGTAAAGAAATATTTCCTAATGCCTAATCTAAATCTGTTCTCTGTCAGTTTATGGGTGTTGTTCCTAGTAACCCCAAGGGGCACCCTGGTAAACAGAGTATCCTCTATTCCTTACTGCCCCCCCCCCCCCACCTCGCCCCCCCCAACACGAACAAGATCCCCTCTCAGCCTCTTTTGCAGAGGCTGAAAAGATTCAGGTCCCTCAATCTCTCCTCATAGAATTTTACCTACAGGCCCTTAACCATATGAGTAGCCCTCCTCTAAACCCTCTCAAGGTTATCCACATCCCTCTTGAAGTGCAGTGCCCAGAACTGGATGCAGTATTCCAGCTGCAGTTTTACCAATGCTGCATAGAGGGGAATTATCACCTCCTTAGACCTGTTTGTGATGCACCTTCTAATACATGAAAGTGTGCAGTTGGCTTTACTTATCACTTCATTACATTGATGACTCATATTAATTTTGAAGTTGACTATGACTCCAAGATCCCTTTCTGCTGCTGTGCTGCTTAGAAAGTCATCTCCCAGTCTGTAGGTGTGTTGGTAATTCTTTCTCCCTAGATGCAGCACTTTGCACTTATCTTTGTTAAACTGCATCTTATTCTGTTCTGCTCACTTTTCCAATCTGTCCAAATTGGCCAGAATCCACTCCCTGCCCTCCAGTGTGTTTACTTTGCCCCATAATTTGGTGTCATCCAATTTGGACAGAGTGCTTTCCGTATCCTGATGAAGTCACTGATGAAGATACTGAACAGCACTGGTCCAAGGACAGAACCTTGGGGAACTCCGCTGCTCACATTTTTCCAGGTTGAAAATGACCCATCCACCACTCTCTGCATGCGTCCCATAAGCCAGTTCTCTACACACCTGACCATGAAAGAACGTACGTCACAACCACTTAATTTATTTGTAAGAATGGGATGCGACACTGTGTCAAAGACCTTTTTAAAATCTAAGTAGATAACATCTACCTCAATTCCTGCATCTAAGCATTTTGTGGCCTGATCATAAAAAGAAACAAGGTTAGTCAGGCAGGATTTACCTGCTATGAAGCCATGTTGGTTGCCCTTCAGCATTATTTTTCCTACTGAGCTCCTATTGGGAGTTACACAGCATTTAGTTACATAGCAGGGAGTTACACGTGTTACACAGGAAGTTGATAGCATTTATCAGGCTTCAAGAAAACAAAAGCCACTTTCATTAGTTCAACCTCTTCTTAAACAACTTTTTCCAAGGAAGGAAGGGAGGGACATTACCAGCTGACCTGTTGATTAGCTCCAAAAAGCCCTAAGCAGACACTGTCCTGCCTGCCTTTGTCCTGTCTGCCTTACACAGACACCTCTCAGCATTACCTAGCATACGAAATCCTGGCTATGGTCCTCACCGTGGGAGAGGAGAGGGGGGGATCCCTGCTTGAGCAGGAAGTTGCGGGGGGAGGGGAGGAGGAATGGGGAAGCCAGGCAGATCCTGTTGTGCCTGCAGTCTCTGCTGGAGCTCCAGCTAGGGAGCAGAGGGGCGGGGCCAGCTCAGCTCTGGAACAGAGATCCCCGCCCAGGGTTGCAAAGCATCTGGGATGCTGGGGGACTGGTTTAAGTTAAACCAGGAAGGGGTCTGGGGCAGACATTGTATAAACCTGTTTGACTCAAATCAGTTAAGTCTGATACTACATTCAACCACATTTATTTGAAACCAGTTTCAGCCATTTTCAAACTGGTTTATATGCACTGAATGTCTGTTCTGTTACAGGTTTAAACCAGTTTTTGATCACTTAAACTAGTTTGTTTGTAATGTCTGTCCCTAGCCAGTTCAGGAACTGAACATTCAGTTCAGGGCCAGTTCAGGAAAACATACAACCTCCTGCTTAAATCCATTAAGTATCTTCCTTGAATAGAGATTCTTTCCCAAATTTAGTCTGAAATAAAGGGGAAAAGGGAGGTGTGATGGAGGAGAGGAAACAGGCACAGATGGTGAAATGGTTTGCCCAAAGTCACTGCAGAAGTCCTAACTCCCAGACTAATAACTTTTTTAATTGTACCACACCAATGTACTTCTTTCTATGAGAGTAGAAGGAGAGGGATTTCTCTCAGAATAGAACTGGGCTTTTAAGGCAGCCCAGCCTGGGGAGCAATGGTGGCCAGCATAATGAAAAGTCATTTGGCTGCTTTGGTGAAAGCATTAATGTAGTGTCTGACCAAGATAAAGAAAAATGGCAGTGGATTAACTTTAACATTGACTATCTGCACTAACAGCTTTTTCATAAAGCACCACGGCATTTGTTCTGACTAGGACCCCCCCCCCACCTTCTCCAACCTGTATTTCTCTGTAAATCATAGCCAGATGTCAACTAGTGATCTAACTGAAATTGTTACTTATCATGGGTTAAGCAAATATAATTCTTGTCAGATACATATTGAAGATTCTAGGTTTAAGCCAGTCTATTAATGCTTATGTTTCATTAAGTCAATATAGGGCATGCCCACACAAGACGCTTTACAATGCAGTAGAGCAAATTACCCCATAGTAAGCATCACCGTCTACATGTGCAGATCCTTACCGCTTGGTAATTTGCTAACTTCAAATGCAAGTAGCTCAGCAGTTAATTTGCTACCTTCAAATTCCAGTTAGGCTCGGAAGCGGGCCCAGTTAGGCTCAGAAGCGGCGAGAGACGCGCGGGTGAAAGCTCGCTGCGCCCCCGCTCCCCCGAAGCCCCC
>NW_005841866.1:1649421-1653728 GCF_000455745.1 Alligator sinensis
ATGCGGCGGCTAGTAAAGCGACCAAAACGCTGGCTTGCATCCATAGATGCTTCTCAAGCAAATCCCGGGACGTCATTCTCCCCCTGTACTCGGCCTTAGTGAGGCCGCAGCTGGAGTACTGTGTCCAGTTTTGGGCTCCACAATTCAAAAAGGATGTGGAGAAGCTTGAGAGAGTCCAGAGAAGAGCCACGCGCATGATCAGAGGTCAGGGAAGCAGACCCTACGATGACAGGCTGAGAGCCCTGGGGCTCTTTAGCCTGGAAAAGCGCAGGCTCAGGGGTGATCTGATGGCCACCTACAAGTTTATCAGGGGTGACCACCAGTATCTGGGGGAACGTTTGTTCACCAGAGCACCCCAAGGGATGACGAGGTCGAATGGTCACAAACTACTTCAAGATCGTTTCAGGCTGGACATAAGGAAGAACTTCTTTACTGTCCGAGCCCCCAAGATCTGGAACAGCCTGCCACCGGAGGTGGTTCAAGCGCCTTCATTGAACACCTTCAAGATGAAACTGGATGCTTATCTTGCTGGGATCCTATGACCCCAGCTGACTTCCTGCCCTTTGGGCGGGGGGCTGGACTCGATGATCTTCCGAGGTCCCTTCCAGCCCTGATGTCTATGAAATCTATGAAATGCAAGTAGCAAATTAACTGCCAAATAATTACTGCACAGTAAGGCACATGTAGATGGCTGGGTGGGATCAACTTTGCTTCTGGTCAGCTAGGCAGCAAGGGGCGGGAGATTGCTCCCTGCCTGAGGGAGCTGCCTGCTGCTGGGGTGGGCTCTGAAGCCAGTACCCCATGCTCTTTATCCATGTGGGCAGGAATAACACAACTCAGAGCAATCCCAGACAGGTCATGAATGACTACAGGACTCTGCGAGCAGGGCTTAGAGGGTTGGGGGCATAAATGGTTTTCTCCTCAATCCTTCTGGTTATAGGTCACAGGCATTGGAGGGAGAGAAGAATTGTAGAATTTAACAGAAGAGTGCAGCACTGGTATCATCATGAAGTCTTCAGCTTCTACAACCACAGTCTGTACTTCAGAGAGAGATGCAGCAATTTGTTGGGAAGGGATGGCCTCCACCTCACTTAAATGGGGAAGAAGCTCTTCTCATCCAGAATGGCTGACGATCTCATAGGGATCGAGACCTGGTGGGACTCCACCTATGACTGCACCACAGGTATAGATGACTATACCTTGTACAGGAGAGATCGTGTTGCAAGAAAGGGCAGGGGTATAGTTATCTATGTGAAGGAGCAGTACACTTTCCTACAGGTGGAGATTGGCAACCAAGGAAGGCAACTTGAGACCCTCTGGGTAAGAATGTGGGGGGAACAAGGTGAAGGGGATATAACGGCAGGAGTCTACTATAGACCTCCTAATCAGGAGCAAGAACTTGACCACGAATTTGCTATGGAACTGGCTGAGGCTGTACACTCTCGGTGCATGGTTGTCATGGGTGACTTCAACTACCCTGCCATCTCATGGGAAGAGCACTCAGCCGAATCAGTCGCAATGCTTCCTCACATGCATTGATAAGCTCTACTTGTCTCAAGAAGTGTACAGGCTGACAAGAGGCAAGGTGCTGCTGGACCTGGTAAAGGCCAAAGGGGATGATCTAGCAAGGGACCTGAGAATCAAAAGGAAGATGGGAAACAGTAACCATGAGTTGATCACTTTCTCTATCCACCACAAAGCTGGCAAGTCAGTCAGCAATGCAGAAATCCTTGACTTTAGGAAAGCTGACTTTCACAAGCTCTGGAGGCTAGTTGTTGAGGCCCTGAGAGACCATAATCTGACAGGGAGGGGAGTCCACAATGAGTGGTCGCTCCTCAAGGATGTGATGCTTGAAGCACAAGGGAAGTCCATTCCAGCCCATAGAAAAAGTAGCAAAAGGTCTGGACAATCCCCTTGGCTCAGTAGGGAACTCGTGGACCTCCTGTGTCTAAAAAGATAAGCTTATAAAGGATGGAAGACAGGAAACTCAACCAAGCAGGAAACCAAAAGTTTCTTTACTGTCTGAGTCCCCAGGGCCTGGGATAGACTACCTCAGAGCTGGTGCAAACATCTACTCTGGACACTTTCAAGAAACACATGGATGCCTATCTTGCTGGGATCATTTGACCCCAGCTGACTTCCTTCCCCTTGGGCAGGGGGCTAGACCCAATGATCTTGCGAGGTCCTTTCTAGCCATAATGTCTATGAAATCTATGAAGCAGGGAACTCCCAACCATGGAGCTGGGGCAGGGAGATTCCTACATGGGGAGAGTTTCCCCCTCCCCACCCAGACTGGAGTTGACTTGGACCTGCCCAAGACCAGGACAGTTCCAAGCCAGGCCTGGGCTGCACAGGGAAGTCTGCATGTGCAGCCTGGAGCTGGCTGGGGACTGTCCTATGTTGGGCAACTAGTCAGCTCTGGGTTGCATATGCAAACTTCCCCGCACAGTCCAGGGCTGGCCAGGAACTGTCCCAGTCTTGGTTAGGTTCCAGCCCCACAGCTTTTTCCCAGCCCCATGCCCCAATCAGGCAATCAATGCATGGGGCTTGGAAAGAGCTGTGGGGGAGAGGCAAGTCCCAACCAGTAGGGTAGCTAGTAGTGAGTCCCCTTGCCCAACTAGGGATTTCTGCTAGCCCCCCAGTGGCAGATCGGGGCAGGGGTCTGAGACCTGCCCCTCCCCAACAGCTCTTTCCAAGCTCCCTGCCCTCAGTCAGGAGACTGGAGCTGGGAGCTCCCTGCTGCCGGGGCAGAAGGACATTTTCCCTGCCCAGGATCCACAACCAAAGCCTACCCTAGCAGCAGGCAGCTTCCAGGAGCAGGGAGCAATCTCTCAGCCCCTGCCATGAGAGGCCCAGTGCACCCTAGCAGCCCCTGGGGTAAGACCCAGGGGGAACCTAAAGCTCCCCTGGCTGCTGCAGTGTCTGGTGCAGAGCTGAATGGGGGCGGGAACAGACTGCTGCCAGGAGCAGAAAATCTGTTTCTAAATGGGTGCATTATTGCATATGTAAATACCTGTCCAGGGAGGATTTACTCCAGAGTAAATTACTCTGCAATAAACCCATCAAGCAGCATTTGCATGTGTAGATGTGCCCATAGTCACTGTGGCAGTGCACCCTTAGTGCTGCCACCTTAAGGGCTGGAGCAGGCAGCCAACAAGTGGCCATTTTCAAACAAAGGTCAGCCAGGCAGGGCCAGCAGTTGGCTGCTTGCAGCCAAAGGAGCAGCACCATTCAGCTCCTTTGTGGCATGGAACATCCTGGAGGTAAAGGCAGGAGCTATGGGGATGGTGTGGAGGCTCCTAGCCCTGGGTATGACCTAAAACTGCACCCTGCCAGGGAAGGAAGGCCTGGTGAGACTACTGGTGGTGTGGGAGCCCCACTCAAATACCAGAACCACTCACCGCCCGGCGAAAGGCAGGTCGGAGTGCCTTAATAACCCCAGCCCCCACAACACTGTGGGAAAGAGGGCCAGGCATGACTACAGCCACCTGAGCCCCAGTGGGTGTAAGACCCCAGGAAAGGAGTGGGGCCAGGCATGACTGCACCCACCTGAACCCACAGGGGTGAAAGACCTCAGAAGCTCTGGGGAGAGGATAGTTGTGTAGCCCTAGAGAGGGGGCAGTCACGGAGAACTAGAGAAAGGGCAGAGGTGAAGGCCCTGACAGGGTTGAGTAGGGCTGAGGGTCAGTCTGAAGGGCAGCCCCAGGAGGTGTGCTGAGTAGGGCCAGAAGGGCAGCATATGGGCCAACCCCCATAAGATCACATTGTTGTATATGAGAAGCCCGGTGAGGGGCTAGGATGAAGTTAGCCCTCTGTTTGGTGAATCGGCTGGCCACTACACAGGTGAGGGTCATGGGAGAGGTCCAAGAGACTTCATGTCACCAGCCAAGGCATGACTCGGATCATCCTGAAGGCGTACAGGGCCACTATGAGGCGGGGGCAGTATGAGTGTGTGGGTGAATGAGACCTGATGAAAGAGTAAGGTGGCCTGGCTTTAGAAGCATAGTGACATACTGGATGCTATCTGCAAGGCATGGGCCACAGTGTAGGGGTAGTGTGGAGCCGTGGATAGCACCCCCTGGCATCAGGGCACGTAATGGGCTGCCTCTGGCATTTACCCCCAGTTCATTGTTACAGCAAAATCATGGCAGGAATGACTAGGCAGTCTGCCCCATAGACAGGTGGGTGAGCTGATTGAGACTTGGTCCTGAGCTTGCCCCCTGTCATAGATTCATAGATTCATAGATGTTAGGGTTGGAAGGGACCTCAATAGATCATCGAGTCCGACCCCCTGCATAGGCAGGAAA
>NW_005841866.1:1654104-1655531 GCF_000455745.1 Alligator sinensis
TATCACCTCCTTGGATCTATTCGTCATGCATCTCCTGATGCATGATAAAGTGCCATTGGCTTTTCTGATGGCTTCATCACACTGCCGACTCATGTTCATCTTAGAGTCCACTAGGACTCCAAGATCCCTTTCCACTTCCATGCCACCCAGCAGGTCATTCCCTAGGCTGTAGGTGTGCTGGACATTTTTCCTCCCTAGGTGCAGCACTTTGCATTTCTCCTTGTTGAACTGCATTCTGTTGTTTTTTGCCCACTTGTCTAACCTGTCCAGGTCTGCTTGCAGCTGTTCCCTGCCCTCTGGCATGTCCATTTCTCCCCATAGCTTTGTGTCATCTGCAAACTTGGACAGAGTACGTTTCACTCCCTCATCCAAGTCGCTGATGAAGACATTAAAGAGTATCGGTCCAAGGACTGAGCCCTGCGGGACCCCACTGCCCACACCCTTCCAGGTCGAAGCCGACCCATCCACCACGACTCTCTGGGTGCGACCCTCCAGCCAATTCGCCACCCACCGGACTGTGTAGTCATCCAAGTCTCAGCCTCTTAACTTGTTCACCAGTATGGGGTGGGATACCATATCGAAGGCCTTCCTGAAGTCTAAGTATATGACATCCACCCCTCCTCCTGTGTCCAGGCGTTTCATAACCTGGTCATAAAAAGAGACTAGATTGGTCAGGCACGATCTGCCTGCCACGAACCCGTGCTGGTTTCCCCTCAGCATAATTTGTCCTGCCGGGCTCTCGCATATGTGAGCCTTGATAATTTTTTCAGAGTCACATATTTTGTACTGTGGCCTAATTGGCCCTGTCAGTCCCCACTAGGGTGGGGATGAATCCCAAGGCTGGATGAACTCCAAGGCAGCCATCTAAAGGCTGTTCATACCCATCACCCCACCCACATGATGTGCCCCAGGGGTCTAAAACAAATTACAAACAATTGCAGGCAACAAAGTTGGAAGTAGTTTTTAAATAGCAGGTCCCATGATAACCCTATGATACTCTTCATAAAGGCTCAGGGATTGTTTAGTTATCCAGTCAACACCTCCTCTCTCCATAAAATTGTTTTGACTGTTCAAGGCTCAATAAAATCTGCTTTGGAGCATAGTAGCTGTTGCTACATGTGATTACATTTTTACTGTACTAACAGTACCTAATCCACAACTTTAGTAAATGCATGGGAAACCCTGAGTAGGGACAGTGCTAAGTGAAACCATGTACTTATTCACTCCTTTCTTAATAGCTGCCAGTTTCTCATTAGGCATGTTTAACAGTAATTGATGAGGCAAATCTGTATTTCCTGATGATGTGAACTCAAAAGGCAGACAGGTCCTTCCCCTCACTAAAGGGTTCTCTTTATCTTCCTAGGAATTAATATAATCAACAAAAACCTCCCAAGACAAAAGTAGAGGAGCACAAATCAGCAGCAGGA
>NW_005841866.1:1655541-1659449 GCF_000455745.1 Alligator sinensis
AGTTCATGAGCTTCTTGGCATGAAGTTCCCAACACCTGCTGCAGAGGTGATAAGGCTCCAGTGGGATACTGGTTTAGGAAATGCAGAATTTCTTGCAATAATTGCAGTAATATTGATACGTACTTGGAAGAGAGGAACAAGAACATAAGAAGATGACACATAAAATGTTCAAAGATCCACTCTGAACAATTAGCCCCTAGTCTACTAGCATTTTGCAATCAAACCTACATTCCTAATCATTTTACTATGTACAGTAAACCAGTTCCTTCCCAGGAGGCAGGAAACGTAATTTCAGTGCATCAGATACACACTACCTAAGCTTCTGATATAAAAGTCACAAAACTGTTAGGCCAACCTGCCATTTCATTGAATGGCAGGAGTTCAGCTCTTCAAATCTAACCCATGGGTCACATTTTACGTATTGTGCTTTTATACAAAGACTA
Organism: Alligator sinensis; assembly: GCF_000455745.1. NCBI lineage: Eukaryota > Metazoa > Chordata > Crocodylia > Alligatoridae > Alligator > Alligator sinensis. Next base: position 1,655,985 of record NW_005841866.1, read on the forward strand.
TCCTTTTAATATTTATATCATTAGTGTTGTATGCCAAAAACTAAACAAAAAAATGCATGGGCTTTTGACCATTAATTCAATCTGGGGAGGCCTGATAATATGTATAAACGGCTCAAGCTTCAGTCTCACAGTTTGCTATCTTTATCCAGGACATTTCAATAGAATTAAAATCTAGTCATGGCTTTGTGCCCATATGTACCTTATCTGTAATGAGCTTTCATAGTGACACCAGGGTCTGAGCAGACCCTCTAGCTGCTCTTATTTTTAGATAGTTCTTATGTCAAGGTGTTTTCTCCCCTTCATGAGTCTCTTAAGACCAAAACCTTACTTCTCATTCAGACACAAGCTGATCTTTCCATTTCTATTATGGTGCTTCATTAATTTGGACTTTTTCATTGCTTTAGAGCTTTGAAGAAGAACAGAAGTGAAGAACACTTGAATGCACAATAACCTTTGGTAGGGAGCTTCTGTTCCACTAAATATTTGAGATATTTCTTTCCATCTAGCATACTATCATGTTTCACCTGCTGAGGGCTGCAGCTATTTATTCAGTGCCCTTCTCCTTCCGCCATCATAAATATATTTCTCATAACAAATATCTCACTCTGAACTTTGTCTGTTAAAGAAAAGCATTTTCAAAAATCATATACATTGTGACATGGGGTATTCTTGCTTTATGTGTGCTTTATAGAATTTAATCACTCTCATACTATTTAGAGGAATAGTATATGTCATGTTAATGGTTTCACCACTTATTGGAAAGATCTGTATGCCACTGTTTCATTGCCTTTTCAAATGAATGAATACTACTACTAATACTACTCAAAGACAGAGAAGGATGTGTGGTTACTATAAAATTCAAGGATTTCAACTGTCAATAGAGGCTTACAGCCTGTTGTTAGGTGCTCAGATACCACAGCGATTGGTGTTGTATGAGAAAAATAGAATAGCTCACTCAAAACTCATCAGACATGCTGATCAAGCAATTTAAAAAAAATCAAAAGGTAACGTATAACATCAACTTGCATCTTGCCTCTGTGTGTCATAACCCATCATGTTATGTTATGTTATTTCATGTCATGTCATATGTAACATGATGCAATGCAATGTCACACTTCAGAAAATATTACCAAGTGAGAAATGATTCTTGTTATCAATTTGGAATGTGAGTATCTGATTGGAATGTATTGTGGCTTCAGCTGATGGAGAAGAGGTCAAACTGGCAAAGGTGGCAAGCAAATACTTTTCTTCTCTGTCTGTCTGTCCAACAGATGTCCATTTGTCAGATTCAGACCCAATTGGATTTTTTTCGTGCGTGCAGAATTTTTTGGATTTTTTTTTTGGTTGTTGTTGGGTTTTGGGGGGGGGGGGGGGAGGGAAGGGGGAGTTAAAAATGAAATAGCATTTTCATGGCAAGCCAAAGAGTGAAAAGAGGACCTTAGCAATACCTAATAAATGTAGATTAGGGAGACAGAAAATGGCTACCTGCCAGCAGCCACATACATTTTGGAGGCAATGTATTTTCTGCCATTATGCCTTATCACAAGAATTGTAAATATTTATTAAAAGTATTAAAATAGTGAGAATGTTAAATGTTTCCTTCAGTAGTGGAAATTCACATTGCCATATAGAAGATGGGATATTCTGATAGTATTTATTAAAATGACTTCATTTGATTTGACTGTCAAGCACAATAAATGGGCAGGTACAGTTAACACATGATCTATTGTGAATATAGGAGATTTGTGAATAACACACTGCAAACAAAAAAAAAGCTGATTTGAATGCTAATCATTTCTGAAACTTTCAGTAACTTTCATTAACTTTCTTATAACCAATTATTTTCTAACTTCATTTTTAAGCCATACCTCTGTTTTGTTAGCTAATGTGTTTACCTGCTTTTTAAGGCATTGTTAGGATTAAACAAAGTTTCCCCTCCTTTTATATATTACCAAGCTTACTACCATAAATATATGGGTTAACAAAATAGTATAGTTGTACGTAGATTCATTCACAGAACTTTATGTGACATGACAATAGCATATTCAGACCATGATACCTTTCCAGTTATAACCAGGGAGCCTGGTTTTCTCTGATAAAAAAAAAAAATCCCAATTTTTGGATTAAAAAAGTAACCCCAAATCCACATTTTTCCATTATTAAAATGAAACACTACTTTTATAGAGATAGATAAATGGTGTTTCATTTTAATAATGGAAAAATATGGATTTGGGGCTCCTTTTTTTAATTCTAAAATTGGGGATTTTTTTTTTTATTAGAGAAAACCAGACTCCCAGGCTCCCTGGTTATAACTGGAAAGGTATCATAATCTGAATATGTTATTGTCATGTCACATGGAGTTCTTTGAATGAATCTATGTACAACTATACTATTTTGTTAAACCATATATATTTGCTAAGTCATGTTATTGGAAAAGAGGCTCCTTATAAAGTTAACCTCTCTGTGTCATCCTATCAGGAAAACCTGGCCACCACTGGAATATGATGCATTTCTCCTCTTAGCCTAGTTACTCACACATTGTGATACTTCTCTTCCACAAATACATCAGATTAATCTAACATGCCTTTGGAGATTAGTTATAACCCGACACATTTTTTTTTATATTAAGATTGTCCTATTGTACCTTAGCTTGAATTGTGGTTTTCTTGTTTGATTTCAAAATGAAGTAAACTAAACACAAGAAGTCACTTTTTTAAAGTTTACTGCAGTAGGAATTTTCACACAAAGGATTTGCATGGATTTAACATTGTGATAAACTGGCAAAACCTTAATATGAAATGGGCCCCTAGGCGAATTACTTTGCCAAAAATCCATACATCTGCTTGGGGCACGCACTGACTATTGTGAATACAGAGTGGATTTATGTTTAATAATCATGAAGTCAACACCCCTACCTTAACAAAATGCTGCATTTTGTGAATGTTATTTGGCCACCTCCATTTCTTGTCCTGGTTTCTCACACTACCTGACAGAGGTATAGGTGAAAAAAGAAAAACAGTGGTGTATTCCAGAGATCTGAGAGTGGCTGAACACACTCTACCACCACATTTGCTGAAATTCAGCATCTGCCTTAGGTCTCAGCTGTCATAATGCCTGTCTCTGCAGTGGATGAAGAGAACTGGAAACATATATAGCACAAGGGCTAGGAACATGGTTTGGTTTCCATGTGAATTTCTGGCCCCCTGCTTTCATATGTGTTTTGCCAACTGCAAGATAGATTGAGCCTTTAGGTTCAGGCCCATGTTAGGCTTTACATATAGCTACCCCAGGAAGGGGCCATAGGAAGAAATCAGCACTTTCTCATACCAGCTAACTCTGCCACACTTGGATCATTCCATTCCCCACTAGGCAGAAAGAGGAAACTCACCCCCTGCTTTCACCCTCTTCCCCAAGCCTAGATGCAGGGCATACAAAAGGTTAACTAGTGCATTGACATAGGGAAAG
>NW_005841866.1:1659480-1693658 GCF_000455745.1 Alligator sinensis
ACTTCCCTGTGTAGCCACATTCCAGAGGCATAACAGAGCAACTCCACACCTGGGACAGCCACAACGCAGAGGGCAGCAGTGGCTGCCACTGTGCTGATTGCAGTGGTGGCTACATGCAACAGTAGTACCTGGGGCTGCTTTCCGAGTCCCCCCCTTGCTCAGTTAAGATAGTGCCACATTCACTTAAGTCACAGCCTGGTCCCATATTTGTAGTACGGTGTAGTTGCAGAGAAGTAAAAGGGGTAACCATTGGCACTGAGAAGTTTTATCTGGCAAGAGGAAACCTCATGAGAGGTGCCAACTCTGACTTATGCTATCTGTAATGGCTACCTCAGAGGGGTTTGCGTGGCTCTTTGTGTTTATGACATAATCCCCACACTTTTCTGATCTGAAGGTTATCCGGCTGTTTTGCATGAATCACAGGCTATACAGTAGAGGCTGAAAGCAAGTGGGCAGGTATCCTGATGTAGAAGTACTACGGAGCTCTCGTTATAATCATCCTGTTGAATCAAAAGACAAACTCTAAGGTTTCTAATAAAGAGAACATTGGACTAAAACTGAACAAATAACTCAACATTCATGAACTGTAATCACTGGTGTCAAGCAGATTTTCTGTGCCACTTTTCCAAAGCTGATCTCCAATGTTTGTATATACCAAACCTGTATTGATGCATGGATTGCATGTAGTTGCTTACCTGGTATAACATCTGCATGTATAGTTAGCCATGTTAGACTGAGATCCACACATTTAATGTGGCAAAACTGTACAGCTTCAGGTGCAATTTAGAGAGTCAGATTTGAGGAACTGGGATTATAGTACTCAGAAAATCTAATTAACTCTGTAAAATGCAACGTGTATGGGTATAGCAGCACTTAATGCTCAGGTTTACTTCTGTCTGATAACGTCCATTAGAAGTAGAGGCTTTTCTTTATAACTGACCAGCCTCGCATGATATGGTACAAGTTTGCATAAACAGAAGGTTATCTTATCATATTTTTTCTGTCTCTGAAGAGTCAGAGACTGCCATGTCTTTTTGTTCAGATCTGAAAAATGTAAAGACAGATCTTTTAGGTCATAGAATCTGGTGTCTATAACTTATGAACATGCTAAAGTATTTGAGAAAAGTACATACCCCTCAGCCTTCCACACATGCTGATATGTTTTAGTATTTGCAATTGGAAGGGAGTGTTTTAGTAAAAGAGAGAGAAATGACTCTTCAGAAGAAAGCAGTTGGCATTAATAAAAGACTAGAAAAAAGGAAAATGAGAATCGTGCATATAGAAATAGTAAGCCATATGTGGGCATGAGTAAGAGAAATGATAGTTCTGAGAGAGTACCTCTTGATACAGATGATAGAGAAGGAAACTGAGATCACTGGATATCTTCTTACTGTTCAGGAATAGTTTGCATGTAAGAGAGTGTGGGAAGGAAAAGAGAAGAAAGACGTGATCTATGCAGAGATGGAACAGAAGAAGGAAGAAGAAGAAGAAAGAAAAAGACAGATTGAGGCACAGGATGAATTCAGAAAGGGTAGAATATGTATCAGGAATAAAATGAAGAGATTGACAAAGGCACAGGTTTACAGAAAGAAAATCCACTGTGAGCCATAAGCGTATTTTTCTTTCTGGGAAATGATGGCTAAAAGTTGTAGGCTTGAACAGTGCTTCTGAGTTTTCTTAATTTTTTTCTAGCAGGGGAACTTCATTGTTGTCATTCTGCTGCCTGTCACAATCACACTGGTCATTGTCATCCTCTGACTATTGCCATTGGCCTTCCAGGAGGCTGGTCCATTATTGGATAACCCAGTGTACACAAAGTCATAAAGATATGTAATAGAGACCATCTGATGTCATTCCTACCAACAGCAGTAGCCAGTGGAGCAGCTACGAAACCATATGTTCCTCTAAAAACAAAGTGTTAATAACACTAATAGTAATAGTAAAACATCCAGTGGGCACATGTACACAAGACACTAATGTCACAGTAGAGTAATTATACTGCGCATTAGTGTGGCTGACAAAACCATGCTATGAATCTATGAATCAAACCATGTTAATGTGCTAATGCACAGTAGAATTACTCTACTGCTCGTTAGCATCACTTAAAAAGCATTCCTTTGTGCTAATGTGCAGTAGTGCTGATTACAATGCATTAAATTAGTACCTGTATTAGATACTTACTTAATGTGCCATATTATGGCACATTAATGAACGTGTAGACATGCTCAATGTGTGCTTTTACATTTGAAAGCATTTCCCTTTTTTCTTACAAACATACATGCAGACATGCACTGAATGTTAGAACTTACCTTTCTCTTTAACATATGTCAGAAAGTAAAATAATAATGATAATAAAGAATAATTGCACAATGAAGAAGCACTGTTGTATAACCATCAAGTGATGAAAGAAAGGAAGAAACATTTGGGACCACAAAACTGTCAGCAACAAGTTTCCCCTCCACTAATGCCAGAACTGGTTTAGCTACTAGTTTGAGCAGCCCTTCATGTCCTTGGATTTGAGCCTACTGTCTAGATTCCACTTTGCTGGTAAAATCTCTTTGACATAAGCATTATCTTCATTTTACAGAAAGGAAAACTGAGGCATAAAACAAAAGAGAATGAGTTAATGCATAGCTCTTGGCAAAATAGGAGGGAAAAAACAGATTCTCAGATACCTAGTCCTTTGCACAAACGTGTAGATGCTAAAGTTTGTGCCTTGGGCAGGAGGGGTACGATCTCATCAGCCTCACCTGCATCTCTGCCAGAATGGAGGCAAAGGGGCTCAAGATTCCAGCTCTGTGGAACAGGGGCAGGAGTCCCCTCCTTAGCTTCACCCCCGTGGGAATTAACAATGTAGCCAATGACAGCTCGGAATTTGGCAATAAAAAAGTAGCTGCTAGCTACGGTGACACCTCCCACAGCATCAGTCTCTCCCAAAGGGTAAGGCTCCCAAAGGGCTGACTCTTGTGCCTGCTGATGAGAGGACTCAGCACCCCTTTTCCTCCATTGCAGCACCCCCACCTTAGTGCATGCCCAGAGCTCATACTCCACTTGCCCATCCCTAGTTACACTACTGCCTCTGTGTGCTGTTTGGTCCTTCCTATCATAAAACACTCCATGCTACAAAGTATCAGAAAATGCCTACTATTTTCTTATCCAAGGACTATTGATAAAAACATAGAGTTGGAGCCTTCCCATATTCACCATCAGGTACAAAGGTCATGATCCTCATCCCCATACTAGGTGTTTAAACTTATGGGGCTTATTTGCCCAAAATTATGCAACTCAATGAGTGTGTTCCTTTTCTGCCCAGGGAGGTGCATAGCTCTCCTAGTCTCTTATGTACCTCCAGACCATATAAATACTGAGCACAGAGTCACCTACAGACAGCCAATAGGAAATGCTAGGCATAAATGGGTGTACAATCTCCTGTCCCTTGGGTATCTAACTCCCAGCTGCACATTCTGTCTCTCCAACATCTCAGGATTCAAATTACTCAGAAACAGGCTCTTACCTAAACCATGTTGAAGGAGAACCCACCCATCTTTTGCCCTGTAGCATAATGGTCCAGGAAATGGAATATCATTCATCCAGAAGGGTTTTGATGTCACACTTTTCCACTTCCCAGGGCTGATGAAGGCCCTCCAGCCCTAACTATCAGGCTATGAGCTAAGCAGGGCTGAGAACAATGTTTATTCCTTCTGTTGAAGCTGCTCCACTGGGTGGAAAGAAATGCAAGATTCATGAGGCCAGAAAGAAAGCATGCACAATGGAGCCTGACTCCAGACCAGTGAGTGGTTTGGCCCTCCTCATTGCTTGCCATGATTTAGGCACTTCGAGCTAGGCTTAAGGTGCCTGACATGGTCTTCTTGTGGAATAGATAGAACAGTGTAATAGAACCATACTTAGAGACTTAAAGACATAACAGCTGCTGAAATACCATGTAGACACCTAATAATTGAAATAGGAATAAGTGGAAACCTATGTTCAGAGATATGGGGGGTTAATATAATGCTTATTTTTTGCTCCTTCTGTTGTCTCTCTCCAATTTTTATCCCATGCTATAATAAATCAGCATACAAACATACTGGATTATTTCCACCTGAAATGCTGGAAGACAAATAGTGTAAGAGATCAGTGTGGTCATTCACCATATTAGTTTAGCTGGATTTTTTTTTCCACTTTAACTCTGTAAGCAAACATTTCAAGATCAGGACAAATGTTCCCCACTTAAGAGGCATGCTTATGTAATGATACCCTTATAGTACACCTCACGGAGACCAACTGCTTCTCTTTCTTTTTTTCATAGAAATAAAATAGAATTTTCGAATTGGCTGAGACCTGAAAAATGTTGGGTTTTTTTGGCTAAGCAACAAAAGGCCTTTAGCAAAACTGGTGCCAAATTACACACACACACACACACACACACACACGGGAATCCACATTAAATATGAAAAACCTTTTTATTAGGAAAATTGCCCTACAACAAATTAGCTCTCGGCCCCATCAGGTGTGAATCTCTCTTGTCCATAAGTACCAAACTCCCTGAGACAGAACCACATGTTCATGAATTTTATTCCTCTTGCTTAATTCCAAGTTCCTCTCTCCCTTGTGGATTTACTCAGGGATGATTTACAGTGGGAAAGGTGACATTAAACACGTCATTGAGCATGCAAAGATGCTGCACTCAAAGCAGCATATGCTTGACTTTGTTAAAAGATGAATGCTGTCAACTCCACAGTGCCCACCAAGATCTGGCCTTCTTTCTCTTCCCAAAAAAAAACTTTGAGGAGGATACAGATACTAGTCTCGACACTGACAGAACTAAAAGTTAATGTATGCATGACATGATTTCACATGCAGCCTGATTTAGCAATGTCTTGTCTAGTTTGTCTCTGCTGTTGCTTTTCCTAATTTACTCGTTGCACAAAGAAAATAAATAAATAAGTGTACTATAGTCTTATTTATCCTTCTTTGGACATTTCTTTACCAGGCAGATGGTCAATTAAGAGCACTAAACAATGACACTGTTTTCTCTGTAAACATTTTTTTCTAATAGCCTAACAAATGAGAATCTGTGCTGCCATACTGCTGAATACCATCTTGACTTTCTAATTACAAAGAACTGTGTCTTGATAGTAACAATTACAGCTGTAACAATGATGCCGGTACTTGAACGATATAGTTGGAGGCAAAGTGCTTATCGAAATAGTCACAAATAAAGGCTTACATTTATGCCAAAGCTGGAGATGGGAGGTTAAACAATTGGGGTTGGGGGGATTTTGAAAAAAGGTTGAAAACATTGGTTTAGTAGCTACAGATGTGAATTTGAATCCAATTACTTTAAAAGCAAAAAGCATGAAAAGATGCTGTTTCCTTCTGTTTGGCTAATCAATAGGTTAAAGGGTTATTAAAATTAACATGCTAATAACACTAATTTTGATATTTATCTGCAATTCATGGTATTTTCAAAGCATTCTACCTTGTGAATAGCCCCAGTGCTTGTTTTTCTTTGTCACAGAAATGGTTGTTCTCAGTGTTAAAGTTAAAGACTTCCGATTTTTTTTTTGAAAGTCAATAGGCTCTTTAGTCATTTATATACCTTGCTCCTGATTTTTATATATTTGGTATTTTGAAGCTTTCACCCAATCAGTTTTTTTTTCCCCTCCAGAGAATAGGGAGCTATAGTTTAGTGTTCTGGCAGCTTGGAATATGTGATTTACTTAATCTGGGAAAGCCCAAGATGTGTCTATATGGTGCAAGGCAGGGCTGTGTGATAGTACCTGAGCTAGCTCTGTACATGCCAGCTTTGGAATTGGAAGCAGGATAGCTGCACTAAAATGGCTCTGTCTGCAACACTAATTAGCCTGGGTATGGAGATACAGTAATGCAACTCTGCTGCTTCCAGTTCTGCTGCTCTGCTGCTTCTAACTCGACTTGGTCCCATATTTTAGGCGGCCAAAATAGACCAGTTCCTTGGGCGGAGGGGAGGGCAACACAGGGGGGTGTACAGTCATTAGCACTGTGCCATGTACACGTACCTGGGTCTAGATTATAACAACAATACCTGGACCCAGATTCAAACTGTCCCAGTACACACCACACACCTTGAGATACCTGATTAGCTGTTGCATACTTGGGCAACAAGGTTATTCAAGGCTATTCAAATCCACCCTATTAGGTGGCTACAGCACTACTGACACACAGAGCCACAGAGGCAGAACAGCTAGAGTAGCAGCTGGATGCAAGGTCATTACACAGGAGGTCACATAGACTGATCAAAGGATCCAGGATGAGACAGTATCACTGGGAATGGGCTCATGGGTCCAGGCCCCTGAGACATAGAGCACATGTGGGCATGCAACGTGATCCCCTGGGTACTCATCCTTATCTTCCTTGGCCTGTTGCAATGGATGAAACATGTATGCATTCTTTCAGATTTTTATAGAGGGGGGACCTTGCTCTCCATCTTATTCCCACTTTCTCCACTTCAGCAGCCCCTCCATAAATCCAAACCCATGTACAGGTTCCAAGACACCTCCTTCCCAGGCCTGTGTAGCTGAGGTACCTTTCCCTGCCTGGCTCACTACATCTGTCCCTAATTCTGTCCTTATGCCCCCCTGAGTCCCCACTATAACCCACTCCTCTTCCTTATCCAAGCAGCCTATCCACCATGCAGCTAATTAGTCTTCATGGAGCACTCTCTCCCTTGTTCCTCTTTGTTAATATGGGGGTGATGCACATCTCTTCCATCAGTCAGTAAGCTGCCTGCACAGCAACAAGGTCCTGGCCAGGTCTGAGAAAGGTACTGGTCATGGTCTGAGGCTACTTAATGTCATCATCTTTTCTGGAGACTTAAGGAGAGGTTGTTGGTTTTAAGGACCAATCTGAATCCAAAGCTTAGGCAGCATCACTTGTGCATAGCCCCAGACACCTATGATTATCCACCTAGGTACCTCTGCAGTCCCTAATCAAGGCACATACTGGATTTAGGCATGTAATATGTTTTTAGGTTGATGACTCTCCAGGCAAATTTGACTTGCTCCTTAGGATCTAGATTTATAATTCCAAACTAAATGCCAGTTACAGAACTGTTGAGACAACCGGGATCTGAACAAGAGTGACTCGGATTCTGTTACAAGGGAAAATAAATGTTTAGGACCAAATTATAGCCAATCGGGTCCTAGGGAGGAAAGGAGATAAATATAATACCCCATACTTCAGGTAGTCAAAATAGACCAGCTATGGGGTGTGTGTGTGTGTGTGTGTGTGTGTGTGTGTGTGTGTGCGCGCACGTGCGCACGCGCGCACGTGGGTGCACATGTGCATCCATGTAGAAAGAGAACCATTAGCATGTCTAGATGTTTCACAGCATATTGGGTTTAATGGGTCTGATACCAGTATCCTATCAATTTGGGGCCAGCTAGCACAAGGCAGAACACCAAGGCAGATGAGTGCATGCTACACATTTTGCACAGATGCTCTTAGTACTTGAATATTAGCCTGGACGTGGTGGAAGAACGACAGGATTCAGCGGATGTGTTTAATTAGGCCACAATTTTATTAACTTAACTCATCTGGGAGCTATCCTGCAATAACTCATACAGTGCAGGTCATCATTCTTTCCTTAATTGTTTTCACCTGGTGGAGGGCTGTTGTCAGTCCCCGTCCCCCACAGCTGGTCCCTAGCCTATTGCTAGGAGACTATGGCTTTCCTCTTTTCTGAAGGCTAATAAGTAGCTGGGAAAAATACTGTCTTCTTACTATACCAAACATAAGACTCTCCCAGCCCTGTTCTCCTGGTGTATTACAAGACTTCCCCAAAGTCCACTTCCAACTTATGAAATGAGTACTTTCACTGGAAACCTGCTACCAGGAGGTACCAGCAAATAGCTTAGCTGGGCACAAGGTGGGTCTCATGTTGGAAGGATTTGATTAATATAGCCACTCCTGAGTACACACAGACCAACAGCTCACCTGAACCCTGCTGGCTTGCCCACCCACCCAGACAATGATTTCCACCCTTCCTAGTCTTCTCTGCCACCCTCTGCAGAAAAGGGGACCTTTTGCCCTGCTAGTCCAAGCAAAAGCTGTGCCTGTTTGAAGGGTCATGCTGTCCCCCTGCATCCCTGGAGTCATTATGCTTTAAGCAGTCATGATGACACTCTCTACCTCTGCTCAAAAGCTACAGTCTTGCCTCACTCCCATTCCCACGGCGCTCCATGGGCTCTCAGAGCCATAATTTAGCCCATACTTATTAATCAGCGCACATAATTTGTCTCTAATGCTGTCAATTTAAGATGGCAACCTGACTTTTTTTTGGAAGGGGCAGGGTCAACAATTTAATGAATCTTGTCTGCATTTTAATTTAGACCTAATAATCTGCCTCTGGCTTTTTCCTTAGACAAGTGCAACGTTTTCCATGGGTTTTATTTTAGCAAGACCAACACAATGGAATGTTTACCTTCCTGCAGCGGATACATTCAGAGTTGAATCAGTCACATGTAAGACCTGTGATCATCAAAGTGGAATGTGGACTAATCTGCCCCCTAATTTACCCTTTCAAGGGATTTTTCTAGTGGCACAAGTATATATCAGAGAAACAAGAACTGTAGGTTCTATAATCCTCCCTCTCCCCCAGAACTGTGTGACTTTAGATCTATCACTAAAGTTTCCTGTGCCTCACTTTCCCTATGTTATTTCTGTACCTTGAGGGAGTGCAGAGCAGCTTCACTAATGATCAGAGGACAAAAGGCCTGGCACAGAAGTGCAAATGTCTTTATTATTTCTTCCTATGCACTTCTTTTTTTTTTTTTCTTTTTTTTTTGCTGTTAAAAACTAAAGTTCACTGCCACAGAAAAAGTTTTAGCCCTGGCTCCTGCAGTGCAGCATAAGACTAAGATCAGTCCAGCCTTCAGACAATTAGAAACAAAAAGCAACCTTGGCAAATGGGCAGATGATTTGTTTAATTCTGCTCTTGTTTGGGCGAGAGATTAGATCTGAGCAGGTAACTTGCTGGACTTCTCCAAGTAAATATATATACATATATATATATATATATATATATATATTCCCCTTGCTCATCATGTCAAATGTAAACAGAATAGACTTTGTTATTAGGAGAGATGTGTGTGAGACTGCATGAGCTCCATAGTGACAGTAGATCCTTTCTGGATTTCAGTCAGCCACTGTCACTTGCCTTGACAATGAACGAAGTTAATGTATTCATGACATTACTGCACATGCATTCGCAATTCGCAGCATATTGTATTGTTTACCCCTGTTCTTTTGTAGTACTGCATGTAGTAATTTGCCTTCTAGCAACAGAAAATTCTTCAACTTAAAATTTTACCCTCATTTTATTTACCCTTAATAGAAAAACAACCATTTTGCAGCCCTGCCAGTTTTTCAGAGACTACGCTTTGCAGCATCACAAATAGAGAAATGTCAGATTTTACATTTTGATCAGATGTGTCTTCAATATATTTTTATTCATATCGCTCCTCTCCTCTCTCCCACATTTTTTTCTGTAACTGGCATCTAGCACATTTTATACCTGGTCGCCAATTCTTTGTGCAGTATTGTAAAAGACATCGCTGCAATGTACCTGGCCACTGATAATAGTGGAGGATGATTATCTTAGATCGATCATCATATTCTGGTGCTCCCACATGCCAGCACAACATGGTGCTGCAGTGGCATCTACTTCCTCAAAGACTCACAGCAGCTGCATCCCCGTAGTGTTTCTGCTTTTTGGTGAGCAGGTGAATTATCTGCGTTTTAATTGATTTACCACTCATATTCATTATGGTCCCCTATTGTAAACCACAGTCAGATTTAGATGTTGCTCTCAGGGGACTATATCCTCTCCACATTCCATCCCAGTCCTATCTCTTATAGCATGAGAACTTTAGCTAACACCACTTTCAGCCCTAGGCTACCAATTTATTAATGAAACAGCAATGAATATCCGGAGTCTGTATCTCAAGGCATTCATAGGCAAAACAGGGTGGGTGGGTGGGTGGGTATATTTATTCAGAAAAAAATCTCGCCCTCAGCCCAGCTGCATCCCAAACATTAAACAAAATCTTTTTAAAAAGACGTGATAGGAAATTCAGACAACAGTCTTTCTCTCTCTCTCGCTCTCTCTCTCTTTCTCTATGATCCACAAGTAAAGCATCAGTTTATATTCTGTTAGCTAACACTCTGCTCTCAAATGATTCTTTGCTTTGGCTGCTACGCTCTCAGAATATGTCCCCAGCAGAACCTCTGCACCAGATGTCCCGGTTTTCAAAACTAACAAAAGGGACATGCTTGTGGCAACATTTTAGGGCTATGAAATAGTCACTCAAAGCACAAAAGAGCACTTTAAAAAAAAAGGAAACAAGATGGACTTGTGTCATTACTGTTGCTTTCCAAGTCAACAGTACACATGCATTTCTCAGATTGGCGGACATTTTGCAGTACCACGATTTCTGAATGAGTTTATAAATTCTGACCCAATGTTGTTAACCTTCAGTTTGAGTACTGTGAAGTGTCTGCATAGGTTTGGCTTCCCTCTCCCTTGCAGAAACTGTTCCTCATGCTGTGCACTTGTTCCACTGGACTCTTTGTTCCTTTCAGCCATGTAAAAAAATCTACTCAGTTAAACAAACAGAAAAAAACCCAAATGGTTTGATTAAGGAAATGCAGAAGCAGGATGTCTAAGTTCCTCAAGAGAAGATGCTGGGACACTGAGGCATGGAAGGACTACCACAATATGGGAGGTATTACCGCTGTACTTATATGCCGGAGAAGATAGAAGATCCATGTGATGCCCACTGAGCAGCCACCATGTTCAACAGGGGCTCCAGGGTTGTGCAGCACAACCCTGAGGTGGCTGGAGCAGGACCCGAATTTACTGCCAGTCTGTGGGTCTGGTCTGATCAGCCCTGCACCACTCAGCCTTACCTCTGAGGCAGATAGAAGGGCTATAATTAAGACTCCACTGGGACTAGAGAAAGTCAAAGGAATTTTCAGGACAAATCTTAGGGCATGGCTACACTGCCTCTGTGCCATGATTGGCACTGCTGCCATGAAGCACGTTGCTCCCACTCACTCTCCCTTAGCACCCACCAAATCCCAGAAATAAGACAAATTGCTGCCTTACAGTGGTGCTGAGACAAAGCGCCTTAGAATAATACTAGGGAACATTTCCATTCGTTTCCTCACTCTGTCGGCACAGGGCTGGAGTGAATGGGTGGCCTTGCTTCATGGTAGCACTCCTGACTGTGGCATGGAGGTAGTCTAGATGCGCTCGTAGAGTCCCTTTGGGGGAGGACTTGGAAAGGATTCCATTCCCACTGTGGCAAGAAATCCTAAAATACATCAATGACTTGAAGTAGAGTGAACAACTTTTCCTATCTAATTCTAGCCCAAATTAGCTACATCCTCGTTGAAATCATGCTGTTTCTTTAAGGGGGTGTTGGTTGTAGATGTGTTGGTTTAAGGACATAGGCAGACAAGGTTCTTTGGGTAAATGTGATATCTTTTATTATACCAACTAAATAGTTAGAAAAATAGTGCTTTGCAAGCTTTCCCATATAAACACCCGTCTTCAGGCAGAGGGAAAGTTTAACTGTTTCTTTAAGGCATGATCATTGAAAAAGGGGAAAAGGGCCAAACAGAAACTGACTAATTATAATACCTAGTGCTTACACTTTTCATCTGTAAATGTCAAAGTGCTTTGCAAAGGAGGTCTGTAAAATTATTCCCAAGGGGAAATGGAGACACTGGGGCTGGATCCAGACAAGCAGGGGCATGCACTTGCAGCAACACAAATAGTAGCAGCTTTTATATTGCTACCTGGAAATCCAGGTAGCAAGTTTTGCTGTCGTGCTGCAAATTAGCAGTGCGATGTATGATTTAACATGCCAGGTGTGCAGTTTGTGGCACCCCAAAGAGTTTGTAGCAGTTGTGGCATGTGACAAACTGCACATGTCTGCTTGTGTGGACACAGCCTGGAAGGTGAAGTAAGTTGCCAAAGGTCACCAGTGTGGGGACCGAGGGTCGGTCTAAGGCTATGGCCAGTAGCCCGGACCGTCAGGTGGGGTTTTTCCACGACGGAGCAGAGTTAGGCACGGAAGGGTATTGGTTTTATAAAGAAAGCTTTGCTTACACTGCCGATGGTCACAGTGCAGGGAGGAAACTTGCTTGAGTTGCAGTTGCACACAAACAAACACAAGTGAGATCTCTTCCAAACCGCACTGAACTGAGATGAGTCGTCGATAAACGACTCCACAAGCGCTGAACACGGGGGATACGTCAAATTTACACTATGACGGGGAGTGGCTAAGAGCTGATCAGGCCTCTATGTCCTCCTCCAAGACACACGCGGAGTTTGCTAGGCTCCACAGCGCGCTCAGAGTTCCCCACGAGATGGTTGTGGAGTCCTCCAACTTGGGCAGAAACTGCTCTGACCTTTTGTACGGCTAGCGAGCCAATTGCTAGCCGCCACGTAGGAATAATTTAGAATTGACCAATAGTGGGACACTAATTTTCATGTGTGTGGCAGGAACTCTTTGCACAGGGGATTTCTCCCTGCAGCTGAGAAATCCACTGTGCAAAGAAAGCTCCATGTGGCGGGAAAATTCCAATGTGTCAAGGCACTAAAAATCATTGGGTTATGACAACCAGCAGCCACACAAAGAACTTGGAATAAAACTGAGATCCTCTGAGTCCCTGTCCAGTGTGTTAGCCTCCAGTCAACACCTCCCTGAGAAAAACTTGGGGAAAGGACAGAAGTATGGAATAAGCTGAAGCTTCTGATAACAGGAATCTAAATGCAATCCACTGATATCCTGGCATATAACCAGTCTGGGTAAGCAATAGCAGGGAAGTTTGGGAATCCCTGGAATCCTACCTCTGAGGCAGTCTACATGTCTCGGTACCATGAACCTTGTTAATCTGGGTTCCCCAACAGCCTCATGTGGATGCTGGAATTTTGTCATCTTCATAACGACTATGTCCATGAAACATTTTTATTTTGATGGCCAGGCAGACAGTGGTGCAATTTGTCCATGAAACTCTAGTTGTGACTCCTACTTGTCTTCTGTAACAACTGCTCTGTGTTCCCTTCCATATTGTTAATACTGTAGCCCACTTAGGAAAGCTTGGGAAAAGAAGCCAGTACATGATTTTAATGAAACCTCTAAGAAAAGGAAAGAAAAACAAACCTTTAATAACAGCAGTTTACAGTAGGTACAATGGTTTTAGGCTCACAGTATTGATCTTCCAATCTTCCTTCTCTTACTGGTGCCAGGTATAGTAAAATTAATATCAAAGCAAACTGATCACCGAGAAACAAAGCACTTGGCTTTCTAGAGGCTTTGTGTATGTTTACACATTTTCTTTGCTTTCTTCAATCTTTTAGAGACATTAAACTTGCCATTAAATACTATCTATCAGCTAAGACTGTAAGTCTGTAATATGCCCAGCTCCTCTTTCTAGTCCCCCACATCTAATTTCTTACGTTCTGGGCCCCCGTGAAGCAGGGACCTCAAGCTTCCCTTGGACTTCACACACACACAAACACCAGCTGCCATCCAATTTGGAGTGAAATGCTGTTATTTATTTTCTATTTTACTTTACTGACTAGCAACTCCTGAATGCACAAGCTAATGGTCAAAAGCTTGGAAGGAATTGTTCAACAGAACTCAAATGTTAGTGGATAGTCTTCTAAAATTCTGCATTACACCCACCTGATAAAACAGATGCCAATTTTTCCCAGATAAAGAACAGGAGCAAGGACTAAGTTATAAATTAAATGGCCATGCGAAACTTAAAAGAAAGTAATGTAATGGTCACTGTACCAGAAAATGACATGGTTCCTGACTTGATGAATTTAGAAGCACTGTGTGATACATTCTCTCACTTTGAACACTATCTCAGAGAATAAAGTCCATGGGACCTGATATGAATTAAACTAATATTTGATATTTGTAGGAGGAATTGAGGTCTTTATAATGTAACATGAATAAGACAGTGCAAGGGATAAGAACTGGCCTAATGTGCATACCATCATAAAAGTCATGGAAAGGGTGGGATTTAAGAAAGAAGTTGAGGATAGAGACCAGTCCAATCAGTAACAGAGAAGGTTAGGAGGGGTGGGCATCAGAAGTAAGAAGGGAGAGGCAGGGGAAACAGGAGTAGATACCTTCTAGAAAGGTGGCATGGTGCCCTGGTCTCCATTGACAACAACATGCTCAACACACTCAGCTTTTGTCTTCTCCAGAGACACATCTGCCTCATCACAAAGATGTCAAAGATCACCATGAAATCAGCACAAGCAGAATAAAAAGCCCAATGTTTCAAATTGAATGAGGTCAAGACTGAAAGATGCTGATGACAAATGGCAAGCATTCACTGAAGACAGTGAAAAGCCTGGCTTCCATCAAAAACATCTGCTTTCCATTCCTCAAAGATAAGAAGTCTTTGGGTGTTAACTGAACACAAAACTGCTCCCCAGGTAACAATAGAAATTACTCCTTCTACCTCTGTGGATGATGATCTAGCTACTATAATTGATATACAGTACCCTTCACCTCCAGGCTACGCTGTTGTAACTTGTTGTGTCTGAGGTTACACATGAAGGCCAGTTTACATTGAGTGTAGCAACCTGTTTAGCAGGAATAAAATACTGAGAGCACTTCACACTGGTCTTCTGCTCCATTCATCTCCAGTGCCAAGTCAAGGCTGTGATCTTTAATGCCCGCAGCAGGCTGGGAAATGGTAAGAGAAGTCTCTGCTACTTGCATTCATGACTCACTGAGACAATGGTGCTCCTCTGGGACAACACAGCTAACAGAGCCCAGGGCAAAAACTCTCAAGAGCTAGAGAAAATATGTCTAGCTTAGTGCTGTACTGAAAAAAAAATGCACTGAATCCTTCATGCAGCAGTTGTAAAGCACAATGTAAGATTTACTTTTTTTTGCAAACAGGTTCTTGCAAAAAAGCAAAAGTGACCACATTAGCAGCCACCATAATAATAATGAAAAAAGCAAGACCCTAAAGTAAGAGAGAATTTTCCAGATTTTGAATTCAAAGATGAGGAGATTGAATCTAATGCAGTAAAAATAGGAAAGCAATGGACAGATCTGTGAAAGGGAAGAGGAAATGTATGTATATACTCAGAAGAGAAAATTACTTCAGCAGTAGTATTTTGGACAGACTAGGAGGAAGATAGCCAAATAATGGAAGTTTACAGTATACAAGGTGATGGATGATCAAGGCATGGAACACAATATTGATAGTAAGGTTAATAAGAAGAAGAATTAATAATGAGTATAGGAATTCCATATCGTGTTATATTTTCACAAACTTTGACCAATCCAACAACATGCAAGAGCAATATGCAGAGATTTCCCCCTAGTTAACTTCTTTTAGAAACATTTTTGTAGATAGCCTTTAAGTAAATATCTTTAAAAGACTCTGTGAAGATATTGTTTACTTAAGAAAGCTGCATCTGCAGACTTATGGGGAAAGGCGGAGTGATCTTAGCTACTTTTTTATGTTGCTGGGATGAGATCAATATATTTCCTGCTACTGAAAGACACAATGAAATAATTATTTCTCTGCTAAGACAAAGACCTATCTCAATAAATGATACTGAAGATAGCACTAGCAGACAGTATGAACAGGGCTAACTAGCATCAGTAAAATACCTTCTTGCTAGATACAGGTTTTAAGCAATAGAGGAACCAAGCTGGATCATGATTCTAGTTGAGGAGTGTCTCATGTAGCTTAGAATTCAGTCTGAGTTCAAAGGCAGCGTAATGCCAATCCTACTGGGCACATCTACATGTGCTATTAGTGTGACACAATATTATCAATAAATAGTTTATTGCTCCTGGGTGTTGTGTTCAAGTGCATACCCAGGACTGCAGCATGTTGAGCCAGGTTGGAGCAGCCCTGACTGGCAGGGGGCTCTGGGGGTCAGCCTGCAAGCCCAGGGTTGCTCCTACCTGGTTCAGTGTGCTATGGAGGAGCTGTCTGGTACACAAGGGTGCTCCACTGCAGGGTTAGCCAGCAGGCAGCCTCTACACTGAAGCACCCTCATGCCCCAGTGAGCCCCATCAGCATCTATACATGCCTTGGGCACACTAAATAATGCTGCCATAGAATCATACTTGTGCTTACAAGTACTATCCTACAGTGGCATTTATTAGTTGACTGCACCCTAATAGGGGTGTAAGTGTAGACACTGAGACTTTTCTGTGGAGCTAATTAGTCAGTTCTGCAGTAACTATCTCATGTAGATGCTCCCACTGTCTCCCCTAAGTCTGAACCTGCTCAGCATTGCTCTGAGCCCCAAGTACTTGTCTATTGATAGTCCCAGGCAGCTGAATTAACAAGTGAGGGGAGGGAAGCCTTAGCAATCACTATGTCTGTGACCCTCATCAGCAGGGTTGCAGAATTATTCACAATCATTAATGGATCCTCTTCTACAAGGGTAGTAAAAAGAGTCCAGAAGTATTAAGGACCTTTTAAGGATGAGGAAAGGAGACACTGGGTAGAGCAGACTTGCTCAAGCTCATGTATTTAGCCGTTTCCAGAAATAGGAAATGAACACAAGCCCCTTAGAGTACCTGTGCACTTCCTTTACCTCAATGTCATGCTTCCACTCCAGTACTGGTAGGAGTCATCCTCATGAGAAATGATTTCTTATTTCCTCCAGTCAAGACCTACACATGGGCAGCAAGGAGAAGGGATGAACTAGACATCATGAAATATGTTTTCTCCCAGTTTCCCTGCTTTCTGCCACTGTGATTCCCCCTAGCCAAGTACACGAGTTTGAGAGTCAGATTGAGCTGTCTATTCTGCCATGTGGCCTCACCACATCTCAGATCCTGACTAAAATGATACACTATAAAATATGGTATAAAATGAAAAGGCCACATTAGCTCTCATCTTTCTTTTTCTATTTCTCTTTCTTACTGTTCAGGAGCTACTCCAATTAACAAATTCTTATGCAATGCTCAAACCCCACAAATGATGGCAGGTAGTGAGGGGAACCTCCCAGACTCCTTTCATATGAGCTAAAGCCCTCACACTATTTACCACCTCAGAAAAAGGTGGAGTGAAAAGACCTTGCATTGTGCCTGAAAGATCAACTCTAATTCAGGGTCTGCTAGGCCAAGTTAAAAATTCCCAAGTTAATAATCTTGTACTCCTCAGAGACCCTGAAGTATACATAAGACACTACACACAAGACATACTGTCTACATGACATGCTATGTCGCTGTAGCAACGAGCTAAAGCAACATAGCTTATTGCTATGGCAACATAGCATTGGTTGGCACTAACTGTGACATGGCCACTACTGCACAGTATCAATGAGCAACAACCTGTGAGCCGCTGGGATCATGCAGTCATTTACTACTTGCTAAAGCAAGTACTAAACATCAGCACCAACATTAAAACCTAAGACTGAAATAGGCTTTTCAGTCTTAATAGGCTTCCACTCTCAGGGTACTGGACCATATACAAAATACCACTCAAAAAAAGTAGCCAAAGAGGGAGGCTCTCTTTTCATGCTATTTGTTGTAGTGCCTTTTGATTCCCTTTTGTCCCTCTAGTTGTTATCTTCATTGCCTCTTAGGATAGCCATTACGATGAAAGCCAAGTGGTTCATAAAATGGGTTTGTTGCAAAAGCAGAGGACACCAGAAAACCCCCTTTTTGCTAACCAATAGTGCTCCTTAGTGGAATTAATTTTACATCTTCCACCAATTTTTCCTTTTTGGAGAAATTATTTCAGCATCTTTTTCCTTAATGAGCTACTTATAATTAAAACCTTGAATTTGCCTGTGGTTCCATCTGAAAGGGCACTGGACATGACAAATCATAAATACAGCAAAATAGTAAGTTCTTTCCACATACGTTTTCAACTTCATGCTTAATTTTGTGAGTAGGTGACTTCATATCAGAATGAGGCGCAGTAGACACATACAACAGATTACTTCTCAGAGGAGTAATCTTCCGGTCCATTATCTGGAGTAGTTCAAAACGCTCAAAAAATGGATCTGGTCTCAAAAAAAGGAATTCACGTTCAGGTAATTACAAATAACAGACACATCTGGTTATCATAATTGTTTGGGAATGTCTCAGTTAGCTAAGAATGTTTTCATAAGGACTATGAGACAGTAAAACTTTCTCACAGTAGATTGGAGTCACTGATGAGAGGAAATACAGTAGATCTAACACACTGAACCATGTTTAGAGCCACAAGAGCTTTAAGTCCCATTATTAGTGGGCTTTATTTGCCTCAAAAGAATCAGAGAATCAAAAATTAGAAATAGGAAAGTTCTGTATAGGTCACTCTGCCCGTTTACCTACTGGTAATGAATTGTTCCCTACAGTGCATTTTCTAGTGTTGCACTGGAAATAACATTCTTTGTGTATTGATTGCTCACCCAGAAACTGATAGTACAAAGTTGATTTTGTAGTCATTTGGCCTAAGGAAGGTGAAATGAATGTGCTCCCTTCTTTTCCTGGAATTCATTGGCAGAAGTTGCATTGCCTGTGAATGGTATGCCTTTTCTCAGCAACTCTGAAGTGTTTTTAGCCCAAGGGACTTACTTGCTATGGATCTTAGAAATATGTGCAAAGCAACTACCCTTAGTAGGGAGATAACTGTTTATCTGGAATGGTAGACATTGAGTTGACTGGGAATCTAGACTTGTAAATAGGTGATACAGCTTGCATAACTGTACACCTTTCATCCTTAACACAATGATGGTCATAGAGTTCCAAGATTTCACAGAGATTAGGATCTGTGATGTCTAAGATTCAGCAGAATGACTCCAGAAACAAAACTTTCCAATGTCCTATACACTAAGACAGTACACTGAGGTCATGTATATACCACATTGACCAGTGCTAGGTAGCACTGCCATGAAAACAAACCCTACCCACTCACTCCCTCTCTGCAGGCTGAAAAAAAGTCTTGTAGCCACCATTAGAGTGAAGCTGGGCACAACCAGCACCATTCTTTCGAGCATGCCTGAGACAGGGTGCCTGTGAGTGGCACTGGCTAAACCTAGAAATCAACTATATAACTGTTTTCAACATACAGATTGTATGGAATGGGAGCAATTGGCTAGGACATGATTTCAGGACAGCTCTCCTATGTGGCACTGATATGGCCTGGATGGACAGCAGGAAAGCACTGAACATTTTTTCTAGACAAGGGTAAATCTCTTTAGTAGGGCAATGCAGTGCTGCTATTGCAATGTAGGTTGTTACACTGTCCTGCAACATGCGGTGAATGGGTGCCTGTCAACAGTGCTTACGAAGTGTCTCAGACAAATCATCAAAGGATCCATTAATCATGTTGTGGTCCCTGTAGCAAGGGCCTGCTACAGCCCATGCATGAGCATGCAGAGTAATGACAGACCTGATAAGAGTCTACCCAAGGTGAATCTTTCATGGAGGCACAACTCAGGGATTTTGTTTCATAATGCCAGATTGCTTGCTGTCTGCTGTTTCTGAACCACTCTAGCTCTCCCTTTCTCTGAGCCTCATCCTCTGGTCCAAGTCAGCCGAGGAACAGTCAATACACCATACCCATACGTAGTACATGGGACACGTGGAAGGGGGCAGCCTCCCAGCCACCATCAGTCATTCTCATTGTCTGCAGCTACAGTTGTGCATTGTCTCAGCACTGAGGCATAGATCCACAGTCTGTGCAGAACAAAGCAGCAGGACACAGATCATCCAGTACATGTCTGGTCACTCTGTGCATGCTCTCCCATCACCCTTTTGCATAATGACCATGTGAACATGTGATACTGTGATCTTGTACTTCAACCAGATGGGATCAGAGTGTAGAGGTGCCCAAACTAGCTCAAGCACTGATAGCAGTCAAGTCACAGCTACACAGAGCTTTGTGCTCAGAAGTAACCTGCTGAAAAAATCAGTGGAGCTCCATTTTCTGCCTCAGTTAGACTCCCTCCATATCAGAGGCAACTTGTTTAAAAGAAGCTGAATTGTCTTTCTATACTAAACCATGCTGTAGTGTCTAGTGCGGACATACCCTGTGACTCCTGGGAGGCCAACTATAGGCAACATTTTATTTCACTACTAAGATGTGCAAGTGACGTGCAGTTTTTAGGTGTCCAAGTCACCCAGCGACACTGTACATTGTCTCACATAACAGCCTGAAACATACTTACACACCTAGATGCCTTATCCATTTACACCCTGAGGGCTTTGTTACACTTTGTACCTTGAGCTGCTCAAATGTTTATCAGTGTTAGCGCTAGCTTGAGGTTGGAGCGGTCCCATGTTCAAGCCAGTAGGGGCCTTGAGGACTAAAAGGAAAGAATGCCCCATCTACTCCCCTCCTTTCCCATTCTGGGATTCCCCCTGCCCCCAGGCATCCCCCCATCCCATGGGCTTCCCTCCCTGTCCCCCCAGCTCTCCCTCTGCCCCTCAGGATCTCCCCCTGTCTTCCCCACCGCCAGCCCTCACAGTTTACCCACACCCACTATGTCTCCTGGCTTACTTGTGGCCACTCACCCAGCCCAGAAAGTGGCAGCAGGGGCAGTAGTAGCTGGACAGGCAGGTTCCTCTTTCCTCCCTACTCCCCCACTGCCCCTTGGGGCTCCCCCTGTTCAGGAGGCAGTGGGTCTGATCTGCACCGAGGGGTGGGAGGCAGATAGGGTGTTCACACTAAAGTGTAGCCTAGAGCAGCTACACATTAGTGTAACACAAGCTGAGTAACACACATCAAAGAGAAACCAAGCCTGAAGTGCCATAATTTTAAGTCACATAAAGAGTGCTCAAAACTAGCTTCATGTGTTCATGTGTGGACAATCCAAGGATTAAGGGCTCCAGGATCCAACTAAAATTAACATGTAACAAGGCCCTAAGTAACTAGGTTTGTCCCTACTGCACATGTACAAAAATGCTGCCCTAAAAGTGTCCAATTCCCTTTACGCTCCAAGGCACATGTGTGTGTAAATGTAATTCGGGCTCTTACATAAGACAATGAAGAATGGTGTTGGGTGACTTGGAGTTTCAGCAGTACTGTGCAAAGAAGGCTCCCCTCCATGCTGTGAGTGAAGGTTTCCAATGCCTATAGAAGCACTGAGTGACTTAGGCAGACCAGGTTCTTTGGGTAGATAGGATATCTTTTATTAGACCCACTAAAAAGTTGGGAAAATTGTTCTTTGCAAGCTTTTGGGCAAAACATGCAAGCTGAGTATGCACCTTAGCACAGTTATATAATTCTGCCCTGTGTGTCACTAAGGCTGAATCCAAAGTCACACCACTGCACCTAAAGTATCACTTTAACATATGATAAATATTCATTAGCATATGCTACCAGTTCATTGGAATATGCTTAAGCTGGATGTATACTTATAATCATGCCTGGACAAAGACATGTAGATGTAATTGTAATTCTGATCCCAATTGTGTCCTTAAATGGTTTTTATTCCTCTGAATCTCCTGTCTCTTCTCCTTCATCTGTCTCAGGGCTAGTGAATACAACATTACCATTTGTTCTTTTACATACCCAGGCACCCAACACTACCCACAAACAGCTTGCTGGTCTTCTAGCACCACCTTCCTTCCTCACATCTGCTGCCCCTGTGAGTTGAAATAGCTAATGGTCCAGGAACCATTTTCACCTGGCTGGCACACAAGTTTGCACATGTCTAAGGAAGAACCAGAAGAACCCTTTGTCATTTGTGTAATAGGCGGTATGTCTAGCCTGCTGCACACACCATTCAGACAATTTGTTCACCATCGCTTTCCAGCATGCATGTTGGTGCCTACTGCCCTTTCCCTGGGCTACTCCGCTGCAGCATAATCTCTCATTAAACCTCCTAAAGGAGTGCAGGGGGAGGGGAAGGAGGATTTGCACTCCAGCAAACATCTGAAAATGCAGATTTCTGGCACGGAGAAGTTCAGGCATGTTGTGAATGGGAGATTTGGGAAATTTCCTTATGAATGCTTCCGGAACAATTCCCCCAATTTTCCCACAAATGCCATTGAAACCTGAGGAAAATCTTTTTCTGATGAAGGCTGGGGAAGCTATCAGATCCAAGAGAGCTCTTATTCACAGCCTAACTAGCACCTTTGTGTAGGAGACATGATTTGGGTTAAATCTGGTAAATGTAGCGAATATCCCCCTGCAGCTAATCAAGCCTGGAAAAGGGGTGGCACTATTTCTTCACACACATCCTGATCAATATTATTTATCTGACTGCGTGTGTAAGATAGCCATGTCCCCTCCACCTAATGCCCACTCCCAGCCCCTCCACCTTGTGGGTATCAGCGGGAGAGAACCTGATGTCTGCTGGTAATTATCTGCTGCTGGAAAGAAGTGCTATTCCTTTTATTTTTGTAATGCAGATCAATGCACATGTCACTACTGAAAAGCGATGTCATTTAGGATGGAGCATTAACTGCTAGGAATGGATTCTGAAACTCCTCTCTGGTGGGTGGAATATTTTCAAGGGAAGCGGCACCTCTTGAATCTTGAATTTCATTTATCCCACTGTCTCTTTAAGAATGGCTAGGTTAAGGAGAGGGTGTTTGAGAAAGTGACAGTGTGTCATCTTCATCTCCAAGCAAACTGCAGCTGGTGACCAAGTGGTAACCTGGGAAAGAAACAAACAGGAAATGCAGGTTAGCAGCAGCGACAGACACGAGGAGTGTTCTCAGTACCATGGTTTGATGGAAGAAAGCAATGCCGTCTTGGGTTGTAGCAGAGAGAGGCCTGGAGGACAGAGGGCAAGTGCTAGAGAAGGAAAGGAGGGAGAATTAGGGTGGAAAAAGGAGTAAGACCTAGAGAGAGAAAGAAAAAAGACATTAGCACTAAAATAATTCTCATGAGGGTCTGGGGACCATCATTGGGGGTGCTTTACATTTTCTTTTCTTTTGCCCTGTAAAAGAAGTTTCTAGCCATGATCTGTACTAAGACTGGGTGAAAACAACTAGAATTCAACTTTGCAAACAATGCTATTTGCTGTCATTGGGCAGCAGTGGAACCTGAGGGTGTTCAACTTTTTTGTGTGTGTGAGAGACCCACTTTCAGTAGCCCATAACCCAATAGGGAGAGCACTTAACTGAGATTTTGGAGATCCGAATTTAAGCTCTGACTTTACCTGATTTAGATACTATAATAAATAATTAAGCAAACAAATCAATAGCAACAAAAAGGTATTAAAAGTTTATTAAGTCAAGTACTCAAAAGTGTGCTCTTGTTGCCAAAAAACAAAAAAAAGGCCAATAGTGTACTTGGTTGTATTAATAAAACATCAGTTGAGTCTAGGAAGTGATTCTCACACTTTATTTGGCACAAGTGAACCATCATCTATGTCCACCTTTGGGCCCCACCCTTCAAGAAGGATGTGGACAAAGTAGAAAGGGTTCAGTGGAGAGTGACAAAATTGGTTGGAAGCATAACTTATGAGGAAAGGCTGAAAGAACTAGGATTGTTTAGTCTAGAAGAGAAATGACAGGAGTATTTGATACGATTTCAAATAGTTGAAGGGTGGTTATAAAAGGGGTGGAGGCAGGCTATTTCTGCAGCTGTAGGGGACAGACTAACAGCAATGGCCTCAAACTGCAGCAGAAATGTAGGTTGGAGACTAGAAAAAAAACCTCCTAGTATGAGGGTTGTTATGCATTGAAACAGGCTTCCCAGAGAGGCTGTGCAATCTCTATCCTTGGAAGACTTTAACAGCAGGTTAAACAGACACTTGACTGGGATGGTTTTAGTCAGGGGCAATTCTGCCTTGAGTAGGGCACTGGGCTAAATGACCTCCTGAGGTTTATTCCAATGCTACTCTTCTGTGATTCTGTGATTAATTAAATTATCATCAGAAAACCAATTGAGACTGGGGATTATTACTGTAAAATTCCCATTTTACCCACAGGAAACTGAGGCACTAAAATTAAAAACAAAATGATCAAAATTACTCACCTCCCAATGAGCGTCCAATCTGAAAAGCTTTAAGCCTGATTTTTACTTTACTTTATAACCCTTTATATGTTCACAACCTTATTCCCATTAAGCCTGTTTTGCAGCTGTCAAAGTTGAGTAAACATAATGTTCAGCCCCTGGGCTGCCGAGTGGAACCCTATAACAATGAAGACCATATTGTGGCCAAGTGAAAATGTTCAGTGTTTGTGATTTACCCGCAAAAGTATAAATAAGCTGCTTATCTAAATATTTATAGAAAGGAGTCATTGAAACTCTGTAACTTTCCTGCTACATAAGTTAGGAACCTAGATGTGCTAAAGCAAATTCAAACATGATCAGGATTAGAATTTCTTTTCTTTTTTTCCAGAAAAGTGTTAAAGTTACATTAGAACCAGAAGGTTATAGAGCCCCATCAAAAGAAAATTTCAGACCCAGGATTGACTATGGTGCTTCTAGGAAACTATCAATACACACACACAGACACACACACACACAGAAAGAGAGTCTCACTAAATGTGTACCATTCCTACTGTATACTTTACACAGACACTCAAAAATGTGCATTGCAAGTTTCAGGATGTTGACCTTTAAGTCAAAAGCTGTGAGGAATAACAAAATGTGATCCGCTCCATCATGTAGTCTATATATGCTACAGGTATTACAGAAAATATTGCAATACTTTAAAATTGTCCTTTTGGAGCATGTGCTTGTTATATAAAAGTTCTTTTATGAATGTCTTGTGCAAACAAATTTTGCCCTATGAGTTGTTTAAAAAAATGTTCATTTTTTAATAGTCTTTTGAGTACTTGCTATTTCCAGTATGTTTAACATGTGTGATTGGTCAGCCAAGTCAATTGGTGAATTTCCTAACTGAATGACTTACCTTTTATAAAGCTTATCAGTTTCTATATAAAAATGTTTTTTGTTTAGACATGAAACACATTTTCTGCTATTAAACAAATACCAGATTAATTTGCAAAATGCTATTTAAAATTGGTGTGTGAGCAAAGAGAATAAGAAATCCTATGTAGAACTCGGCAACATATGCAAATAATTTTTCTCACTATTCACCTACCTCTAATTTGCTATCTCCGCTATGATAATTTTTTTAACTGTTGTTTCTTTCATCATACATTTGGTATGAAAGAATGACATATGGGTAGTTTGGACACTGATCAGTCTCTGTATTAATTTGGCAAATGGATTTTTGAAAGGTACTTATAAATAAGTGCTATGGTAATTTTGGAAATCCTTAAAAAGCAGAATCTGTGTGCAGTACCAATGAACACTGCCTTTTCACGTGGTGTAAAATTATTCTTTTTAAATATACTGAAAATATGGCAAAAAATTCTCCAAACCTGCTCAGCAGGTGCCAGCTATAGTTACCGGCACCAAGGTAACGTTTTTTGTTTCTTATAGTGCTCTTAGTTTATGGACATGGAAGGCAATATATTTCTTATGTAAGTGGAGACATTTCTGAAATCAAGAATTCAAATGGTGGCATTTTATTTCTGGACAGGTTCCATGTCACTTTTTTTACATTACAACTAGGCTGTTCAAATACTGCCTGCAGGCCACATGTGGCCCCTCAGGGTTAATTTGTGGTGCCCTGGGCTCTCACCCAGTTGCTGCTCCCTCCCATCACTCTGGCTGTAGCTGCAGATGGGATCTCCGAGCTCCTTTCTCTCCTCTGGCTTCACTTCTGGGCTCTGCCCAGTGGGTGGCGCAGCACCGTGCCAGAAAGCTCAGGACACCTGCTTGGTGTGGTGTTTGGGGGGTGCATGGCTGGGGAGCTGAGAGTGGGGGGCAGGGTGCCCATGTGTATTGTGCAGTAGGGGAGGAGGCAGCATTGCAGCAGAAGAGGGTGCTGCAGTGGGAGGGGATGCCTACATGGCATGCAGCCCAAGGGCCTGCAGTTGCTTTGATGTGTGGCCCTTACTCATGCAGTCCATACCAGTGTGTTTCCCATGTATGCAAATCCCAGCATTCTGATTGGTAGACCATACCAGTGTGTGGCCCCCAGCCACTTAGAAGCGGGACAGCCCTGCATTACAATATAGCTTTGGGAACATATATGTGACCCTTCTCAAGGATTTGAGCTTCCAGTTCTCTTAGCAAACCTCTAGCTCATCACCAGCCTCTCTCCATGAACATATTGAGCATTTACAAGTTATGAATCCTCCCCAGCTTACTTAAAAATTTTCCTTTCCACATCTTAAGCCAGCAGTCACCCAGAGGCAAAAGAAATCTATCCTTCAAAAAGTCTAACTTTCACTCCACTACGTCCTAATCCATTATCTAGGCCCACTAATGTGCACTACATCATCAGAGGAGCAATGCACTGATGATGTAGTACAGCCTGTATACATGTACATCATCAGAGTTATATCCTTCTGATCTGCCTGTGGGTTTAATAAGCATTCCAGATGGCTTGCTATGCCTGAAGCAAGAATGGATAATCACACAGCTCTACCCTCAAAACAATAATAAAATAAGGACACAGTAGCATAGGGGCTCATGTCTGCCAAAAACATTCAATAGACTGTATAATACAATAGTCCAATGTGATTGGTGAGGCACATTTATACCCTAGCTATTTACAGGTGAAAGGGACCTAGTTTTAAATAAAACAGAGGTTACAAATACATGGTTTTATTGTTATTATATATTACACTGAAATGGAATTTTCTCAGCCAGACAGAGAGCAGGGATGCTGCTCAGTTACTGGCTGGCCCACAACTGTATGGTTGTTTCTCATGTATGCAAATCCCAGCATTCTGATTGGCAGGAGAGGGAAGGCCTGATTTGAATAATGACTCACTGTTGTTTCTCAAGAGCCATACAGTATGCACATATCTAATCTATTATCTATTGTATTTCCAGGATATCCATCAGCCTAGTTTCTAGCCATCAAGTACAGTAATATTATGTGTCACGCAAGCTGTGCCAACACTTGTAAAATTATTCATTGGTGACACCCATTGTTAGCTATGGATAATATTGCTAGTGTAGCCAAGGCTGTAGGATTGTCCAGAAAGGGCTCTGTCAGTGCCATCCATTCCTCCCCAGTATGGCAGCCATGCTCTCTGGTTTTATTGTTTTATTTTAGAAGTGGCTTTTCAAAGAAAAGCCTGTAACAGTCGGCTCCAAAATTTCTGTGCTTTCTCCAATAGGTAGAGAGCTACCAGTGAGCCATCATAACCCAGTGATTTACATAATGACTGTACAGTTATCAGTGTTGCTAGAAGTTGTGATCCCTATTTTCTGGGTAACAACTGTTACACATGCAAAGGTATCTGTCCTTGTTCATTATACTGTGTCTGAAAGCAGCATGGAAAAATCATTTCAGACTCCCTACTAGAACTGTTGGTAGTGAAGAAAAAAGAAAGGTAATAATAGCAAGATGAAAAGACCAAGGTAGTTTCCATGTTAAGCACCATTTATGAGTACTGCTAACAGACAGGACTAACAGGAAATAAGAGGCCCTATGAAAATTGTTGATTGGTGTGTGTTTCTTACACAAGAAGAACAAGAATCAGAGGAGAGTGTGTAATACTATAGGGAATTATTTCTCCATAAACTCAAGTAAGTAAAATGAGAGAATACACCTTCTTACAGATACCATCCTATTGGAAATGAATAGCATTTTCAACATTATTCAGTGAAATCTTTACAAGGCTGGGAAAACCCTGCAGCACAGATGGGATTGTAAGACTCCAGTGAATGGAAGTTGTACTGCGGAGATGGGAATTCAGTTCAAGACTCAAGAGAAAGGTAAATACAAAGACTGACATAGACATGCACACATATGTAGGTAGGTGAAAATGGTAAGAAAACACCAAACTTCATCATATTTCATTCTGGAAGAGAGTAGCTAACTGACTTAAACCATTTGCTGCACTAATTGCTGGAGTAGATTTTCTCCAGCCAAACAAGTGGGCTACACTTTAATTTTAACATTAAATGCTGTTAACTGAAATGAATACACTACGTTTCCATAATATGTGTTACTGAAGCTGCTATGACAGATAAGAAGCTGCTAGGCATGATGTGTCAAGAAAATGTACCAGAAGAAAAGTACATAGAGCTCCTGTCAAAAATACAAGAAGAATTCCATACCACCTATCTTCTTAATATGTTATTGAAATGATTTTAAATTGTGTATGTACAACCAGCCAGACCTTTAAGGGTTAACGGCACACAATGTAATGAATTCAATAATGATGAGCTAAAAAAGGTCTAATTAGCAAGTAACCACTTTATTATGAAAGGAAATGGTAATGAATTTAATAGCTCAAAATCATTAACAATATTTAGTTTGCTGGTCCTTGTTCTCTATTATCCTCATTAATATGAACATTTAATATGTTTTAAAATGGATTTGTAATACTTTCTGTGCCATGAGGTTACACTGACAGACAGAGTGTAATTATTCTGCTACTTGTTATCCCTGTCTGTTTGTGCTCCAAATAGCAGCATATTTAGGTGTTAATAAAAAAAAATAAAAGTAATTAAGAGAGGGAAGTTTAAAACCTAATTAAACAAAAACTCTAAAATTACAGGCTAACTCATGTAAGAAAAAAAGTTTTGTAAGTAGGCTCTGTGTAAAGCCTTTCTTTCTGATTTTTTTTCTCTGCTGTCAAAAATAAAATATAAGCAGTATTTGTTTTGGTAAGCAGAAAGATACCTAGGAAAACATTTCCTAAATTAGAGGACACATGTTAGAACAGCAGGTACTCTGAAGAGGACAGTCTGCAATTGCAGGAAATCTTTGAGACCACTTTTTGAAAAGAGGGGTGTTGATTTTCAGCCAGTCACACCGAGGTAGTTTCCTGTCACATGGTACCTCCATATTTCATCTGCTTACACTGGTAGTTCCCTCTTCCTGATATTCCCAGCACATCTTCTCTTTGAAAAGGCCACTTGTATGAAGTCATCCTAATAGCAACATCTTCGTTTCAACAGAGGCCTTCCCAAAGGGTTCCCTGATTCTTTCTTTGGAGGCTATATTCCCTCACCAAGATCCTCTCCTGATCTCTCTCAACAAAGGACCTCTCACTCTTGTGAAAATCTCAATTGATCATTTCTTACACACACCAAGTTTATCATTTCCTCACTTCCATTTAAGTCAGTTCAGTCACTAAGGTCTTGTCTTCCCTGAAGTAGGTTGCCTGAGACAGTCCATCCAAGTTCATCCCTCCAGCTAGCCTAGCTGGAGTGAGAGTGATCCCACTGTGAAACAATAGTGGAGCTACACAGGGTGATTGGAGAATTGATTTGAATAGCAACTGATGAGCTATTGTTAACCTGAGCTGCTGTTTTCCCTCTCTGTTACTAGCTTTAACATCAGCAACACTTGAACATCAAATTCATCCCGCCTACCCTGGACCAGTCAGCCACTTCAATTTTAAAACGCTACTTGTCTTGAGCTACAGACTTCTCTGTGCGGATAGCAGTTGGGTGAGGGACAGAACTCTGGTGATATCTTAAGCCAACACTGCAGAGAGGACAAGGTCTTAATGATTTCCTCAGTCCTTCCTGCCTGTCTTCACACAACACACCTCTCTAAAGAGTTGTCATGATCCTCCCACACCCTCTTTGAAAAGTCTTCTAAATTCTCCCCTGCTTTCTCACTGACTGTGCAGACATTCAAAAAGCCTGAGCCTGAACTGATTCAATCTTTGCAGGATATTTTAACCTGCATAGATTGAACCGATTTGCAAGTGAATAGACATTCACTTTTGACTCTGCAAATGCAGTGACCCAGGCCAGAAGTCAAGGGGGCGCTAGAGTACACCCTCCCTTCCCTTCTGCAGAAGCCACAAGGCTGGAGAGAAACTGACATGCAATGTGGGGAGGGAGAGGTGTGGCCAGGCCCTGCCAGGCCTAAGTATGATTGGGGAGTAGTTTAAATTCCCCACCCTGGCCTGCAGTGACCCCAGCCAGGGTGTGCCTGAAGGGAGAAGGGGGAAGCAGCTCTTGCCAGGCTTGTCCCCAAGGGGGGGGGCCTGTCCAGACACTGGCCATGGCAACGCCTTTGGCAAAGGAGCAGCAGAGAAGGAGATTAAACTCCTCTGTCTCCCCTCTTTCCCATGGATATGGAGACCCCAACTGGGGTCTACCTGGCTTTCCCCCCTGCTGGCTGCTCACATGGTGAGGGGCATGGCCAGAGCTGTTTGGAATGGCCCTGCCATCCACCTGCCTCACCCTTGCCTGAGGCTGGAGCTGGGGGGTGCTGCTGAGGGTAGGCATTGAAGGGCCAGCCTGGGCTGGGCTGCAGGGGCAGGGCCCTTCCTAGCTGGCTGCAGCTCAGGCTGGGGCTGTGGGAGCTATGCGCCTGGATTGCTCCCAGGTCCCCATGCTCAGGATGGGCCGGGCTGTCATGGAACCGCAGTACCTGCAAAGAATCTGTCACTCCAAGGAATCTGTCACTCATGATGCAGCCAGCCCTGCTCAGCCCTGGGAGAGGTGGGCAGATAGCAGTGTCGGCCCAGGCCAGGCTGTAGGGGCAGGGCCCTTCCCAGCCAGCTGCAGCTCCATGACAGCCCAGCCTGGCATGAACAGGTGGCAGCTAATCAGGCTGACTCAGAGGCACTGGTATACCTGGAGCCAGACAGCTGCTTGCTGTGGGGGCTCATGCCACCGCTTGCTTCCACTGCCATGCCCCCTGCACAGTGCTTGCTTGTCTATGCAGGGGACATGGCAGCAGCAGCTGCGGGCTCAAGAGTCCCTGCAGCGGGTGGCTGCCAGGCTCTGAGCTGGCCTGGGCAGCTGTGGGCATGATGGACTCATCCTGCATGGCCAGTCTGGCTGCCAAGTTGCCCACCCACAGCTTCAGCAGCATTGCCTCTGTGGCACTGCCCGGCCAGCCACCACCCATGCATGCTGAGCTGGGCTGTCATGGAGCTGCAGCCAGCTGTGAAGAGCCCTGCCCCGCACTGTCCAGCCCAGGCTGCCTCTCCATGCCCACCCTCAGCAGAACCCATGGGCCAGCCCAGCTCAACCCCCGGCCCCAGCCCTGGGTGAGATGAGTGGATGGCAGGATCATGCTGGCTGGCTGTAACCACACACTGCACCTCTGCTGCTAGAGCCACAATGGGGGAACCCTGACACAGGCTAGTCTGTCCTGGCCTGGCAGACCCCAGCTGCAGTCCTCTGGAGGGTGAGGGGAGGGTGGGGTAATAAACCCATTCCCTGCCCTCACCTTAGAAAGCCATGCCGGCTGACATCTGGCCTTGGCACCGCCCCTGCTCTGGCTACAGAGCAGAGGGGCAGAACCAGCCCTGCTCTCTGGAGCAGACAGCACAGCCAAGATGCGGGGGGATACTAGAGACTCTGATTTAAAATTAAACCAAGAAGGAGTCTGGGACAAAAGTTCAATAAACCATCTTGACCCAGGTGTGGCTTGTGAACTCAGACTGGTGGGGTGGGTGGAGTGGCACAGGGGAGCAGGGGGAGGGTGTTTTTCAGCTGGCCGGGAGCGGTGGGGTGGAGGGGAGGGTTGCAGCCTGTACTGGTGCATGGGATTGCTCCATCCTGATTGCAGGACTTTGCACTTGTCCTTGTTGAACCTCATGAGATTTCTTTTGGCCCAATCCTCCAATTTGTCTAAGTCACTCTGAATCCTAGCCCTATCCTCCAGCGTATCTACTGCTCCCCCACAGTTTGGTGCCATCTGCAAACTTGCTGAGGGTGCACTCTATGCCATCTTCCAGGTCGTTGATGAAGACATTGAACAAAACTGACCCCAGGGCCAACCCCTGGGGTACTCTACTTGATACTGGCTGCCAACTAGACATCAAGCCATTGATTACTACTCTCTGAGCCAGGTGCTCCAGCCACAGGGGCCCCAGCCAGTTTTCTATCCACCTTACAGTGCATTCATCCAGCCCATACTGCCCTAGCTCGCCTGCAAGAATTCTGTGGGAAACTGTATCAGAAGCGTTGCTGAAATGAAGGTTACCACATCCACTGGTCTCCCTGCATACACAGAGCCAGACACCTTACCACAGAAGGCAATCAGGTTTTTCAGGCATGACTTGCCCCTGATGAATCCATGCTGACTTTTCCTAATAAACTTATGATTTTTCCAGGGACTGAGCTGAGGCTGACTGGCCTGTAAACTTCCCTAGATCCTCCTTTTTCCCTTTCTTAAATATAGGCACGATGTTTGCTGTTTTCCAATCATCCAGGACCTCTCCTGATTGCCATGAGTTTTCAAACATGATGGCCAAGGACGCTGCAATCACATCAGCCAACTCCCTCAGCACCCTCAGGTGCATCTCATCCAACCCCATGGACTTGTACATGTCCAGGTTTTCTAAGTAGTCTCTAACCTGCTCTTTCACCACTGAGGGCTGCTCTCGTCTTCCCCAAACTGTGCTGCCCGGTGCAGTAGTCTGGGAGCTGACCTTGCCTTTGAAGACTGAGGCAAAAAAGGCATTGAGCACTTCAGCCTTTTCTGCATCCACAATTTTGCCTCCCCCATTCAGTAAGGGTACCCACACTTTCCCTGATCCTCATCTTGTTACTGACATACTTGTAGAAACCCTTCTTGTTACCCTTCATGTCCCTTGCTGGCTGCAATTCCAATTGCACTTTGGCCATGCTGACTTCATGCCTGCATGCCTGAGTAATTCTTCCCTAGTTAATTGTCCAAGCTTCCACTTCTTATAACCTTTCTTTTTGTGATTTAGATTACTGAAGGGTTCCCTGCTAAGCCAAGCTGGCTTTCTGCCATACTTGCTAGTTTTCTTGTACATTGGAATGGTTTGTTCTTACACTCTCACTAAGGCTTCTTTGAAGTACACCCAGCTCTCCTGGACTCCTCTCCCCCTCAGTCTGGCTTCCCAGGGGATCCTGGCCATGAGTTCCCCGAGTGAGTTGAAGTCTGCTTTTCTGAAGGCCAGGGTCCGTACTCTGCTGCTATCCATCCTTCCTTTCCT
Source organism: Alligator sinensis (assembly GCF_000455745.1). Lineage (NCBI taxonomy): Eukaryota > Metazoa > Chordata > Crocodylia > Alligatoridae > Alligator > Alligator sinensis. Next base: position 1,692,402 of record NW_005841866.1, read on the forward strand.
CAGGATCCTCAATCATCTTGTGGTTGCTGCTGTTCAAGTTGCCATCTGTTACTACATTCCCCACAAATTCCTCCCTGTTTGTGGGCACCAGGCTAAGAAGAGCATGGTCCCTAGTTGGCTGCTCTAGCATTTGCAACAGGAAGTTGTCCCCAATACTCTCCAAAAACTTCCTGGATTGCAGGCACACTTCTGTATTTCCCTCCCAGCAGATGTCAGAGTGATTGAAGTCCCCCATGAGTTTCCTGTGATCAGGAAACTTCCACTAGTTGTTTGAAACCTATCCACCACTTCCTCCTGGTCTGGTGGTCTATAGCAAACCCCCACCACGACATCATCCTTTTTTCTCACCCCTCTGACCAGAGGCAATGCATAGGGGGTGCATACGGATGCATGTGCACCCCCTGAGCATGGCGGTGCACCCCCTACAAAAAGGTGATGCTGACACTATTGACAGTGCCTGCGGGCAGTAACCACTCACCACCCCACTGCTGACACCACCAGTGGCATCTGCAGGTGGTCTGCGATCCCCGCTGGCCGCTGGCCAGTGGCAGCTGCAGGTGGTCACTTACCCTTGGTCGGTCCTCGTCCTCGTCCCCTGCCCCTGGCTACCAACAGTGCCAGCGGCATCTGCGGGAGCTCCCCAGGTTACCGCCACCACACTCCCACTGCCGCCATGCTCCCCCAGCCACCAGGGGTACAAGTCATTCATGCCTCTGACCCTACCCCAGAGACTCTCAAAAGGCCTATCTCCAGTTTCAAACTAGAGCTCTGAGCAATCATATGGCTCTTTTACATAAAGTGCCACTTTTACATAAAGTGCCTCCTCCTTTTCTCCCCTGCCTGTCCTTCCTGAACAGTTTGTACCCATCCATGACAGTGCTCCAGTCATGCAAGCTATCCCACCAAGTCTGTGTTATTCCAATTACATCATAGTTCCATGAATGTGCAAGGACTTCCAACTCTTCTTGCTTGTTTCCCAGGCCCCGTGCATTTGTGTACAGGCACCTGAGGTAACTAGTTGATTGCCCTGATTTCTCAGGAAGTATGAGAGCACCTCCCCTGTTGCCCCCTTCTGTTTGCTCATTTACCTCAAGGCTTTGGTCTCCATCCCTCAGTGACCCTAATTTAAAGCTCTCCTCACTAGACTAGCAAGTCTGTCTGCAAAGATGCCCTCTCTTTGTCAGATGGCTCGCATCTCTTCCCAGCAATCCTTCTTCTTAAAAGAATATCCCATGGTCAAAGAAGCCAAATTCCTGC
>NW_005841866.1:1693668-1732511 GCF_000455745.1 Alligator sinensis
TGTTGATCTGCAGGATGCACTTGCTCCTGCCTGAGCCCTTTCCCCTGACCAAAAGGATTGCAGAGAACACAACCTGAGCCCCAGACCCCGCCACCCTTGCATCCACAGCCCTATAGTCACTTTTGATATGCTCAGGGTCTCCCCTGGAAGTATCATTGGTTCCCACATGGATGAGCAGTATGGGGTAGTGGTCAGAGGGCCAGATGCGCCTCAGTAATCCCTCCATGACATCTTGGATCCAGGCAAGCAGCAGACCTCCATAGACAACAGGTCAAACTGGCAGATGGATCCCTCCATTCCCTGCAGAAGAGAGTCTCCAACCAGCACCACCTGTCGTTTGTTCTTGGTGGCGGTCATGTCAGTCAATGTTCCCACTAAGGAGTAGCGGTCTGTGAGCGTGCCGCCTCGGTCCCTGAGCGCGCCGCCTCGGTCCGGCGTGGGACACTTACTGAAGGGGGCTGAGGGCTGGGGCCTGGGGGCCAGAGGCTGTAGCTGGGGGCTGGAGCAGAGCGGCCGGGGGCTGGGGGGGAAGGGTGGAGCCAAGAGGCTGAGGGCTGGAGGCTGGAGCTGGGGGGTGGAGCCGAGAGGCTGGGGACGAGAGGCTGGGGCCAGGGGGGCTGGAGGTGGAGGCCCAGGGCTCGTGCCGGTGGCCAAGGGCTGGAGACTGGGGCCAAGGGCTGGTGCGGGCTCCGCCAGCTTCAGGGAAGTGCTCCGTTCCCCTGCGGAGCCCGCACCAGCCCCCTGCCCCAGCCTCCAGCCCTGCCTTGCCACATCTTGGGGAGGAGCCGCTGCCTGCCCCAAGTGAGGCTCTGCCAGCTCGGGGACACTGCTCTGCTCTCTCTCTCTCTCTCTCTCTTACTGCACTTATTGCAAGCAGACCTTCCCTAGCAAACTTGCCTGAAACTGGCCTGTTCATTTCTCGTTGGCCCCAAAAGATTCCTTTTTTCCTGCTTTCTCACACCAAGCTGAAAGATTTGCCCCTCAAAAAGTGTGTGTGTGTTGGGGTGGGGGGGGTGCCATGAACTGGCCCAGGAGCCCCTGCAGCCCCTGGTCCCTGAGTCCCTGGTCACCTGAGGAGTCTTCTTTTATACCCTGCTAATCCATGTGTTCTCTTTCACATCCATGTGGATTGATTATTGCTAGTTGGGGTCCATATACATACCCTCTGCATAAAATAAAATCAACATTAGACTTTCTTTAATGCTTTGAAACATTTGTCTTGTTTGCAGATTAACTTTTCATTAAAAAACACCAGTTCTACTGGTTTATTTGAACTATAGCATTCACTAAGGTAGATTGAATAATATTTCAAACCATACAGTGACTACACAGTCAGTTCTGTCCAAGGCTGAGCACACATCATGCTAGCTGCAGTAAGCACTAGGGTCCATTTGTATAAAACCTATTCTAGTACTGAAGCCTGATGATCTATGGCAACTGTCTTAATACAACTATTCTACAACTGGTACCCATGAATACTTTGGCGAACATAGGAAATTTCTACAATTTTCTTCTTTTTTTTTTTCCAAAAAAGTTTTGAGGGACCCAGGTCATTTATTTAATTTAGTCTGGTTTTACACCTTACTTAACTTCTGTTCAGAGGCACTTGCTGGGACAGGGGAACAGGAAATCAGTGGACTAGGACTTACATATCACTAGCTGTACCTTATTTGGGAGTGGACTAGCATACACACTGATATGTGAATAAGTCTACCTAGCAGCTAAACCAAGAAAACCCGTTCTGTCAAGTGTGCTGGTAACATAGTTGTAGATCACCTAGTGGGGAGTCTGTAGTCACCTGATGTGGATGAGTAAAGGCCACTGGAGCTTAAAAATTAAATGGTCTCTTTTTATGAGAAAAGAGCAAAAAGAGCAGAAAGCTGGCTGCAAGAATATGGCTATAGGATTTTGAAGAGAAACCATGGCCTCCTGGACACACCAGAGATCTCTCATCAAAGCCCAAAAAACATTCCAAAATAGCCAGTTAACAACAGGAAAATGTGTTAATCTAGATCTGTATATTTCTAGTGCTAGCTAAAGTAAAAGGTGATTGGTATAGGGGATTGATGAATACAGATGAGTGGAATATGGTTTTCCTGTCCTGTGAAAGTTTTGTGATTTCAAAACTTTTTCTTTTCCAGAAAACCTTTCAAAATGGGCAGAAAACCCCCAAGAGAGATTGGCCCCTTCTTGCACCACAGATTTGATGGTATCTTGGTGGTCGATCAGATAAATCAGTGACTTGACAGTAGGTTTCCCATATCTTTGATGAGTACCTTAGAGCAGGATGTGGGTTTGTGGGTCGGGGTTTCTCTCTTTCTGATTTTTCATGGAAAACCTCAAAAGGTCTTTATTTCATCTGAGGGAAATCTTGTGAAAACTCAGAAAGTTTGAACAGTCAGAAAACTTTTTTGTGTCCAGTTCTAGTGTCAATAAGCATTTTTAAATAATTCCTCATTAAAATTCACCACAAAATTAAAGCATTGTAGTATTTCATGTTCACCTAAATAAATGGGAAAAAATGTATGGTTTTTTTTAATCCACAGAGAAAAAAACTAATATTAAATTTACATAAAAGTTAAACATCAGATAATGTGTCTAATAATTTGTAATATCTACTAGCTAGTTATTAAGTATCTCGATTTTCATATTCCCAAATATTTAATAGAACTAGGAAAGAGAGAACATTTCTGGACAAAATTGTTATTGTAATAATAAATTAGGTTTGGGTGATGTGCGGGCCGACTTCCGGTCTCGCCTGGGTCGCCATGTGCGAGCTCTCTTCCGATCCCATTTGGGTCGCCATGTGCGAGCCGGGGGTGAGCTGGGCCCGTCTCTTGTGTGTACACAGGCTGTGGCCAGTAGCCCGGGTACACGGGGTTGGAAAAGACCGCAGTGCGGTAAGGCACGGTCTAGCTAGAATCAGTCACAGAGGCGTAATGGTTGATTGAAAAGATTATTTACTTACACCCAAGGTGGTCGCGGTGTAGGCTGGTCAGCTTTCCAGGCTCAGCTCCGCTTGAGTTCTCGGTGGAGGACTCTAATAAACTCGGTTCCTTGACCCCGGAGTGATTCAGGCTCCGCGGGGTTCAAGAATTCGTTCCCACGGAGCAGCTGTATCTCCGTGGGTGTTACTTGGTTCCCAGGTGCCCCGGAGCTGTTAAACTCCGTGGGCTCGACAATTGGGTCCTTAGGATAGGGATACGTCTGGGCTGCGATCGGCGACGGGGAGAGGCTAGAGGGTAGGTGGCCCCGGGGAGGTTAAGGTCCAAGGGGATGGTAAATAAGTCCTGCGGAGTTGTTGAAGCTCCGTGCGTTCGACAAATTAAACCTCTGTTGCCCTCTTAAGGAAAAAGCTGGGTTCGTATGGATCAGCAGCGCTTAGAGCGCCTCACGCTCCTTTCCCGAACTCCACGTGCTCTCTCTCTCTCCAATTTGGGCAGAAACCACCCAAGCCTTTTGTACGGCTAGCAAGCCAATAGCTAGCTGCTACGTGTGCCTACATTAAGGCTGGCCAATAATGTGGCGCGAATCCTAATACAAATGGCAGGGACTCCTTGCATCGTGCATTACTATAATGCAAAAGAAATGCACTATGCAAAGAAAGCTACAGAACTGGCGGGAAAAGCTCCTGCACGCGGGTTCTCTGTTGCAGCAGAACACTCCACCGTGCAAAAGAGCTGCAATTTGGCGGGAACATGATTTAGCGATGCCGAAGCACACACAAACAAAAAAACCCACAACTTTGGATTGTGACAGGTGATAGTGGAACATTTTGCAAGTTCTTTTTAGCTTCACTTCATTTTCATTTAATTTCCTTTCAAATGTTATTTTTGAAAAACTAGAACCTTTTGTTTTGATAGTTTTAAATGGAATATTTTGACTTTTTATTTGAAATGATATCTTGTTTAAATTCCCTTTGATTTTGTAAATAAAGATTTTTTTAAATGCTTACAATAAAAATGAAATACATTGACCAAGTGATAATTATTTTCAAGTTTGGATTTTACAATAAAAAGTTTTAAACCAATTTTACACTTATGATTCTTTTTATTATTTTCCAGAACTGCCAGTATAGTAAAAAAAAATCAATTACTTGCACAGCTATAAAGAGAAGTAGTTTAAATAGTTGCTGCTTACTAGAGAAGGCCTCTTCCTCCTATAATTTCTGAAAATATTGCCTTGGGGATGGGTATTTTCAAGAATTATATACTGTCTTCTCTAGTAAGAATTGCCTGACAGAACAGTGTCAGCACTGGAAGTACCATTCTAGAGAGAGCTCAAGTAAGAAAAGTAACATCAGGCTAAGCTATATAGGGAAAATAAGCATTTCAAAAACAGGCAGAGGATATGAGGTCTGGAGATGTGCAAATATCGTAAACATTTACTGTGACAATCCCTATAGATTTTAATCTGAATTCACTTTAGTATGCTCATGGAATTCCTGCATACATTTCAGTGACCCAGTTTAATGAGACAAATATTCCTTGCAGGAAAATTTCATTTGGAATGTGGCAGGGGGTACAATATTTGCACCTGAAGAGCTTGTACAGTCTTCCAGTCCAGGAACTAGACAATATCACATGGCTTCATTGACCAAATGCAATAAAGCTGCACAACTCAAATGTACTTCTTGCTTATTTACCATAGGCCAAAATATTGTCAGATAAATTTAAATAATTATATATTCTCTTCGCAGAAAATATGGAATAAATTAATCTAATAAATTATTTGTTCCTCTGTAACCTAGTCCTGTAATGCTGCCATTTTTATATATATTTTAATTTCAGCAGTCTTTTTTTCCCCCATCAAATAACTCCATCAATTTTACCATACGAAAACATCTACATTAGGTATCTCTTGAACTCATTTATATTCTTTTTTTCCCTAATGGCTTATTCTGATTGCTTCTTGTACTCTGCATAAAATTGTTGAGCTTGTGTTTCATGCTTATTCCTGGTTTCCTTAAGGTCCGGAAGGCATCTAATCTTAAGGGCCAGACCCAGTATTTCTTAACCGCTCAGTACTCTTTAAGACCCCTGTTGAAGTAAGCTCTGTTTGTAAAGCCCCCCATTCACTTTGGGGGCACTGTATAAACTGCCGCATGTGTTTTCAGTAAGTAAAAATGGCAGGATCAGGTCCCAAGTGAATTAAGAATGGCTGTTAGACCACAAACTGCTACTGGAAAGGCAGCTGGCTAATTGGGGTAGGGCAGCTGAAAAGGATCTGTCTGTTTGCCTTGAAGTTCCTCTCATCTCTGTCCTCCTCTTCCTTTGCTTTCCTCCTATCCTTTCATTTATTAGTAGGAAAACTGAATTGGGACCCTGAAAGCAGCTGTTCACTTCAGATTCTCCAGAGCAAGTTGGCTCCAGAGGTGCTTAGCCACTTCTCTGAGACTGCTGCCTGTCAGGGTGCAGCTGGGAAGGGAAGTAGTGGTTTCCTTCAGAGTGCTGCTGGAGGAAAGCTAGCCACAATGTTTGAGGGGAAACCACTGACTTCCCTTCTCAGCCTGGCAGCAGTGCTCATTAGTGCGAGACAAACAGACATGCTCCCTTGAGATTAACTGCTATTTGCAAACCTGAAGTAAGAACACTTTCAGGGGTCCCAGGACTGTCTCTCATGTAGCGGTTAAAGTTTACAGGCTGGGGAAAGGAAATGAGAGGCAAGTGGCAGATGAAAAGGAGAAAGGAGGAGAAGTCAAAGAAAAGCTTTCTGGGGAAAAGTAAGGAGAAGACAAGAAGGGAGGGAAGCATGAGCATACGAAGAGAAAGGAATTGGAAGGGCTACAGTATAACCCCACAGTATACTTTTCATTGTGTATCAACCACTCTGCTGGACTATGTTGTCACTCCACTGAAGCCAATGAAGTTACACTGAGGATGAATTTGGCCCAGTCAGCATAGAGAAAATTAATGTGTGCTATTTCCCAGCAGTGCACCACCGGGGGGAGTTGATATAAAGATGTGACATCACCAAAAAAGAGCTAACAACCGATCAAAATGTAGTAAATCGGCATCCAAAGTGCTACTGTAACTGCTGCTTCTGAAATATTTAAAGAGTAAATACAGGCAGTCCTTGACTTACAATGTTTCCAGTTACAACGTTTCGCACTTACAACATTTATAAATTGACACCCGGTTTCAACTTTCTGACGTCAGTTTCGACTTTACAACGCTTGATCTGATGCGACACCACGCCAGCGAACAAGTTCACTGCATCGCTCATCTCCCTGGAGAACATCTGTCCAAGCTTCCTTGGCCACTTTCTTTAAGAAAGCAGACAAGACTCCAGAAAAACCTGCAGCCAAGACTCCTGAGAAGACTCCAGCCAAGAACCCTTCAAAAAGTCCAGCAAAGTCACTTCAAAGAAGTCCTTCCAAATCAATATGATTGCTATTTACAATATAAATACATTAATGTAGCTATGTTAGTCATCTATAATTGATTAAGTACAAAATTCGGGGTTATTTTTGGTGAAAATAGGGTATCAGTCCTTGGTTCAGGAACCAATCCCCCATTTATAACATTGTTTCCTATGGGAAAATCAGTTCTGAGTTATATTTCGACTTAAGACACTGTTTTCAGGAACCAATTGTGTCATAAGTCCAAGGACTGCCTGTAGTACATTGCAGGCTAATGAACTTGAATAATGTAAACAATACAAGCAGGTTCCAAATTAATCCCCTCCCCATTATTTTGAAATTCTTTGATTTTACAAGAGTGGCCTGATCTATATTTTAACAGAACTCTTACCAAAAAAGTCACTGAAGTCATTTGTTGGCAACCTTTTGCAAACATTTCCTAAAGGTTTTATTCTAGACAGTTGTGCGACTCTTCCACCTTGCAGCCTTTGTAAGCATAAGAGCAGCTGTTTACATGGCAAGATTTAGTAGCCATCATAGGAAATTCATTTGGTCATTGGACCTCAGCATCATATGCCAGTGAAAACTGTGGTCCTGCTAGTAATGGAAGCACAACTAAAAAAGACATCTCCCTCCATTTTCAATAGAGAAAAACAACTGTGAAAGCCAAAAATATTGGTTTCTCAGGGCACCAGTAAGAGCCTTTGCTCTCTTCTGCAAAACAAACAAGAAAGTGCCTAATATTTCTTCTCTGTGTTCAACTCGGTTGATTTTATTGGCTAAGATATAGGTATATTTTATGCTCAACATTTGCCTTGCAAGCATGCAGTGAAATCTGTAGTTTATATGATGAGTGCAGAGTTTCTCGCTGACAAGCGATGCTGGGTTCCAAAGACTGCTGAGAGCATGTTTCTTTCATGGTTCTTTTTTATCCTGCCAATTGCTTTTCTTATCCTACCCAAGAGAGGAATCACATGGAAAGATGAATTCCCTTCCTTTAAGTGGCTTCCTTGGTGTGTCTCTCTTTTCCCATGGAGACACAAGAATATCTCCTGGAGAGACAGTAAGAAAGTTCTTGTTGCAGAATAGGTGGCCAAATATTGGAAAAAATATATATGTGAGCTTTGGGGATGACAGTGAAGAAGATGTTTATTGTAACTCTCATAGGGAAGAGGACGGTTTCTTAGAAAAATCTCCTGCCTTTTGGAATTACATATGATCAGACTTCTCTGCCAGAATGGAGTAGTTACATAATGATGGGTATCTTTCAGGAGAGAGTAGTTGTGGGTACTTTCTTCTTGTAACACACCTCCAAGTATTGGCATTCTTAAGTCTTCAATTGCCTGGTCCCTGCTCAAGAAACCAGGTTCACCACCCTGTTTCCAGTGGAAGGCTATTGAACAGGTGGTCTCCTGTCAGCTTTAGATGCATCTGAATGCCATCGATTTCCTAGACCCTTGATGGTCTGGTTTTCATTCTGGATATTGCATGGAGATCATGCTCAGGGCCTCACTTGATGATCTTCACCTGAAGATTGACAGGAGAAATTATATCCTGCTGATTTTACTAGATCTTTCAGAAGTCATTGATACAGTTGACCATGAGGTTTTAATAAAGTGTTTATATAATCTAGTGGGTATATATGGGGACCCCCTAAATGGTTCCACTCTAGCAGGGAGGTCCCAGAGGGTGATGCTGAGTACTCATCATGCCCTCAGGACCTTTCCTGTGGAGAAGGGCTCCATCTTGTCATCCATCCTATTTAATATGTACATGAGGCAAGACTAGGCAGAGATTTAAAATGAGGTGCCATCAGTATGCTAATAACACCCAGCTCTGCCTCTCTTTCTCCTATGCCCCTGGGCCTGCAATTTCAGTCCTTTCCCAGGGCATGGATGTAATTGGGGATTGTATGAAGGTGAACCAATTGAAGCTGAATCCAGAGAAGCAGGGGTGATGGTGGTATGCAGACCATGTGACCTAGGGGGAACTGGGAAACCTACCATGGATGGGGTTCAGTCTCTACTTGTCACTCAAGTTTGCAGCCTTGGGGTGCTCCTGGATCCTCTGCTGCACCCAAATCTTCAGGTGGCAGCACCAGCTCCATCTGGTGAAAAGTATGTGACCAAAACCTGCTGACACATCTCCACCACCCCCACAATTACTACACCCCACAACAGAGCCATCAGCATTCCTGGATCTTACAGCTGCACCTCCAGGAATGTAGTATACCTCATCCAATGCACCAAATGCCCTGATGGAAAATACGTAGGAGAGACCAAACAACAACTGCGCACCAGAATGAACACACACCGGAAATCTATTAAAGACAGAAATACCCAATTACCTGAGGGGGCACATTTCTCACAAGAAAACCACTCTCCCTCCAATCTCTCAGCCCTGATCCTCAAAGGAAACTTACAAAACACTTCCCAGAGATGAGCCCAGGAGGTGCCAACCTCCTGGACACTAAAAATCATGGACTAAATATAGGCAATGGATTTATGACATATTATACCCTGCCTGACATCTGACTCCCTAGGTACTTCTCTACTATTTATCCCCCTTCTCTCCCCTGCCCCCCCTCCCTAGCCTGTCTCTCACCCACTGACTCCTCAATCTACATCTTCACTAACTGCCTATCTTGTATGCAGACCAAACCAGCCTCTGGCTTCTTTACTTTTCATTCCATCCAGGAAGAGCACACACCAACTGCTGAAACTTTCTTAGCCTGATGAAGGGTTTTTGAACACAAACGCTTGCTTAATAATTGTTTTCCAACTATTTAAGTTGGTCTAATAAAAGATATCAGGTTCACCCAAAGAACTTGTCTGCCTATGACCTTCTCTTTGAGATTTGGACCTGGCCACCATAAATCATCCTTTCATAACCTCAAGGCTAGACTATTGCAATGCATTCTATGTAGGCCTGCCCTTGAAGACCATCTGGAAGCTGTAGCTGGTGCAGAACACAGCATCCTGCCTTCTGAAAGAGAGGAGGTGCCAACATCTCATAACTCCAGTGGTCCAGAGTCTGTAGAGGCTCTTGATAGCTTTCTGGCTGCAATTCAAGTGGCTGGACTTGACCTAAATGGTCTTGGGCCTATGTACCTATGGCTCCACCTTCCCCCTTATGCCCCTCCATGATTCCTAAGGTCAGCTGAGAGTAATCTCCTGCAAGTACCATCAATATGCCAAGTCCACTTAGTAAAAATGCATGGAAGTCCTTCTCAGCAGTTGCTTCTCAGCTCTGGAATTCCCTCCTTCTTGAGGTTCACCAGATCCTGAGTCTGAACATCTTTTAGAAGGGCTGTAAGACCTTCCTGTTTGTATAGGCTCTTAGGGTATGTACAAAGGCTACATTTATATCGACCTAACCAGGGTTAGGTCGATCTAAATCCTCACTCATGCAGGCATTTTCAGGTTAAACCAGGCAAAAAATGGTAAGGAAATGCACTAACTTAGATCAAGAAAGGGTTAACCGATCTACAAAGAGGTTAACCTGATCTAGGGAACACCTACATGTGTCCACAGTACAGTCCCAGGGCTGGTAAAGCCCAGCCACTCACACAAGCCCTGGGGCTGTGCTGTTCCTACCATCTTGACCCTGACTGGACTATTTTTCGAACCAACCCCCTCCCCTCCCCTCCCCCGCCTCCCCTTGAGGACCCAATGACCCCTCCACAGACCTTCCAGCTACCCCTGTATCTGCCAAACTCTCCCCAGACCTGCCAGCTCCCCACTGCAGGCCCACCAGGCCCCTTGATCCCTCCAGCCCCTCCCCTCACCCTGAGTTACTTTCAGGTGGCTGCCTATGCCACTCCTGGTAGTGATGAATGCCTACACATGCTGTTCCCAATCTAGGTTTAGCTAGTTTAGAGTAAAACATCTAATCTAAACTGGGTACAGCAAATGTGTACATACCTTTAGCAAACAAATTTAGGCTGGAATATTGGTCTTTTTTTTATGTTGATTTTCTAGTTCCCTTGTAAGTAGCTTTGTTCTCTGGTTGTTTCTTTTGTTTTCTAAGGTATTCTGTTCTCTTATTGTAAGCCACTTTGAGCCTTTGTTAGGGAGGGGAGCAAACACATTGAAATAAATAAATACCTAATTGTGGAAAATGTTCCATAAGGACAAAAGATGGCCGTGTCTGAAATATTTCTTCTTCAAGGACAACTGACCTTTTACATTGCCAAAAGAGAGGCTGGTCTTTGCCAGGCAGCTAAGATCTGGATTTAGAGTTTCCCACAATTCAGAAGATGTAAGGGATACAGTTTTTGATCTAGTTTGTCTATACTTAACATCTTTCAAAGCTAATTGTTATCTACCTAGGCATTTACACAGTAGCCTTCATCCCTTTAGTATCTGAATGCCCACCATCACTATTAGATTTATGCAAAACACTCCTCTGTGCAGGGCAGAATTATGCTTATTTTATAGGTTGCGAATTGAGAGTATAGGAAGAACAATTTGCTGAGGATCTGTGGCTGTACAGGAATAGAACCTAGGTATTCTGAGTCCCGCCCCAATGTCTATTGACTTTACCAGTGGTGCCCAGCCTTGTTGCCCAGTGGACCAGATTAGCAGAGCCTGGTCCCTCCATAGCTCGATCCAGATGGTGTTCCTGATCCAGTGCCTGGGCAGGCACCATCTGGCCATGCAAAGAGGAAGCAAGGGAAAAGACCAGCCTCAATGCAGCCCCATAGGGGAAAGGAGTTTGATACAGACCCATGGAGACAGAAGGGGGCATGGCTAGGCCCTAACCCAGCCCCATGGTGAGGGAAGGGGTCATGACCTGGCCCCAAAAGGACAGAAGGCGGCATGGTATGGCTCAACTTGGTCAGGGGAAGGAGTGGGCATTGTCAGGCCTCAACAGGAGGGAAGGGGGCATGACCCAGCCCTGCAAGGAAAAGGTGGGGGGGAGGGGCTCAGTCCAATCTCATCGAGGAAGGGGTGCGGCTTGTTTCTGCTCAGCCATATACAGGGATTGAGGTTTGGGGATTTGACAGGGGGAAGGGTGGCCATATTAATGACTACCAAATTGGGTGGCTGCCAAATTTCCTGACTCTTAGGGAGCCCTGGAGGCCAGATGCAATGGCTGTGTGGGTCACATTTGGCCCATGGGCCAGAGGTTAAGCACCACTGGACTATACCAACTTCCCCACCTTAAAGCAAAAATAATCTACCACTGTTCTCTATTGTTAGGCCCTTCAGCTTGCCCACTCTTAGCGCACTTGACATATAAAACTATTGCCAGTGAATGATTCAGTTTTCAGACAATGAATGACCATTGTCTGCTAAAAGAAGCAGGCTCATGCTTGCAGAAATTTCATGCAAACCCATTTTCTTCCTTCTCATCCTTTATGTCATACCCGCCCTCTGCTAGAAGAGTTCAAATGACAATGAATATTGGCAGTTTCCAGAATAATAATGAGGACAAAAGTTGTTTCAATTGTTTCTTTTAAACAAATAAGCCAAGAAAACTCTCAAGCTGGAGTTGTTTAATGTAGAAAGTGTATTTTGCTCAACTGCAGGACTGATGCAACTGCTTGAAGTAAAGAAACAACCGAAGTGTGAATTTGGCAGTCCGTTGCTACAGTAATTTCCAGGGTAAATGGACTGGGAATTTCAGCCATGTGGATTACATCGGGGCAAGATGGCTAAATTTGAACTGGCCTTCAGCGGACCCTGAAGAAAATCTCCATTTGTAGACACAACACACACACACCATCCCAACCCCACCCCTGACATACGTTAGCCTTGATCCTTTGGGTTATCAAAGCTAATAGGGAAACTGTAAAACTTATTGCAAGGTTGTAGAGTTTTTCTACAGCGGCACTCTCCTGCTGCATAGCTTTGCCTTATAAACAATTAGGATATGATTTGTTTTAATAAAAAAGCTTTAGGAATGAAAACAAGGCCTAAATCTGGTGCAGTCCCATGAAGCTGGCATGGCAAAAATCCAGCTAACCTGATTACTTACACCTAATATTTCCTTGCATGGTGGAAGGAGGGTTTGGGGCGGGGGACGGGGGGAGGTTGGTCAACTTATCTGTCGCCCAAGAGAAAATTTTATAGTGCTTAGGTGCATTTATTCTAACCAGCTTCACGTTGGAAAAGACCTGATTTGTCAGCAGTTTTCTTCTTTCAGTAACCAGGGTCATATTTTATAGGCACTTAAACCATGGAATCACAAACTCTCCATGTCTTGTCCAGACATCAGCATCACTATTTCCATATGAAGCTAGGTCAAAGCAAGAATGAAATGTTAAAAAATTGGCGTGTGATGTGAAAAAAAACAAAGAGGCAAGTAGAATGGCTGAAGTTCAGCTACCTGCACATCTGAAGTTTGTTCAACACAATCCCTGCAGACTTGTGCACACTACAGAATTCAGCCTCCTACAAATAGGTGGTGAGGTTATTAAAAAGAAGGGGCTTGCTGAAGGTTGGGATCTCGGACCAGTAAGCTGTTGATGCTTCTGTAAGGAAGGTCATAAGATGCAAAGCAACTATTTTTGGCTTCTCTATCCTGGGCTTATTTCAACATCATTGAAAACTCAAAAGTATCTGGCTGGCTTTGGTCTCCTGGTGCAGGAGCACTATCTGGGGACTGAAGGAGCATATTGCATTCAAGCTGTTCTCCTTACCTTGCCTAGCATATACCCCACAGGTAAAGTGATACCCGAGTAAGCACAACTTCTCATCCAGAAGGGGCTTCCCAGTTCCCAGCTTTTTAAGGTATTTTTTTCTGCATAGCCATCATCTCAGGTGACAGCACAGGGAAGAGGGAACATATAAAAAACCCCTCCCTCTAGTATACCCTATAATATAAGTGGAATGTATAAACTCAAGTAACAACAGTCTTCTTCTTTGCATACATGGAGATGCTTCCTAAAGGAGCTGAGCTGAGCTCATGACTTCTACTCCTGCCCAGGCTCTGATAATGCACTAAGCAGTGAGCAAGCTACAACACACTAAAGGAGGTATCGCTGGCATGTAGCTGCTCAAGCAGGGACTGTGCCTCCCCGAGATCCTCATAAGCAGGGATCCTGGTTTTCCCTGATAAAAAAGTCACAAATTCTCTGATAAAAAAAACCCAAATCCATTATTAAAATGAAAGGCCCCCCACATACCCCTGGCCCTGCTGGTACCCCTCACTCCCCCCTCACAGCCCCCCTCCCCAGCCCTGCTAGTGCCCCTCACACCCCCCCCGCCCGCACACTCCCCCCTGCAAAATCCCCTGGCCCTGCTCATGCCCCTCACTCCCCACCACAGTCTCCCCAGTTGTGCTGGTGCCCCTCGTCTCCCACCCACAGCTCCTGCTCCCCCAGCCCTGCTGGAGGGGGGGCCCAGCTGCCAGGGCTATGGGGCCAGGGACCTGAGTGCACAGATCCCTGCCCCTGACAGGTAGAGGGGGACCTGTGCCAACCAGATCTGTGTGCAGGGCAGGGCCTGTGTGCTGCAGGCTTGGGCTCTCACCCTTCTGCCCTCCCCCAGGGCCTCCACAGACGAGCAGGTGTGACCCAGCACTGCAGGGAACAGTGGGGACATGCAGGAAAGCTGCTTGCCACTGCAAGCTCCATGGGGCCTCAATCCCCACTCTCCACTTACCTGTGGGAGCTGCTCTCCCGGCTGCCTGGGGCCATGTGCATGTACATGCATATGGCACCCCCTGCCTGACCACCCTCCTCCCACTCCCTCCCAGCTCTCTGCAGGCTGGAACTCTGTCGGCCTACAGAGAGCTCTTTGCAAAACTGCAAAATCCATGGCTTTCTCTGCTAAAATGAGAAATCGACATTTGCCTCCAGTAAAAGGTAAAATCCACAGTTTTTCTCCATTTTCCCATGGGAAATGGAAAACCTGGATTCCTGCTCATAAGGCAGTGGAGCTCTGGGATAATAGCATATTGAAAGCATCTTTAAAAAAAACTTGTGCCAGATGATGCCATTAAGGCACAGGGCCATATTGGGAGTAGTGCAGATCCGGAGTTAATAAATCTAGGTTAATGCTTCCAAGAACTCCAGGGAAGTACGACCGTACCCGTTGGCAAGTAAATGCTAGATTTGCTGCCTGGCAAAACATATGGAAAGGACATTGTCTTAGCAACTCCCTTCACAGAAAATTCTATAAAGTTTAATGGGCAAAAACCAAATCTTTCTATAGGGTCTTTCAACCATCCAGTAGAATCTAATGGGGCAGTATAGCCCTGCTACAGAAAGGAATGGCCCATAAAACTATGGAAAATGGTTCATTCTTTGGTAAATTCTCAGGGTTTTAAACATAATTGCTATATAGCCTCATCCCAATCCATTTCTCTGGTGCTCTGTGGTCTTCATCACTGTTAAGTTCTATACATTTTTTCCCAGAAGGCCCAGGAGAAAATGGCTCTCCATTCAGAGTCTGCATAGGGTAGATCCACAAGGAAGAACAAAAAGAGACTTCTTTCCTCTCCCATCCCGTTGCACATGCCTCTAGGGGCCAGTTATAATCTGGCCAATAGTAATTAGGTCCCATTACAACTTTGAATTATCTCTGAGTAGTGAAGGGGAAAACATACTACTTCCTGAGCCCTAGAGTGCTATTGTGCGATCCATAATTGTTTCTCTCCCAGATTATTTATCTCTTTTCCTCACAACTCCATTTTAACTTCACCAGATGAGCCTGACTTTACAAATCTTGATTCATGCATGGAGTTCAATTGGCCTTGACCAGAACCCAGATTCTGAGCTCTCTGTTAATACTTCCCCTTTCCACCCTTGCTCCAGAGAGGAAGTAGTCTGAACCAACCCTATATCTAGAGTAGAGTGCTTCCTTTTGTGTGCATGGTTCTGCCTCTCCCCATTCCCCCACCCTTTACCCACCTGCACAGGAAAGGGAGTAGCAGTTCCAGGGATGCTGCTTTCCACAGACCTACAGCAGGGATGGCAGCAGCCCCAGACCTGTTGCTTTCCCAAATACAAGCACCAGTGCAAGGGAATTGCAAGTGCCTTGCCCTTTAATCCCCAGCATACTCAAACATAATCTCATTGCATACAAGGGGATTTTTTGCAGGGTCAGGCTTGCATATTAGAGCTGACAACCAGCAATAACCACTGTTTTTCCCAGTACATGCCTGAGTATATGGACCAAATCATTGGACCAAAAGTTCAGTAGTTTTAAATGAATGTAGGGACTGACCCAAACTCCACCAAAGTCAGTGAAAAAAAGCTATTTGTGTTTGCAAAAAGCTGAGTCTGAGACAATGACCCTGAATTGCACTCAGTCTATATGCAAAGCAGAGACAGTATAGCCACTACAGAACAGATGCTGGACAACAACTTGTAATGACTTGTACATTATATTGTATTACATTTGTTACTTAATGTATACATTTGCAAAACACAGAGACAGCCAAAACACTGTGGAGTAATTTTCTCATTCCTATACACCATGCAGGAATCTCAGGGAACTCTTATAGTACAATCTACAATAGCCTAAAATAAAAGCTGATCTTTTCTGTTAGTTTTACACAAACTAATCTGAATGTGTAAAAGCAAACCTATGCAGCTTGTATCCTGTACATTGGATCTCTTATTCATAGAGCAAGTTTAGACTAGGAATTCTTCCCCTGAAGTTTGGGTCGTGTCCCACTGTGGTACAGATTCATACCCTATTCACAAACACATCCTTAGGACCATACAAGAAGTGTACAGACCATATAAGAAGCATGCACGTGCTGTGTTTAGAATGTATATACAGTTTGGGTATGAAACGGTGGAAATGCTGTCTTTCCAGTTTGCTGATGGGCTGTACTGAAAGTGGGGGTCATCAAGAGGAGGTTGGATAGATATCTGGCTGGGGTATTATGATCCCAGCCCAGGGCAGGGGGTGGGACATGATGATCTGTTCAGGTCCCTTCCGACCCTAGAAACTATGAAACTATGCATCAGTATAGTGAAGAAGACCTTCTGACAGGGCGCATTAACAATGTTGCCCTCTCACAATACTGTCAATGTTTGGCTGCTTACTCTCTCATTCAGAAGCTGGGAGCACGTGGAGACCTCCCGTAATTTGAACACCTCCTGTGCTTCAGTTTTCTCTTTCTTCCCTTTGCCTTCCATATCTCTTGGGATTTCTCTCCATAGCATTTTTGTGGCAGTTTATTTTTTCTACCTACAGTAGCTTTACCCATGGATGAGGGACTCATCTGGTGAGTTGATGTCATCGTGTTTTAATAACCCACTGTACCTTAGATGAATAACATGGCCCCATGTGAGGGTTGATTTTAACTCAATATTACTCTTATTTAGCTGAACCTATTGTTTATGGTGGTAACTTGAATCCAAGCTAAAGTTTCGCATGCTGTTTACATAAAGTGTTAGGCTGGAGCTTGCAATTGGTCTGTCTTTCCTTTCAGTTGTGCAGGGGAGGTGAGCGTCTGCTCGTGGTGAAGGTATGAAAAGACACTAACTACCCAGTTCCTCGGTTTGATTTTGCTCAGTTGTAGCTGAAAATGCCAATCCCCAAATACCCCCCTGTTGAGATGGCTGCAGCCACTCTGTAGTAGGGCATGCTCTGGACAACCCTCAGGATAACCTCCGCTCTACCCAACATTAGCAAAGGACTCTCTGATTGAGCTCATCTTACAACTTGTTTGTGAGGCTTCAGACCATCAGGTCCTCTCTACATGCTTGACACTTGGTATTTTAGTTTAGAAATGCTTTCAGCATCCCAGAAATGTAACATTTCATATCCAATCCTGGTACGTCTAGGCCACTGGCAGTGAGAGATGACACTCAGAATGCACCTCTCTTTGAACTCCTTAGAGCTTTATTGACAGGAAAACATCTCTGCTTTTATAGAAGTCAGTGCAGTAAGTGCCCTGCTAACCTGGACTTGCTATATCTGTGGGAAAAAAACCTCTTTTAAAATGGAGACACAACGTAAGTGCAGGAATTTTAACTCCTGTGTTTACTTTTGTTTTAAACCCAGCTCAAAACAGAATTAGTATGTCACCTATATCTAAGTGCTGCATATCTTGCTCACCCAAACCCATTGTGCCTCTCAGGAAAAGAATAAGATTAATAAAAAAATTCTTACTGGTAAAACTTATGTTCAGGCTGCCAGTAATGCTCCCCACCAAATGTAATGAGACCACCTGCTTAGCTGGATCCTTGATTTACTAAGCTTTTGCCTGTGGCACTGCTATATTTTGTAAGCAATATTAATTCACCCCTTCCATGAGAGGGTTGGGGCAGTGGCAGGTTGTCTAATAGTGTAACTTTTTTTAATACTAATAGACATTTATAAAACTGCCACATGCCCTCAGCCTTCCAGCTGAAGCATAAGATGCTTGCTAGCCTTGTGAAACGCATGATATAAAACTTGGGATGTTTTGGTTACAGCATATCTCATTTATTTTTGCTGTCATCACCCTCACTGGTATATAATACCTGCTGCATGCAAAGTGAAATATTGCAGATGTTTTCAAAATAATATTGGGCTGCGGAGAAACCAAAAGGTCTCTTGTGCTTAAGGTCTGGTTATTTTCAATTCAAAACAACTAGACAACAAAGTTTCAGTATGTGTGTATTTTAAAAGGCCTGAATTCCTCAGTGCTGATTCAAGCTCATGTTGCCCACCCAAAAACTTACCACTCAAAACTTTGTAAAAGAATCTATCCTTTTTAATACCCTCAGGACTGAAGAATGAAGAGCACAAAGATAAAATTAGTTATAACTATTCATTAGTTTTTGGTACTTCAGATAATTTGTACAATGGCTGCAGGGGTTTAATTGAATCACTTTTCCCACCTTGTCTTATTTTTAATTATGCGGCAATCATTTTTACCAACCTGTGCAAAGGAGCCACATGAAAATGTGACATATGACAATATACATTTACCTAAGCTCTAGAACTACTCTGACCTACAGGCAATTAGCTACTGCCTCCAGCACTCAAACAGCCAATTAAAGAGTTAACAAAATGCCCTCCAAATCACCTACATGTTCAGGTTTTTGGACTGCCAAGAACATTACACTTCAACTGATATAATTTTTGACTGACTGATTTACTAAGTCTATATCGGCTAAAATTCTAGAGCCATGCCTGTAAAACTGAAGAATCAGATTTTATGAGGTGCTTTCATTGTCATTAAAGACGATCCCACCTTAGCCCTTTGCCTAACAAGACAATCTCGCACCAGTCATTACAAGATGTGATCCCAGCTTGTCATCAGGGAAAAAACTGGCTTGCTAGGTCAATGAGGACTGCACCAAGTTCATCTCAAGGATGTAAGACATCTATCAGAGTGGTTACAAGCCAGGAACTAAAAAAGGGGAGGGGGAGTGAACCCCACAGGGCCAATTTTTAAAGACATGACTACTCAATTTTTACTAGTAGCCTGTTTCTGAATTTCTGAGATGTAAGAATGAGGTAATAGAAATGCAGATGTGTATCAAGTAGATGACTTCCAGCATATGAGGTAGCTTTTGCTTTTTGACAACAGTTCATTAAGATACCGAAACATTTCAGAAGCAACCCCAAGAAAATAATTTCAAATGAATGTGGTCTCTCACAGAACTAATGTGCATTCAAGATACTACAAACTTCATCTACAATGAGAGGAAGGTGAGGTCTGCTGATCTGGCCAGGAAATCCTGAGTTCAAATCTAACTTCTGACAATAACTCAGGCTGTGGTCTCATAATCTCTCTTCCTCTTTTCCACATCTGGCAGATGGGGATAACAGTATTCCCTTACATATATTACTGGGATGCCAAGGGACTTGACATTCATAAAGTTCTTTTGAGATGAATGAATGGTCTATGATCAACTGCCAATGTCTGGAGTGCTGGCAAGTCCACCTTTATTTAGCAGTGCTCTGTGTTTAAGTGCTGCTTGGCAAAGTGATTTCATCGAGCCTGGGTCTTGTAGATAGAGGTCATTTCCTAAACCTGTCATCACTCTCTTGCATGAAGAGTCTAGCTAGTAAGAGAAGCTGTTGGATCAGAGCTACACAGACAGAACTGAGATTCATAGGGCCAGATTCTCAACTAGTAGTATTGACTGGGAATGTTTTAGTCACGCCAATGAAGCTAAGCTAGTTGGCACCACTCAAAGGTAGCCAGTATTTTATTAATTGCCAAAAATTTTGGGGACATGCATGGAGGGTGGGGGAAGAGGACACGTCCTGTATTGCTTTTGTTGGTCTTAAAGAATCGAATTCAGTCCAAGGCAGAAATGTGAAATCCTATGACTTCAGTTGGTTTGTGCAATGTGTAAATCAGGGAACAATCTGACATGCATTCCAACTTGAGGGGTGTTTCTTGTGACTATGGAATCTGAATTTTAAAGGCCCCAGAAGCACAAAGCACACAAACTTGGGAATACATTTAGAAACGAAGGCCAAGGCTAAGTGATTCTGAATAGTAAATCTTCTTTACCCTCTGTAGTTTCATTACTAAGACAAGGCCCATAGGGTATCTTGGCCTAACAGGTTGACCATAAAATTATGGTGTAACAAGAAGTGAATGACATCACAGAAATAAATGAATTGGACATTCCAGTGACTCAAGGCTACCTGTCTTCTCTGCTACCACGTGAGACACCAGTGTCTGGCAGTAGCAACCTCAGTTTTCCTGTTTTCCAGGTCAGCAAATGCAGGGAGCATCATGGAGGTAACACTCTTAGCCTTAGAAGGCTAGAAATCAATTTGTGCAGCACTAAGGGCACTTAATAAAAGAAACAAAGGAGCATCACTTTCTCTGTAGAAAAATCAAAGGACTAGATAGGGAAAGCAGATAGCCAGGGTTCGTCAGGTAGGCAAACTAAAGCCCATCTGCATTCCTAGACTGACTTTCTGCATAGTCCAGTGAAGGAAAAGAAGAGAAAGCTACTGATTTGATGCCTGGGGCTTCCTTGATTTCAAAAGTGAATGTGGAAACAAAAATAATAACGGAGAGCAGGGATCCCATAGGGTTGTTTATGTATTTGTGATGGCTTGCATACAAATGCATATGATTATGTAGAAGTGTGTCTGTGTGTAATGTAGCATTAACGCTAACTCTCATGGCTTTATGGGTTGGTATATTTAAAAAAGGCGGGGAAAGAAAATCAAGCTAGATTTTTTCCCTTCTCAAATATGATGCAGTTTACAGATGCTTGGTCCTTTTTTAGGAATAATTCTAAATGCATCATTCAAATACCCTTTGAGCTGAATACATGATATGCATATCATGAATACAGATAATCACAGCACAATCTTTTGTGGAAGTTCTGAAAATAGTATTGGAAAGAGCTGACCATGAGTTTCCATCTGAGGATCTGCATTTGGTTAACATAAGTGAATGGAGTTGGTTCACACATCTCATATTTAATAGGAGTTATCCCAAAACTCTGAAACACCAGCCTGGAAGTGTTGAATCATTTGTTGTCAACACTTGAGTGACAGATCCAAGCAGTCATTTATTCTGTGACTGATATCAAGGAAAGCACCTAGGTCTACTGAACTAAATTATACATTGGGAATTCTGTTTAACTGAAAAGCTCCTGTTTTGAAGCCTACTGTAGTCAAGCTGCAGTCAGACACTGGACCAAGGGAAGATCAGCCTCAGTGAAAGAGAGATATAAGTTACTTTTTGGTCTTCCTGGCCTTCTTCCACCAGCCACCCTAGCACTGATATGTATGCCTTAGGAACTGCAGATTTCTGCCATGGATTATTAAAATGTTTGGAACTATTTCTGCTTTAGTATTATTACACTCAGTTTTTACCCCAGTCCCTTTGTGCAGTAAGAAAAGGGAAGGTGGCAAACAACTACATCACAGGGAGTTGGAAGAAAATGCATGTAGTTGAACATATGGAACATATGTATAAGCATCTTTTACTTCCATGTATTCCCCCGGGGGGGGGGGGGGGTTCAATATGTTACCTAGTAGGGAGTCCATATCCACTACAAAGGTTTCCATGGTTCATTGTCTGGTGGAAGCCAAAGATAAGGAAAAAGTAGAAGGCAGTCAAGAACACTTGAAAAAGTAGGCTGTCTAGGAAACTGACAACAAATAATGTAAAAATTCTGCCCAGACTATGTGAACAACTTCCAAAACTGAGTTTAGAAAGGTTCCAAAATTGGGTGAAATGTCAAGTGATTCTGACCTGCATTTCGGGTTTTGAATGAAATCAGAAATGTAGTGTGCTTCTGATTTGGGGTTTTATTACAAGGGCTCTAATCTAATCTAGTCTTTCTTCTATGGCTGTGGGTTTCATTTGTCCTCTCACAATCCAATTATCATGTTTATCTATGGATTCTCCATTTACTGTTCCTCGTTTGTTTCTGAACACTAGGGATGCTTCATTTGAAGAATTACAGAGAGAAAATAGCAGACTGAGAATCTCAATACGACTGCTTAGTACTTTGGAAGATCCTGTATGCTGACTGCAAAGACTCAAATCCATGATAGCATACAGGACCTGTAGAAATTCCATTTACAGGTATAATTTCTAATTTCTGTTTCCCATGGTTTGAATTTTTCAGTAGAACAGGTACAAATATAAATCACAATTTCTGGGTCCATTGGTCTGGTACAAATCCACTAAATCAATGGTGTTAGAAACATAGGGCTAGAAGGGACATCAAGGGTCATCTGTTTCAACACCCTACACAGCTGCCGGCTGTGCTAACTTCTAAATCTTTCCTGACAGATACCTATCCAACTTCTTCTTAGAAAGTTCTAGTGAAGGGAACTTCTTCCAGTGTTACAATTGTTCCTAGAGGTAGGAAGCTTTTCCTGACATTTAATCTATAGCTGCTTTTATTGGAATTTAAACCTATAACCTTGTGCCTCACATTCTATGGCAAAAAAGAACAGTTCTCCCACTTTTGGCAGCCTTTCAAATATTTGAAAACTGCTCCCCTGTCCCCCCTCAACCTCCTTTTCTCCAGACTAAACATACCTAGTCCTCTCAGTCTTCCCTTGCACAGCTTGCATTGCACTCCTTTGTCACTTACCTTTGGGTCCTTTCCAGTTTCTCTACAACCCTCTGAAAGTGCAGTGACGAGAACTGAACACAGTATTCGAGCTGAGGTCTAACCTATGCTAAGTGCAGTGATACTACTAGAGCAATCAATACCTCTCATGTTGTTTATACAAAACTTCTGTTATTGCAGCCCAAATCTGCAATAATGCGAGGTGGGGAGTGGGGGTTGTCCAGCATCATACTGCAAACTCATGTTGAGTGTGTGATCTGCCATAACCCCTGTTGTCTTTTCAACAGAGCTACTGTCCAGCCAATTATCCCTTATTCTGTATGTGTGTGTTTGGTATCTTTACCCTAAAACTGGCATCTTTCATTTGTCCTGCCTGAATTTCATTTTGTTGATTATAGCCCAAGAGCCTTTTGAATTTTAATCCTTCTAAGTGGGCACGTCTACATGTGCCCTTGACTCTACATTTTGTACTGCACAGTCATTTAGTACTTGCTAAAGGTAAAATACTAAATGACTTTACAGTACCTGCTGGTACTGCACAATCCCAACAGTACACAGTTACTTTTAGACACTATGGTGACATAGTGTTGGTGTCACGGTTTGTGTTCGCCAAAGCTACGTGGCTGTAGTGAAGACCTACATAGCTATAGCTCATCAATATGATGACACAGTGTCTCATGTAGATGCACCCAGTGTGTGCACTTAGTTTGCACCTCGTTTTGTGTCATCCGCACACCTGGTCAGTCAGCTGTCTATTTCTGCCCCCACCTCATTGATAATAACATTAAACAGCA
The DNA here is from genome assembly GCF_000455745.1 of Alligator sinensis. Classification (NCBI taxonomy): domain Eukaryota; kingdom Metazoa; phylum Chordata; order Crocodylia; family Alligatoridae; genus Alligator; species Alligator sinensis. Next base: position 1,716,788 of record NW_005841866.1, read on the forward strand.
TGGACTCAATTCTGGTTCTGTCCATTGATTCCACTGGGCTTTGGAACAGGCTTCATATTCTGATTTTGAAGAGACAATTGTGCCAGCTCTGCAGGCACAGGACCCCCACATGTGCCCCTACATGGATTATTCAAATTAATAGGCTTTAACTGGGGGACAGAACAGCTACCACAGGTAGAAGCAGGGAGAAAGTAGAATTTTGGGACCTTCCCACTCAATGTACCAGCCAGCTGAAAAGAGCAAACACAGTTGGGGAAGAGGATGTATCATGCAGCATACCCTTCCTTGTACAAAAGGCAATTCTAAGACACAATTCTTTCTCTGGTCCATTCCTGGGACTATGTGCTATCTATGTGCTTCCCTTTACTTGGGGGTTGTGGGAATTTCACACTCCAGCCCATACTGTTTTGTGCTAGACACTTTGTGGCTTTTGACACCAAGTACTGTTTGCCTTACTCTTTTTCTTAATATATACCAGATTGGATGATAATCCTACTATTCTATAATGACTTTGAAGACAAGGGTCTTAAGTCTTCCATTGCTAATGCTTGTGAAGTCAAGAGAGTTGGGCCAAATTTACCCTGGTGTGAGAAATGATTTTCCCACATTGATGGATATTCAAACTGGCCTAAACTGGCTGAAAAGTGAGGCCTTTAAAAATAACAATAGGCTTAAATAATTAAAAATAAAATAATTATTTTTAGGGAAAAGAATGACCTAAACCAGCAAGTGGTTCTTTACTTCCTTATACTGTTATGCATCATTAGCACTTTAAACTTTTATGTAGGTTTCCCATCTCCCTTCCCCAAAAGGAATGAATTTAAAATCCAGTATGGGACTTTTCTAGGAAGTTAAGAAATCCTAGCATGGAAATAAGTCCACCATTTCCTTCCATTGCATTTTAGAGGCAGTAGACCTAATGGGTCCTCTCTTTCTTCAGGAAAGCCGGGATTAAAGGGTGCCTGTACATGTACATTGAGGCTGCTCCAATGCACTGTAATTACAACAGGTGATAATTACCACACTCCAGTAGACTTCAGCGTCATATGTATCAGTGTCCCCATGCTGAAAAATGGTGATGGGGACACTTTAACTAAAGCTCGTCAAACGAGCTTTAATTAAAGCGCCCCCACCACCATTTTTTAGCTCAGGGACGCTGATACACATAACACTCCAGGCACTTTTTAAATAAGTGGCTCTTGGAGCCACTGTGTTTAAAGTGCCCACCCCCACTTCACCTCCCAGAGCATGTGTATAAATGCCCAAAGAGGCCAGGTCAATAGTATGTAACTTTAAGAATAGAATGGGAACACAAGATTTCCTTATTAGCATATTAATATACCAAACCTCATTTAAATAAGGTAGGGACAATTGCCTTTTCCATCCTCCTTTCCAAAAGTGCTGTGTCTTTAGAGCTTGTTACAAATCTATGTGTTACCTGAAATCTCATAAAATAGAACAAATAGAACATTAGGATATACTGAACACTGTAAAGATTTCTCTTAAGATTCAAAAGCAAGGTTTTTACAGGACAAAGGCATGGCAGTAAAGCCTCAAACCAGGATTACAGAAGGAGAAGATATACTGAACTTTGTAGCAGAAATGCAAATCTCATTGACCTGCAAATGTTTTATAATGTAGATAACTTATTCATAGGCACTGTATAGAACCTGCATGGTCAGCCATTCTGCACTGTCCCTCAATCCCAGTTAAGGAACAGAGTGCTCAGTTCCCCTTATTCTTTTTTAAGAAACATGTTCATGTTAAGGAACAATAATCTGGGCCAAATTAGCACAATATCCCATACATCACTGATTCCCATAAATCCATCCACCTCTTTATTCCCTCTCACCCCTGCTTCTCCACTCAAGATCCCACTGACTCTTTTCAAAGAAAAAGTTGACAGGAAGTACTATAACTACTATAACCTCCCCGCTTCCTCTTTTTTCTCATTCCTTCATCCAAAATCCATTCTCCATAGTCTCTGTCTGTCAAGTACATCATTTGATCTCTGTCTGTAATACATGGGCTGACATTTGCCCATACCCTTCTGGTTACTAGCTGGGCATATCCACATGTGCACTTTAATGTGCAGTAGCCTATTTTAGTGCTCATTAAAGCATCATGTAAAAAAAGTGCATTTATGCTAATGCGCAGTAAAACAGGCTACTGTGCTTTTAGATTTCATAGATTTCATAGACATTAGGGCGGAAGGGACCTCGGAAGATCATCGAGTCCAGCCCCTGCCCCAGGGGCAGGAAGTCAGCAGGGGTCATAGGATCCCAGCAAGATAAGCATCCAATTTTCTCTTGAGGGAATTCAAAGTAGGTGCTTGAACCACCTCACTTAAAAACACTCACACTCATTACTACGCATTAAGGCAGCCTAAGGCACATTTGTTTAATGCCTCAGGGTTCCTATACATGACTGTGGAGCATACTCTGATGTGTTATAATAACTTAATTAATCGATTCTGCTGGAGTGTGATAATTACTGCACTCCAACAGCCTCACATGTCTTGTGTATTGGCAACCCTGCACCTCAAAATGGCAGCAGGGGCATTTGAACTAAAGCTCATTTGAGAGCTTAAGTTCAAGTGCCCCTGCTGCCATTTTTAAGCATGGGGATGCTGACACACAAGACACCATGATGCTTTAATCAGAGCAGCTCTTGGAGCCACTCTAATTAAAGCACCGCCCCCTCCTCCACTGTTGAAGCACATGTAAAAGTGCCCTCACATTGAAGTTACTAAATTTAATCTGCCTTAGGAAAAGCACCTTAATTTATGTGTAGATGCACCCACTGAATAGTAGTACTAGCCCTTACTCTCACCTAATCCACTGCTCCCTAACTTATCCCTTATCTTTCCTCTGGTTAACTCCAACCAAATGTAGCCATCTTTACTCAGTCCTCTGAAGCCGCCTTACCATAGACTACCCTATTTCCTTCGCAAATTCTTCTCTCATCTCTTAACCAACTGAATGCACTGCCTGTAACCACCTTATTAAGATTCTGTCCTTCGGCCCTATCCTGGGTCATCTCCACTCTGGCTTCCACCCATCTACACTCTACCAGCAATGTGCATAAACAAAGTTTCTAATATCTTTTTTCCAGGTCAGAGCCCAAGGACTAAATTCTTGACCTCTTTGTTCTGTTGTCCCACTTGGCTTTAGTGACTTGTTTCACCTTATTCTTATATGGCACATTTTAGATCCTTCCTTCGGTATGCCTTTAAGCAGGACAACCTCCTCCCCTCTCTAATTCTTTGGTGGGCAGGAGTTCCAAATGTCTTCATCACTGGCCATCTCTTTTTCTTACTTTACACCCCAGGCGTGGCTGGTGAACTCAGACTGGTGGGGTGGGTGAGTGTCACACGGGAGCAGGGGTGGGTTTGCAGGCAGCCAGAAGCAGGGGAGAGGAAGCTGCAACCCCATCCCCCACTCCTGTGTGCTGCTCCACCCATCCCACCAGTCTGAGTTCACCAGCCACACCTGTTACACCCTGAGTAAACTCATCCACTCTCACAGATTTAACTACCATCCTTATGCTGCTGACTCACACAGCTGCCTTTCTATCCCTACCTCCCTCCTTCTACTCAACCCATATCTTTATATGTCTCTGACATCTCCATCAGCATGCCTTACCATCTACTCAGTTGATATATGGTCAGCACTGAAATCCTGGCCTTTCCTTATGATCCTCTGTCACTGTCAACACCCCTAAACTTTCCTCAATGACAAAAGCTGTTAACCTGGATATCATCTTTGACTCCTCTCTCTCTCTCTCTGCCCCACACATCCAGACTCTGACCTGTTGATGCTTCTTCCATAATGTTCTTGAGATCTCTCCTACTCTTTCTGTCCGATCCATGCTTTGACTGCAGTAACTTGTGGAAAGAAAAGTTAACATGCCATTACTGGTTAAGGTTCCAGTAGCTGAAAACCATTGCCCTACATATTATTAGTTTGGGGTTTTTTTCATTCTTTTTTTCTTTAATCTGCTTCAGAGCATATGGTATGAAAATGAGATGCATCCTCTGGGAGATGTGAAAAAGAGAACAAAAAAGATATTGTAATGAACTGGCTGAACTGTGTGTGTACTTCTGTCCTGTTTTGGATACATCCAGAACATCTCTACTGTGTTTCAGACTCATACCTTGCACAGCTGAAGGTGACTCTCCTATAGGTAAAATGATCAAAACAGGAGGATCTGTGTTATATCTCCTCAGTTAATATGTGTTTTCATCTGGCCATTATGTACATTGCAGAGACAAAAGTGAAAAACTGAATTTGTTACGACATTTTAATCAGATCCCAAATATCTAAAAGAAAATCTGGCTCAGTCATGACCTGATATCTCTGTGGATCAAAAACATAAAGGACTTTCTCTAGATTTTACAAGAAACATTTCTATCCTATGGTTGAAAAAACAAGCAAAATTTTTTTTTAGGTTGACAAAAATCACCCTGCCTTTTCTGAAAAATCTTTTAAGTCTGGAATAGATAGACTTAGGCCTCAAGCACACACACTGTACATACGGCATATCTTTGAGACATGTAAATCACATAGCATTGAACATAGGATTAAACAGAGCTGCATAATATACCAGAACAGACATTCCAGCTTCTCCTAAACAGTCAAAGGTAGAAGATTCTGATGATATCAAAGTTGTCAGGTAAGGTTGTTTTCTTCATAAAGGCATCTTTTTTAAAGTTAATTATATCTCAGAGTAGCAAACATCTCTTGTAACACTTATAGCACTTGCTGCTCATGCATTACAGGTCTGAGCAAACTAAGATTTAAACTCTGGTAATGTATAAATAGCCATATCATATTTATCTATGACACCAGAATAAATAAGTCCTCTTCCTTCTGAACTCCTCACAATAAAAATTAATTTGTTATTCACAGCATCTTCAGATGAAAACCCTGATGGTGTGTTTTAGGGTTTCTTCCACAGCATTTTCAATCATTAAATGACTGTGTCAGAAATGTAAACAGCAAAATGTATTCAGATTAATACAAATGCCTTGCACATGGTTCTCTATCATCAGGCATACAATGGAAAATTTGTTTGGAGAAGTATGCTTGACAGGGAGTGAGAATGCAGCAGGAACTCGTGTGACAGGGGGACAAAGACAAGAATTTTTCTTTTGATGTTATTTGTTGTTGACTCTGAGGTACACGCTACCATACACATTTACATCCATTGTGTTTTAATGGTGGATTCAGCCAATGTGAACCAGCTCCCAGAAACTTGAGAACATTTGTTTTCTACTATGGAAATTGGCATAACTCCACCAAAACAGGGGCCACATCAACACCAAGTGAACTCTCTCTAGACTTCTTTCCACAATGCCACCTTTTTGGTAGTTGGGCTCATCTGTCATGGTAACTTCAGTAACTCCTAGACCAGTACTCATAATTTTTCCCTGTTGTTGTCCACCAGTGCGAGCAAAGATAGAGAGGGGAGAAGAAAAAAGTGCCCCGTCAGCAAAAAACACGCTGAGAGGAGAGAGCAGATATACCAGAATCAGAGGCCACATCTACATGAGACACTGACTGTGCAGTAGCTCATTACTACTGTGCAGTAGCGTTGCATGGCAGGAAATGCGATGCGACTCTACTGTGCACTAGTAAAATGCTACTGCACAGTCAGCGTCACAAAAAAGATGTTTGGCAATGCTACTGCACAGTAGCTCCAGTTACTGCACAATCATTGTGCAGTACAAAATGTAGTCAGGGTTCTGCACAGTCGGCATCTCATGTATATGCAGCCAGAAAGGAAGATAGAAGATAAGAAAAAGCAGTTAATGACATAAGCAATACAGTATTTTTGTTAAGACAATACTACTAGACTCTCCAGTCTTGCCCAGTTGTCTTTCTATCCTTGCTTTAAGCAATCTAATAAGCATTTTTCACTTCTGTGTTTACTGGCCTGGTGGTCCTGTTGTCTCAGCAGTAGCCTTGTGGGGACCACTCCACAACTGGCCCTTTTCTCTTCTGTATTACTGTAATAGTATTGTGTCCCTAGCTTAGAACCCTCCATTATGTATCATTGAAAACATACGCAAACCTAAAAAGTATCTCAGTATCTTACAGATAAATTATTTGAAAAGAAATATCTATTTTTATCATGAAGAAAGATCTATAACTCACTCTTAGTATTTCATCATTGGGAGGAAATATACTGCAACTTACACCAATCCATTATCTGTTATTTTTCTCTGTATGTGTATTTATTTCTCTGTCTCACTCTTCATCAATCCAGCCACCAGCTTTCACCTAAGCACACAGCTCATGAACTGTCCACACCATTTGCAAGGATTTTTTTTTTTTCTTGGTGTGGAGGTTGTGATAAAATATATAGTGGGTGTGGTGTACATATGTGTGCATGCGCACATGCATGTTGGGTGGGAGGACTGGCTAATTTTTCTATTCTAAACCATATTTTAGCCTACCATACATAAAATTTTGTCACCATCATGAGCTATGTCATATCATCATGCATGATATAATACCATGCTTTCTAGCCCACAGGGCTTAAGTCATGAAATTCAGATCTGAGCTCAACTCACATAAAGTGTGTGTGGAATTTAGTAAAAACTTGTTTTGATTTTCATGTGAAAAATGTTCAGATTATATAATTAGCTCCCACAAACCCCATAATGGAATTTATCCATTGCTGGAAGGACTAAAACTAGAGAGTAATCTTCTGTTTCCAGTCCTTGCCTCAGTAGTTTCTGATCTAATATCAGACTTAAGGATTGCAGATATATTTCTTGCTTCCCATTCCAAGAGGTAATTAACCCTATCATTATCCATTTCCTGCAGAGCATATTGTAGTACTTTCCCAGCAATGCTGACAATCTCATACTCACAGACACACACTGAAATCAGAATCAGTAAGTAGAATAAGATCAAATTTCCATGTTGGTATTGGTAGTCATTCATTCATTCATGAGAAACAGATCCCAGTGCCTCATCATGCCCAGGTATAAACGATGAGGGTTTTGTAAAGAACCCTCTCTGCTGGAGCCAGCATCCAGCTTTCCAGTTTGGGACATGCCCCCGTTCATAGATACCTAAATTATATGAGCTCTATATACAGCTCAAACAAGAACTAAAGGGAAGTATCAGAGGGGGAAAACATATGCTTCTCAATTTGGCATTGTGAGAAGTAAAATAAAATAAAATGAAATAAAATAAAATAAAAACAGAAACAAGCAAACAATAAACACCCCAACAAGAGCAAGCATTTAAAATTACAGCCTAGAAAGAACTGGCCAAAAATTAGGGTTTTATGTAAAAATAGCTGCATGTCCACATCAGTTAGTTTCTCTTAGAAACTTAAAAAAATCATAATATTTTTTGATAGCTTTACCCTGTACTGCCCGGCTACATTAAGATAACAGTAAACTACATTCTTATGGTTGTCATAACATTTAGCTTTGTGCTGCTTGCAATGTGAATAATCTATTAAGATATATAAGGTGCAAAATGCTGCCTTTATGTCTTGGAGTTCCTGCAATCAGCTGTAACAACCAAGTGCAATTACTGCCAGCATGGTGCATGAACTGCTTCCTGCCTCTGCCTCAGACGACCAGAGGGCCCGTGCCAGTGACCCCTGGCAGGCTTGGCCACTGCCACTGGGGCTGCTGAGAGTTGCCTTCCTCCTGCTGCACTCCCCCCCCTCCTTCCCTTTCCCAGCCTGTCATCAATCTTACTAAAATGACAGCAGACAGATGTTACCCTTTGCAAAGATCAAATGAAATCTATGGCTTTAGGGCTGTTCACCAAGGAGCAGAGTAGTCTACACCAGACACGGGCACCAGCAGTCACCTCCTCTGCATCAACCCGCCTAGAATCAATTTGGCAGCCATCACAGTCATCTCTCCACAGGCAATGGGAATCTTGAAATAGATTTTGACAAACTTTAATGCTTTAACTTCTCCAAAGAGTTATTTTTATAGACAAATTGCTCATTCTAAACTTCCAGGGCCAATGTTATACCCCTCCACACCTTTTTTCATTGTGCTGCTTTTTTTATGCAGCCTCCTTCAAAATATAGCCATCAGTAAGGGTTACTTTGGGTTCAAGCTGCTTGGACCTTATACATTCAGTACCCTGAATGCTACTAGCAAGAAAAAAAGATTACTCCATGGCATAAAATATGCTGTATGTGCCCTTGTCTCAAACAATTTCTTTACATCAATCTGCAGGAATATTTATCCCCAGTAGAAATGTTTAACTAATCTGGTAAATGTCAAGCCATATGGTGTACATTGTAAAGATTTCATCAGTCTTTTTTAACTCTTTCTGAAAGTCTCTTTCTTTTCTTTTCTGTTCTTTGTTGGCATCCAGGCAAAGGAACTGAGGATGGGAAAAGTGTAAAAGAAATCACTGTCATTTGTATACCTGGTATCCAGTATTCCTGGCTTATAATAAGTACCATGGGCCACAAGTACAAATGTTGAACTATCCTTTATGCAAAGATAAAGCATAACAAGAAATCGTTTTGCATCACCAATGACCTGCAGGACAAGAGTAGTGTATATTTTTTTACAACAAACTGCCCGCTCTTATAATATACAAAAATCCTGGGGGCTCCTATATCCCTTATCACTTTCTTTGAATAATCAAGTCTTAATAAGAAATACACTGCAGTTCTCCAACACTTTCACTAAAAGGAAATGTTTCTGTTCTGTAGCTATCTAGAGTATCTCTTAGAAAGATATAGCATAATTTACAATAAGCCATATCAAGAAAGAATAAACCATTATACTTGTGCCAGTGCTTACTCGTGGTTTTATAACTAGACGTATCTGTTTTCTTCATATAAATCTTGACTCTATATTTAGAGTTTGCAAATAATGACTCCAGTGTTTGGCTGCCTGCCATTTCTGATAGAAAACTGGGATAGCCACAGTGCAAGGCTATAACATTAAAAAGGCCCTCTTGAACTTGGTCTACTCCCTACAAAGAGAAAGCAGATTGTATTTAATCATGTTAGTGCCAACTGATATGAATGGACAAACAGGGACATAGAAATTAAGAACTGTCTGAAATGTAGTTGAACTCCCACACTAATATTTTCAGCTAAAACAAAATGTATACATGGGTACCTCGACCCTGCCTTGGTCCTTTGTGAACTGACAGACAGATCCACAGAATGCTATGGATAGACGCTACTACTGTCTTCTTGTCTGCTGAGTTCTCAGATGTCTCTTTTGAGGGGTCTTCTGTGGGCAGTGCATTTCGGGACATCTCTAAGGTAAAAAAATATTTTCACAGGAAAAGCAGCCAGAGACTACCCCCTGAAACTGAGAGCTAGGACTTTTCAAGAAAGGAGCTTGTGGCAGGTCAGAGGGGGGGAGTTGCAGGTCAGGAAAAGGATACGGTCTGACTGGCTTTGAATGAAGAGAAAGAAATAGAAAGGCACAGACAAGGAAAAGACGGTAAGTGACAATGTTCAGATAAATTTGGCTCAGCATCCAAACTTCTAGGGGCAGGGGAGTGTGTTGCCTGCATTGAATCGCTGAACTTTCTGAGATTCTTCCATATCTCAAGTGATTTACCTACAATGGGGACTGAAAAAACGGAGAACTGAAATAAACAAATCTCTGCTGTTGAGACAACTGATCCATCCTACTCCCTCAGGGTCAAATGTTCAACCAGAAGGACATGAATGATTTGAAGGAAAGGAAGACAGACAGACAGACAGGCAGACAGAAAGTAAGAAAGAATCGTTTTTAAAGGCAAGCTTTACACAAATGCATTAGCCTTAGTTTTCATCGATATACCAACAATATATCAACTGCTAGCACAAAGTGCCTTCCCCAGATACCTGCCAGCTCCCTAATTCCAAAATATTTATTGGTACATTATACTTAACATTTCATCATTATTAAGGAGACCGACAAGTAACAGTACTACATCTACTAGTGTAACTGAGCTTTGTGTTATGTTGTGAGCATTTGGGGGATGCGGGGGGAGGGAGGGAGAGACAGGCAAGACTAAACTGTAAACAAACTGAAAAGAAGAGGAAGAAGTGGAGCATTAATTATTAATCAGAAGCACTTGTCCAACGACTTTTACTGTGAAAGCAATGAGATGAATGTATCTATTAACTATATATATTTTTAAATTTTTGTGCTAATGTGTTTGTGTTTCTAATAACAGCATTATCTGGCTGCATAGACAGCTCATGTCTGACCAGCCTCTCAATAGTCAGGAAGTTGTTGATAAAGACTTTTGCAATAGCCCATGTGATTTTGTGTTATTTCCTCTAATTGAACCAATAAGACCCACACTTACACACCATGACCTTTGCACTGAAGTCTAATTTGAGATTCGGATAGTCTGAAAGTAAGAGATAGGCAAGCGTTTTTCAGTTTTGCATGTAGAATCATTTCCATAATAATGTAAAATTAAGAACAGTTTCAGTCCTTGGATCCTTTTAGCTCTCAAACCACTCTGCTGCTAAAGGGAGCTTTGAAAGAACCGTATAGAGACAATAAGGTATTGTGATTTTCAAAAAAAAAACCCCAAAAACTTAAATTTGCTCAGCTTTGTCTCTATGTTGAATGTTTTAGGGATCGTAATGCAGATGAAACCCATGATTCTGAGTTCTTGATGTCTTTACAGTCACCCACCAGGACATTCTGAAGTCTCTTAGGAAAACTTGCACAAGAACATAAAATATGTCATTTCAGATAAATGATTCTATGTGGTTCCTACCTGTTTCTGGAGTCACCCTGAAGGTTGTAATACATGAGTCAGAAGTGGTAACCAGAGAGTAGATAAGACAATCTGCTAACTGGGAAAGAGGGATCCAGAATGATTTTCCAAAAGAAGGAGAATAATTGTTTTGATTAGTTATTTATGCTATGCTGTTAGGTAGATCGCTAAATTCTAAAATACCAGAAAGTATAAAATGGTATGAGCAATGTTGTATATAAAAACTGAAAAAACAGTTACAAGCTAAATGAAAACTGGACTCATAATCTTTCTTTAAAGTTAAATGGACATGTTGCATGTCCTATTTATGCCTAGTAATCTACAAATATAAGTATGGCCAGTGATTTCACCCCTGTCCAAACAGTGCAATAGAGTGATACATGGAAGAGACTGGATGTTGCAGTTCATTTTTCCTTTGTGAATGCAGGACAACTAGAAATACATGCACCCTTTTCATTGGACACCTCTGCTGTCCTACAGGTCTAGGAGGGAGAAATAGCCACAGGTTCTCTATTGACTATATACCACTTGCTTTGGACAAGGAGGCCAAGGAAAGAATAACGAACTTGTGGCTAGTTAAGCATGGCCCTCTTGCACTGCTGCATATAGGAAGCCAACATTCTGAGCTTGAATATTATTTTACCCTGAAGAATAGGGCTCATGTAGGTCTGATCCTGTTGTTGTTCCAAACATGGAGCTCTGATTGAAGGCAATAAGAATTCCTCACGTAGAGTGACTATAGGTAAAGGCCTAGAAGTCGGTCTCTGAACAAAGAGATTTAAGTGCATAAGCCAGAGAAGGGAAACCAAATAAAATCAGCTGAACTATCATCCCATTCCCTGTATTTACCCATGCAGCTATTGCAACACTGCCATGCTTCAGTAATACAAACAATGGTCTCTGGACTTTTGGTTGTTGATTTTATTCAAATACAGGAATGGGTATAAGTGGTGAGTTTTCCTTGCTGTTTCTGATGCCACGTACCTTGTGTTTAAATTCTGATGCTCTGCTAATATCTTGCTTTACCCCTTGCTTGAATTATTAGAAAATTAGAAAATGTTCTTTAGAAAAAGTGATGCTCACCATGTGTGAAAAGTGGTTGTGTTATATTCCAGGAACTCTGAAGCCACTGGAAACATGAACAATATGTCAACTTGTTCCGGTCTTTGCAAGAGAATTCAAGGTCAAGCTGACCAGTGAACTCTAGTATTTAAACAGACTAAGTCAATGCTCATCTATAGCACTGAAACTGCCTGTAGGAAATATTTTAACTCTCTGTTGGGCCCCCTGACAGCATATTCAGTGTCATGGCTTTTAAGACTGTTCTGTTGCCGTCAATATGATCTGGACATTCTGCATATGTCCACAGTGGCTAAACAAGTGTCCCTTCTTTAGATGCGTGCTGTGCATCTGAGGCCCTCAAGGGGTTAATGCATGCCATTCCAAAGTTCAGTTAAGGGACAATAAGAACTGAACAGCGGGAATTTCAGAATGTTAATAGCTTGTTCTCTTCCCGATTGGCCCAGAACGAATGCAGGGTACAGTAAATTGTCCTTGTCAGCTTAGCTCACATGATGATATGCTTTATTTCTAGACATGCCTTGAATCTGTCCCTTGAATTTATGTTCAGAAAATAAACACTTCCAGACAGCAATAAAGCATGTGGTTGTAGCTGGCTGTTGCACAGTCTCAAGCTAACTGAAGCTATTTCCTTTAGAGTTTCTAGAGCTTGTACAATCTAAATCTATGCTCGTATTTCCTTCACTTAAAGCTCATGTTAGCAAGTGCCCTGCCATGTTCCAGAGAAGGTGCCACCATACCCTACTGCATAGCTCAAGACAGTTCAGTTTCATTTGCATGCTATCCTGAAATAACCCACCTGACTCTGGGATCTGATCTAAAGCAAAGCATCTGATCATCCATTTCTTTACAATAAACCACCACAGATCAGTAAAAAAGTGAAAAGAATATGACAGAAGTAGCAAATTATAAAATAAAGATATCAGTGATTCAGGATATGAATTTCCTATAATAAAAAACTAAATTAAACAGCTGTTACATTTTTTGTATGATGTGGCTAAAGGAACAACTGGTGGCTGGCTGATTTACTGATTAGGTAGGCTGTGTGCAATAATCTCCAGGTGTTACTGACAAACACCCAGATAGTGCTGCCGTGTTTGTTTGCACCATGTAATTTTTATGGCCATCCACTCTCTCTCCACCTCAGTTCCCTTGGATAACACCAGTCTATAACTCTGCGTATCTACAGGATAGAAGAGCTTGACAAAAATCAATGGTAAATGTGCATAAGCGGTAACAAAAGAGCAATACAAATAGAAGAGACCTCATTACTGTTTTAGTTTATTAGAGGTTTGTGAGTATTAAAATGCCTTCTTCAACCCAAAGGCACCATAAGGAGAAATGCTAACTTCACAAAGTTCAAGTTCAGGTAGCCAGTAGTAAAACAGAGTACATAGAACACATCTATTGCGCTGAATGAGTTAAAAGTTAATGATTTTGTTTCAATTTAACAAACATTTATTCTCCTGTCTAGACCATGATAGGTCAAAAGGAGTTTTGCAAAGGGACAGGGGTTAATGGTGAAGTGGGCTGGGAGGTAGTGTGCCACTGGGCTGGATCTCTTGGCTCTACATCAGCTCACATGGCCCCCATGAAAGCAGAGGTAGGGGTTCCACAGCAGAATAAGTGATATGAAAGGTTTTTGTAACATTAGGTAGTTTGAAAACCACTGATTTAGACCATACCCATTCAATAACCCACCATGCTTAAGTAAAATTAGTGGAACTCAAGTCTTTGCTCAGAGCATGCACTTTAGAGCACTTCAGAGCAGAATCATGGTTTCTTGAAAGAGGAAGTTTCTTATAAGAGCATCTGTTTCTTGAAGGTACAAAATGTTCTTACCAGAATTTGTAAGCTGATCTATGTTAGAGAGCATGTTGTGACATTGATATACTATAGACATACCTAGGAAATATACCTAGGAATCCACAAAGAAGTGTGCCTCAAATACCTGCAGCTTTCCATTTCTGTCTGCCTGGGTTATAAAATCTTGCAAGAAAAAAAAAATCCATATTTCAGTACCATCAGTTTCAAACTCAAACCTTGTTATGGCTTCATACCAAATCCCCAATCTTCAGAGCTGGCCTGAGGGGTGGGCAGTGTGAGTGACTGTACAGAGTGCCATGCTAAAGGGGGTGACACACACACACACACACTCTCAAGCCAATCAAGCCATCCTCACAGCAGCCCTCTCCCCCCATCCTGGCTGATCCTTGCCCCAGGCAGGAGAAGCAGTGCCTAACCCAGCCCAACCCTGCCTCCAGCAACTGCTCAGGAGGAATCTTGCCAGGCACGTACAGAGCTCTTCTGTTCCACTTCCAAGTCTGCCAGGGAGCACACTGGGAGCGCCCCCCCCGTGCCTCCCTGGATTGGTGACTGATGCCTCCTGGATCTCAAGGGGCACCCAGGTTCCCTCCATGGACACTTGCTGAGCCAGGAGGGGCACAGGCGGGGGGACTCCCCGCTTGCTCCCCGGCAGACCCAGAAGTAGACCGAAAGTACTTCCGGCCCACTTGCAGGTTCGCCGCTGAACACATGGGGTGGGAGAGGCCACGCTCCTGTGGGACACTCCATCCACTCCAGTATTGCAGCAATCACAAGCCGCACCTGGTACCTTGAGGTATGTAGAAAAAACTTTTAAAGTTATGTCTGTGGCCAAATCGCTGATTCTCCAAATCAGCATCAATTCTTCAGATTCGTATTCAGCCAAATGAAATCGGGGATAGTGATCCAAATAAATTAATTGAATCACTGTCCCCAATTCAGGCCGAATATGAATTGAATAAGGCCCGTTTTGCACACCCCTACAGAGGAGGTGCAAAACATCATGGGATGCTGGGTTTAATTTGATTGGAGGAGATCTGGGACAAAAGGTCAATAAACCAATTTAACCTAAATCAGTTAAGTCTGATACTACCTCCATCTAGATTTATTTTAAACCAGTTTCAGCCTTTTGAAAACAGTTTATGTGCACTGAAATTCTGTTGTATTACAGATTTGAACCAGTATCCAATTGCTTATACCAGTTTATGTGTCATTTCCATCCCTAGCCCTATTTACAGCCTAAGCTGGGTTTTGCACTCCATGCTGATCTCCATGTTGAAATGGGTAGACTGCTGCCAGTACTGCAGCTACCTAATTTAAAGCTATGCCAATGCTACACTACAGTCTCAGTGTCATCAGGGTGATTTCAGTGTAGGCATACCCTCAGAAGCACTGTTACAGCCTTAATTAGAAGCAGCATATTACCAGCTTCTGAGGGCTTATATACCTCACTGGTGTGGATGTGTTACAGGTCCCCACTGTGCTCCACCCACAGAGATCCTTGTGGAGTCTGTTACAGCCCCACCTAGAGTTCCTTGGCTTGTTAGCTAGAACTATACCAGTTCATGCTTACATTTCTGGAGATCCCTGTTGTCGGGACCGAGGGCAGTCTAAGGCTATGGCCAGTAGCCCGGACCATCAGGTGGGGTTTTTCCACGACGGAGTAGAGTTAGGCACAGAAGCGTATTGGTTTTACAAAGAAAGCTTTACTTACACTGCCAATGGTCACAGTGCAGGAAGGAAACTTGCTTGAGTTGCAGTTGCACACAAACAAACACAAGTGAGATCTCTTCTGAACCGAACCGAGATGAGTCGTCGATGCACGACTCCACAAGCGCTTCACACGGGGGATACGTCAAATTTTCCACTATGACGGGGAGTGGCTAGAAGATGATCAGGCCTCTATGTCCTCCTCCAAGACACACGCGGAGTTTGCTAGGCTCCACAGCGCGCTCAGAGTTCCCCACGAGATGGTTGTGGAGTCCTCCAACTTGGGCGGAAACTGCTCTAACCTTTTATATGGCTAGCGAGCCAATTGCTAGCCGCCACGTAGGAATAATTTAGAATTGACCAATAGTGGG
>NW_005841866.1:1733318-1734611 GCF_000455745.1 Alligator sinensis
GATTCGCTATGGCGTGTGCCCTGAGCTTCGATCGGGTATATAGTAGATTGATGCTCCCAGTCGCTGGGTGTTTTCGACTTCATCAGGATGCGCAATCGCGAAAGCTGACGCAAAAGGTTGCTTGCAGGGTGACCAACCATTGGATTGAGGAAAACCCGGAGGACGATGTTCTTTCCTCCATAGACCTCAACACAGGCTCTTACGCTGTCCAGCTTTATTGGTACCGTTCTAGGATTACGCAGATAGCGATGAGGCCACAGCCCTCTCTGTTGGGATGGTGTTAGTCCCAGTACACATGCTCTGGGGTTCCAGGAGGAGTATGAGATCCTGACCATGGCCAGCAAAAGCTGCTCCACTCTGGCTTTTTCTGGCCATCCGTCATGCCATGCGTGAGATTTCTGACCGACTTGTCCTGCGGCAAGCGCCGGAAGCAGAACGGGCCAATGAACATTGAACGTCGCTGTGTTGATGTCGATGGCATGCCCTCTACTCCCTGAGGCCCGCCGGATTAGGAAGCTTGCTTCTTCTAAGTCCAACAAATCGGACCCAAATTCCACAACTAGGAGTCCCATCCATACGGCTAGGGTCTCTTCAGGCTTGATCTTTGACTCCTCGTACAGTTCCTGCAACTCAGTTCGAGTATGAGCACGATAGGTGGTAGTACATGCTGTACTCGATGGATCAGTTGCCTGGCAGGTCGGTGTCACAGGGCGAACTGGTACTAGAGCCATTATTGCTTCTGGTAGGAGGGGTGGATGCTCTTCTCCGCTCGATGCTCCCTCCCCGTGGCAAGAAGGCGGGGCCGCCAGAGGCGACGTCACTTCAGTGGGTGGGACAGCTGGACGGATTCTCGCTCGTTCTTTTGAATCTCCGCCCATCTTTTCCGGCTCCTCCGCATGGCTCCCTTCTTGCTCGGCACCATCTTGAAATGGCGTCTCAGGATCCTCTCTCACAGCCGCATCTTTAGCCGCCTGAACGGCTGTGAACAGCTGGGCTTTCAAACTTGCATTTACCCGCATTAAAGTTGTCATAGCGTGGACCATTGCACTCAACATTTTTCCCCTGTTGCACTTCGGGGCTGCCCCTTCAGCTGCGGCACGTCTCTCCGTCTCCAAACTCTCACGGAGATCGGACGGGAGCTCGCGGCTCCTCAATCTAGACAACACTGCTTGGGGAGTAAACTGGTCTTCCGTCTCCTGCACATATCGCAGGCAGCGGGTATACTTTGGGTCGAGGGTCGGGTCTACTGCGCCCACCGGTTTCACTCGGACTGAGGATACGGTGCCCCCTTCC
>NW_005841866.1:1735002-1755948 GCF_000455745.1 Alligator sinensis
TCGCTAGAAGATGATCAGGCCTCTATGTCCTCCTCCAAGACACACGCGGAGTTTGCTAGGCTCCACAGCGCGCTCAGAGTTCCCCACGAGATGGTTGTGGAGTCCTCCAACTTGGGCGGAAACTGCTCTAACCTTTTATATGGCTAGCGAGCCAATTGCTAGCCGCCACGTAGGAATAATTTAGAATTGACCAATAATGGGACACTAATTTGCATACGCGTGGCAGGAACTCTTTTGCACCAGGGATTTCTCTCTGCAGCTGAGAAATCCACCGTGCAAAGAAAGCTCCATGTGGCGGGAAAATTCCAATGTGCCGAGGCACTAAAAATCATTGGGTTATGACACCTGTTCCAACAGCTCATGTGTTGGTCAAGACAGAGGCTATCATACTAAAAGATTTAGGAGGAATGGCAGCTGCCAGATTGCTAGCCCTCTTCATCACTACACCTTTTTTGTGTGTGCAGGAACACAGGAAGTGCTGATTTCCTTATTTCAACTCAGAGAATGCCATCATCAGGTGTGGGGGCAGGGGGGAAGGCAGGCTAGCAAATACAGCAGCAGTTCCATGCAGAAAAAAAGATAAGTAGTTCACAGAGGCTGCTAAAGAAAGTTGGGCAAACTAGAGGGTGAGAGATAACATTCTGCCATCAATTATAAACTTCTTAGGAGATAAGAAGTGAAAAGTAGGAATAAATATACAATTATTAGATCAGAGCAAAGTTAATAGTAAGTGCTTATGGAACAATCATTATTAAATCTAGGAAAGTGCTATATATTTACAATCCAGCCAAAAGAGAAAGTTGACAATAGCTGGCACAAGATGATGACAATATCAAATTATTTAGGTTATTGATAAATAGGGAGGAGCACTGACAGCCTGAACAAGTGAGACAACTGGAAAGTAGGGTGGAATTCACTGGAAACAGTTTCTGGGTAATGCAAGTTGGAAAGAATCGGATTAACATGGATCTCCCTACAGTCAGTGACAAGGTGGAAAGTAATCTCATTGCAACTACAGCCAAAGTAGTGTGAAGCTTTCAAGATTTCACAGGAAATCAAAAGGCAATTATGTTAAAGACACTCCCACCCCCATCTTCTCTGTCTTTTCTCCTGGTCCTCATTCACTCTCCTTCCCTTCCCTTCTTTTATTTTAGAATCATAGAATAATAGAAAATTAGGGTCAGGAGGGGCCTCAGGAGGTCATCTAGTCCAACCCCCTGCTCAAAGCAG
Organism: Alligator sinensis; assembly: GCF_000455745.1. Taxonomy (NCBI): domain Eukaryota; kingdom Metazoa; phylum Chordata; order Crocodylia; family Alligatoridae; genus Alligator; species Alligator sinensis. The sequence continues at coordinate 1,736,233 of NW_005841866.1, forward strand.
GACCATCCCCAACTAGATCATCCCAGCCAAGGCTTTTTCTACCCGGGTCTTTAAAACCTCCAAAGATGGAGATTCCACAACCTCTTTGGGTAACCTGTTCAAGTGCTTCACTAACCCCCTAGTGAGAAAGATTTTGCTAATATCTTCCCTTGCTGTTCCTTGTTCTGTTATCTGCCACCACTGAGAACAGTCTTGCTCGGGGTGGGCAAAGTCTGGCTCATGGGCCTGATTGGGCCTGCAATGGACTCCATTTCCTAGTAGCCCCCACCTGAATCACTGTGGCCAGTTTCCATGGAAACCCCAGGAACAGCAGCACCTTGACAGAGTAGGGCTGGGGTGCCATGGAGACCAGCCCCAGCAGTGCTGGCAGGGCACACAAATGGGTGGAGAGCTACTTTGGGGCTGGGAACTTGCAGTGGTGACAGCATGGTCCAGAATCAGGGCAGAGCTGCAATCTGCTGCCCACTTACCCTAAGCAGCAGCATGCAGGCAGTGGATCATGGCTCTGCCCTGGCTCTGGACCACACTGTCACTCCTGCAAGATCCCAGCCCCAGCCCTGGAGCAGCTCCCTGCCCAGCTGTGCACCCTGTGGAAACCCTGGCTCCATAATGTCATGGCACCTCTGCTGCTGGGGTCTCCATGGAAACGGGCCATAGCAATGTGGGCAGGGGCTGCTGGGAGATGGAGTCTGACTAGCAAGCGGATCCTCCATTTTGCCCATCCCTGATCTAGCTCCATCCTGTGTAGAACCACCCTTCAGGCAGTGGAGGGCCATGCCAGAAGGTGCAGAGGAGGGCCACGTGCATCATCATTTTTCCACATCCTTTCTGTAGCGGTGGGGCCGAAACTGGATGCAGTGTGCCAGATATGGCCTCACCAGTGCCAAATAGAGGGGAAGAATCACTTCCATCAATCTGCTAGTAGTGTTCCTACTAATGTAGCCCAGTATGCTATTAGCCTCCTTCTGAACAAGGGCACACTGTTGGCACATATTAAGCTTATTGTCCACGATAACCCACAGGTCCTTTTCTGCAGAGCTGCTGCTTAGCCATTCACTCCTCAACCTGTACCTGAGTATGGGTTTGTTCCATCCTAAGTGCAGGAGTTTGCACCTCTCCTTACTGAACTTCATGAAATTTCTTTTGGTCCAATCCTCCAATTTCTAGAGGTCTCTCTGAATCCTAGCCCTACTCCCCCCAGCTTTGTATCATCTGCAAATTTTTTGAGGGTGCACACCATCCCATTGTCCAGATCACTGATAAAGATATTAAAACAGCTCCAGGACTGACCCCTGGGGCACTCCACATGATACTGGCTGCCAGCTAGGCATCAAGCCATCGATTACTACTCTTTGAGCCTGAATATCCAGGCAGTTTTCTATCCACCTTACAGTCCATTAATCTAGCCCTTACTTCCTTAGCTTGCCTGCAAGAATGTTGGGAGAGAGAGTATCAGAAGCCTTGTGACAGTCAAAGTATATCTTATTCACTGCTCTCCCCACATCCACAGAGCCAGTTATCACAGAAGGCAATCATACTGGTCAGGCATGAGCTGCCCATGTTGAATCTATGCTAACTGTTTCTGATCACCTTCTTCTCCTCCTAGTGCTAAGATATGGATTCTTTGAGGACCTGATCCATGATTTTTCCACGGATTGAGGTGAGGCTCACCAATCTGTAGTTTCCCGGGTCTTCCTTGTTTCCTTTCTTAAAGATGGGCACTAGATTTGCCCTTTTCCAATCATCTGGGGCCTCTCCCAATCACCAATATTTTCAAAGATAATCACCAGCGACTCTGCAATTATATCTGCCAATTCCCTCAGTACCCTCAGGTGCATCACATCCAGCCCCAGGGACTTATACATGTCCAGCTTTTTTACATAGTCCTTAACCTGTTCTTTCACCACTGCTTGCTGCTCACCTCCTTCCCAAACTGTGCTGCCAGGTACAGTAGTTTGGGAGCTGACCTTGCCTATGAAGACTGAGGAGAAGAAGGTATTGAATATTTCAGCCTTTCCCACATCATCTGTCACTAGGTTGCCTCACCCATTTAGTAAGGGACCCACAATTTTGCCTGATCTTCCTCTTATTGCTAACATACTTACAGAAACCCTTCTTGTTATCCTTCATGTCCCTTGCTAGCTGCAACTCCAGTTGCACTTTGGCCTTCTTGATTTTATCTCTGTGTGCCTGAGCAATACTCTTATACTCATATGTCATTTGTTCAAGTTTCCACTTCTTGTAAGCTTCCTTTTTGTGTTTTAGCTCGCTGTAGAGTTCCCTGCTAGGCCAAGCTGGTCTCCTACCATACTTGCTAGCCTTCCTGTACATGGAGATGGTTCATTCTTGTGCCCTTAGTAAGATTTCTTTAAATTACAACCAGCTCTCCTAAGCTGTGTGTAGACAAAATGAGAGGCATGTGTGCACAACACTTTAAAGAGGGCTAAATGCTTTTGCACCGCTTTAATGGTATCGGTGTTTGCATGCCTCAGCAGTTTATTGCACATTAATTCCAACTGCTGTAGGAAATTCGGTAGCATAATGAGCCTTAAATAACTTCAGGGGCAGCAAGCTAAATCTCCTTCGAGTGCCATGAAGCTCCAAGGCTCTGAAGGAAGCCCTGCGGGCAGCCTGGCAGCAGCCTGGGAAAGCAGGCTGCGCCCAAGACAAGTGACAAGCCTGATCTTTTTCTTTTTTTTCCCCCTGGAGCCTGCTTGCCTGCCTGCCTGAGCTGTGCAGGGACCCAGTGCTTCCCTCCATGGCTGTGGTGCCCCCCAGGACTGCCCAAGCCAGGTGCCTGCAGGTGGGTACCACCTGGGGGAGGGGGGGAGGCGCTCCTGCTGCGAAGGGAAGCACCAGCCCTCCCCACAGCCCAGGGACTACTCTGCCCACTGGCAGCTCACTCTCCCCTCCCCGACAGAGAGGCAGGTAAATCAGCAGGGTAGTGCATGACACAGGGATTTAATCAGCCCTAAATTGAAGCAGTGTTTTTTAAAACTTGCTGCTTTTATTGAGGGCCTCCATTTCATCTACACATGCCCCTAGACTCCTTTCCCCCTCAGAATGGCCTCCCAGGGGATCCTGCCCATCAGTTCCCTGAGGGAGTCAAAGTCTGCTTTTCTGAAATCCAAGGTCCTTACTCTACTGCTTTCCTTCTTTCTTTTCCTCAGGAGCCTGAACTCAATCATCTCATGGTTGCTGCTGCCCAAGTCACCATCCACTTCTACATTCATTTATGAGCAGGAGATCAAGAAGAGTATGTCTCCTCTCTAACACTTGCACCAGTAAGTTGTCCCCAACACTCTCCAAAAGCTTCCCAGATTGCCAGTGCACTACTGTATTGCCTTTCCAGCAGTTGTCAGGGTGACTGAAGTCACCCATGAGAAGAACAGCCTGTGATCTGGAAACTTCTGCTAGCTGTTTGAAAAAAGCCTCATCCACTTCAGGCACATCTACATGTGCATTAAGGCACTTTTCCTAATGTGCATTAAATTGAGTACCTCCAATGTGAGGTACTAAAGAAATGCACATTAGGCTGCCTTAGTGTCCAATAATGAATGTGCATGGTTTTAAAGTGATGTTTAACATGCAGTAGCCTATTTTACCGTACGTTAGAGTAATCACGTTTTTTACATGATGCTTTAATGCACAGTAAAATAGGCTACTGAGCATTAAAGCACGTGTGTGTGTAGACACACCATTCATCCTTTTGGACTGGTGTACTATAGCAGACACCCACTATGTCATCACCCTTGTTGCTCTCCCCTTTTATCCTAACCTAGAAACTTTCAATGGGCCTGTCTTCAGTTTCATACTGGAGTTCTGAGCAATCATACAGCTCTTACATAAAGAACAACTCCTCCTCTTCTCCCCTGCCCATCCTTCCTGTCTCTCCTGAACAGTTTATACCCATCCATGACAGTACTCCAGTCTTCCCATTCAGGGACTCCAAAGAACTAATTCAGCACAGCACCAGCAAAGATAAGTTAAAGCAATAAGTAGATCTGCAATTACAGGAGAGTTTTAATGAGGAGGAATGGTGCACATTTTGCAGTCATAATTTATTATAGATTGTCTTTGTGAGATACTGGCTCTTTTATTAGCCATCCTTGCCCCACCCAATCTCATCATGTTAAATTCCAGAACCGCCTATTTCTGCCATATTTCTTACATTTCCTTTTTTAAAAAAAGATGTACTGTTAAAACTGTACATTGTACTTCAGCCAGAGCTGATTATCAATGGAGTACAGGTCTTAAAGTCCTTTTGTTAGTGATGTAGCCTTATTTCCATAATCAAGCATCCTTAGAAAATTGTCACAGATAAGTAAAATTCTTTACATTCCACAGTCTGCATTTTCTTTTATTCTCCCTCCATCACCCCTTTGTGACTATTTAGCTCCTGAAGGTTAAGGACTAGTAACACTGGAAATTAAAGTCCTCTGTTTATCCACAGTAGCAGAAACAGTCAAACCTTCCTTCTTACCCTGCTGCAGAAATGACCTGAACACTGACCTGAAGGGACCACCCTCTTGAGAGATGAAAGGTCATTCAGTCTCCATGCAAGATCTGCTCAGGGGATCTCTTGAAGAGAGTGAGAGAGATTGCAAATCATCCAAACTGTGCCAAATTATGTGTGAAGGTTTTGTAATGCAGACTACTGTCCACTAGGGATTAAATTAAGACCATCAAACCTAGCACACAGAGAATCTCATTTTATACTTAAACTCTGCTTGTAGTGTTTTATTTAGTACATTATATCAGTCTCCTGTCCACAAAACATCTAATCACTAGAAAATATTTAAATAAATTATGTAATTTGTGGAGATGAATGTGTAACTCTAGATAGATAGATAGATAGATAGATATCATGGTTAAAAGCATCTTGCATTTATTTCACTAGACAATCATACGTGACTAAGGCCACGTCTACATAAGATGCTATGGCGACATAGCTCGTCACCACAGAGATGTAGCATCAGCAGGCATGAACCACACATGCCATGTGTAATAAGGTACTGCGCAGTAGCTTGTTGCTACTGCACAGTAGGGTTCGAAACAACCCATGTGCTCTCCCAGGTGGTTATTCCACAGTCATTTAGTATTTGGTAAAGAAAGTACTAAATGACTGCACAGTAACAACTGCGCAGGTGGGCACATGTGTAGACGTGCCTTAAGACAACAATTCCTATTAATTCAAGAAATAAATGTATACATTGGATTTCTAGACATTGTTTTTTTATCTCTAACTAGCAGAAAATAATTTAGATGTTAAGGTTGTGATGTAAGTGTATCAAACTAGAAAGTTCAGAGGAAATTTGAAGCACTGTCCTTAAACCGAGCCTTGTTCCCATATTTTAGCTTACATATTATTCTGTGCTTTAATATTCAGTGTTTTTCATCCCGAGAGAAGACCCTTTTGGCTGCAATAACTAGACAGAATGGGATTTCTTACACTTCTGGTTCATCTTTAAATTAGCGAACATCTTATTTCCTAGTCTTAACTGACAGAAACATAGACTCTGTTTCAATATTGTTTCAGCCATGCATATTGTCTTTGTTTTATACTTTAGATAATATTTTTAATATGTTATTTAAAAAAGAACAATGCAAAGTGGGAAAAGAGACTAAAATCTCTCAAGGAAGAGAAGAACAACTGAACGTTTTTCAAATGCATGCTCTTTGCCTGGTAGTCTTTGATGTCTTCATCAGAGCCCTAGAATGTAGCAGCCAAATTTTTGGAGCTCAGTTATGCCTTATAAAGCCACGGGTGTACTGTGAGGAGTATACTTACCTGAAAGTAGCATTTCATTTCTAAAAAGGGTGCTAGAAGATATGCAGGGTTGTCTGGTCTCAGCCTCAGCTCACCTGGTCACTTTTAGATGGGGTGTTAAAAACCACTTTTTTGTGTTCAGTGCAGGATGTGAATTAAGGGGGAGCTCAGGGAGGATGACTCCCTGCCCCCCTGTCCCCCCAGAGATAACAGCCCCCCTAAAAGATTTGAAAATCATAACCTGGGAGGGTCTCCAATTGGATTGGTCCTTCACCTAGGTCTCTGACAGGGCTCTGTGGGCTGGATCCAGCCCATTGACTATATCTTTGATACCCCTGGTATAAAGTAAATAGAACATGTTAATCAATTAACCGGTTTAATTTTTTTCACAGATCCTTTTCCCCCAAGTGTTAAAGTGTAATTCAAACCCTGGTTCAGTGGTACACTGGTACTATGATAAGCATTCTTGGCAGATACATGAGGGAGGAGGCAGGTATACAAGACAGAGGTATCCACCATTCAACCGTTTTTAAAAAGCATGTGACTGTGAATTCTAAAAATATGCAGCATGTCCCTGTCAAGCCACTTCTGGAGCTTCCTTTAAATCATTGTTCTCAGGCCTATAGATACTGACTGAAGAGAAATGATTACTACTTAAGAGTTATCACAGTCTGTCAGAGCACATGGGAATAGCATTTGGTCTGGTAGATCAGTGAACCAGGAAACTTGAGTTAGTGAGCCTACCACTATCTCCTTCCTACCCTCAGAATAAACAGCACAACTAAGCAGGGACCAGTGGGGTGAGTGAAAAAATAGCAGTTGATGCTGGCAGTGGCCCAGCCACTGATGCTGCTTCATGCACTTCATGCTCAGCTACACCTCTGCTTAGAATTAATCTCTGAGTGCCTCAATATTCTCATCTGTAAAATGGGAAATAATGGTACAATACTTGTGCATTTTGTAACGGAGGTTGAGGAAGCCAAAGCATTATCATCTGTGCAGCTGTTCCCAGAACACTTAAAATGTCAGACTAACATTTCCTCTCTTCCCTCAAATTTTCTGAATAATTCTGGGTATAAAAGCAGTTTTGGTCAACCCAAAATCATTCACAACTTCATGTCAAGAGCACCAAATATTTTGGATGGGGGAAAAAGGAAATTGGGGATAGATTCTTGGACAAATAAGCACTGTTCCCATGTTGTTCAAATAGCTTAGGGATTAAAGCAGGGGTATCAAACTCATCCAGCTCTGTGGGTGAAATGAGGGGCATGGGGCCAGTCTGTGGGTCAGAGCGGGCTCACAGACCCGCCCTGCATGCCAGATTCTGCTGTCAGAGCATAGAGGCAGTACTAGGGAGATGGGTAGCCTTTGGGAAGGCAATGGGAATGTCCAGGATTCTAGTCTGGGCTCTGCCTCTTGCTTCCTGTCTGACCTTAAACAAGTCACTCCATTTGTCTGTGCCTAGCGCCCCACCCACCGAAAAAAAGAGACATATGGAAATATTTGGCAAGACAGTAAAAGTTAACAGGAAACTTAATGAGAAATGAATAAGAAACTTTAAGTGAGGGAAGAAGGTCCCAGGATTCTCATGTGCTACCCTCACAGACTTTGCTCATCCATTTAGGTCACAGGAGGTAGTTTGCCTGTGCATTTTATTGCTACTTCCAGAGAGTAGAATATAGATAATACAGCACTTCGATCTTCTCTAAGTCCAGGGGAAAGTAGTTATGTCATTATTGTTTTGCAAGAGAATAACAGAAATAGTCATCATTCAATGGAATTCCCCCCTGATTTAATTAATAAATATATAATCAGTTTTGAATGCTTTCCTGTCTAAGGGAATGTAGCTGGGCTACCTTTTATGTTTTTGAGCTTTAACTGCTTTCTGCTTTAACTGGACACATACATTGCTAATGCAGGGTTTAACATCTTTATCTGTCCACACCACCGTGACCTCATGTGAGGTCCAGCCCTGAGGTGCTGTATGCTATTAACTTGAATTGAAGTAAATCATCCCATCCTGAAGGGTTCTGAACCCCTTGAATTCCCATTGCAATCCATGGCTCCTGAAGACTGCAAGAAGCTTACAGAAATGGCTCAGCACCTTATTGGATTAGGGCATCCATGTCTAAATGACTCCACAAGTAGTTTTATAGGACTCATTAGCAATGTGTTTGGGTACCTCATAAACAGTGAATTTACCCTCACACTTACCTAGTTAGAGAAGCATGTATTATTCATTATCTTTTACAAATGAGAAACTGAGGTACAGAGTGTGAGTGAATTTTCTAGGGTCACAGGGTGAGTTTAGTGTAAAGCCAGAAATAAAGCCTAATCTCCTGAGGTCTCCTTCTGTACAGTCATCCACAAGAGCATCCTTCCCTCTTTAGAGTTCCTTGACCGTCTACAAATTCCTCTTAGGAAAAAATAGTAAATATGGGTATTTTGAAGGCAATCTGGAAGCAGAAGGAAACTGAAGAACATCTGATTTTTGGAGCATCTGAATGGCAGTAACCGAGGTTCAATGTCTAAAGCAAGGGCATCAATCTCAACAAGCCCCATGGGCTGGATGAGGTGCACAGACTAAACCAGGCTTACAGACGAGCCCTATACACCAGATCCAGCACCCAGATCAGTTTGGCACAGGCACTATGTGCAGCATCAACTTGGGTTGCCACATGTATCACATGTAGCGTGTGCACCAGACTGACCCCACGCACTGCATGCCACTTGCAGGGCTACAGTCGGCATGTACTGCATGTCACGTGTAGGGCCAGTTTGAGACCCACAGACAGCACTGTGGGCCAAATGACAGGGCTCTGTGGGCTGGATCCGGCCCATTGGCTATATCTTTGATACCCCTGGTATAAAGTAAATAGAAAATACTGAAAGAGTAGAATGTTATTGCAGATAGATAGCTAGACAGATAGATTAGATTAGAAAACAATGTTCCACCTCTCTTACGAATAGCTCTCCACTAAGATTATTCACCAAATACATGGTATTCACTAGTATCACTGCCATAGCGATTTCAGTGTTTGCATATCAGTAGACTTGTGAAGTGTAGTCACTGAAAATATATGTGGTATGTTAGTGGGTGAAACAACATCTCCTACAACATGATATTATGTCATTAAAGCTCTTGATACTTGTATCATCCTCTGTATTGATCTATTGTGACTGTTTGTGACCTTGTAAGGCAGTAAAATCCTGTAATTTCATATGGCTATGGACCCAATCCTGCATTTGGGCTCTGATCCAAAGCCCACTGAAGTACAAGAGAGTCTTTCCATTGATTTCAGCAGATTTTGAAGAGGCCCTCGTTTAAACATCCATAACTCTTGAAAAAACATGAAACAACCTTATATAACAGGTAATCCACGTGAAAGAGTCACTGTTAAAAAAAGTCTGCATTTACCAGTGGACACCATACAATTATCAAAGTCATCTCTTCCAGCTATAGAGATAGCTGTAGCATCTCAAATATAACTCTGTGGGAACTGTGGGTTAGTGTTAACTTTTTAATGGCAATGGTGGTAACGTAGGTTAATGGGATCATCTTTTTTCCCCCCTCAGAGAACTGGTGGATTCTTTCCATTCATTTAAATTATTTTTAGTAGCAAATGAAAAATTTGTGTCTTAGACCTGGAGACGATCTTATCAACATTCTACGTAGACATACTATTGGTGACTATCCCATTAAATTAAAATCCACATCTCTCTGATTTCTTCCTTCAGCATCAATCAAGTCTTACAAGGTTTTTAAGCAGATATCGGTGTGTTTTGCCTCAAAACCCTGCTTTTCCTAGTGTGCACAGCTTTCCCCTGCATTTCTGAGTGTCCTTCTATTGGACTTGTGTGGGAAACTACATTCCATGAGTCAAGTCCTTGGAAGTCTGGGTGTGTTCAGAGAAGGGCAATTAATGCCAGTATTTCAAATCAGCTGTATCTTAAAAATAATGGAATTCAGGGTGTCTGAAATCATGATCTCTTCATGGATGTATGTTGGTGGTGGCAGGGTTTTTTAAGCTCATCACTAATGTACTGTAACCCTCCCATACTTTTCCTATTCCCTGATTATTGCTGCCACTAGTAACCCTAAGGCTCATATGGGCTGCTGTATGGCTTGCCCTTCAGGATTAGCAGCTAGAACACGACGGGATAAATTGAGTTTCTATTCAAACCAAACTTAACTGGGCCATCACAGTAAGCCCTGCATGATTACAAGGCTACCGGCTGGAGGAACATGAGAGGAAAAGCACAGGGTTTACATTGTGTTTCCTTTTTTGCTCTGTATAGGCCCCCCTGTCTGGGAGCAGAAGGGGGGGCTGCAGATGGTTTCACACATTCAAGAAAGAAAGTACCCTGCCCATGCTGCCATTTCCCTTAATGTGCAGGATGTTTTCCACAGATCTAGGTGTTGGTGTGTCTCCAATCAGACGGACATCCAGCTGGAGCCCTATGCAGAGGAATAAACAATTCTTCAAAGAGAATCTAGTCAGCCCTTTCCTTTGGAAGTCCTTCTCTCTCTTTCACTATAATCCTCAGTCTGGCCTGGATGTCACAGCTACAGAGCTGAGGACTGTCATCTGTGGTCTGCCACTCTCATAGCCATGCCATGAATGACACTTTAGTTCTGTGTTAATTGCCCTGCTGCAGCTTGGCTATCAGCTAGCCCCTGTCTCAGATTTACTGATTGCAGACGTGACCTGAGTGAGTGAGCGAGCATTCAGGGGTCAGGGCTCCGAAGGGCCAAGTTCAAGGGCACAGACTGGTACAGACATATAAACAAGGGAATGGTATGTAAGCAATAAAGACATAAAGGTTAGGATCAGGGCTAGCAGTACAATAAACAGCTGTGATAACCCAGTTTGTTTATAGATAAAGAATTTACTGTAAAATCCTCAATGTGCCGGATACATTTGTTAACACTTTAAGGGACTCATATTTTTAGATCCTCTTGTTTTTTGTTTGTTTTCTGTGCACTCTGCAAGGATCTGCAAACCACTTTAGATTTCTTTTTATATCAAGCCTGGGAAATGCATAGTCATCACACTGACTAGAAATCACTCCCATCATTCCTCCTCCCCTCCCCAACCATACACACACAGCAATAGATAAATAGATAAATAAATAAACCAAGCAACCCAACACGATGCTGAAGATGTTTAACATTGCTGCCATGACAAATTCAGAAAAGGCAGATTGTCCAGCCCTTAATACTTCAATTTCCCATTAAAACGTCTATGTTTCAGTGAGGGAATAGTCCTTTCCACTCCATTTTTCCTAACTTTATTTTAATAAAGTAAGGGGAGTCGGTAAAATGGCATTAGGGCTCTTGTAAATTTTGCCCAGTGTATGTTTTGCTAACTTTATTTTTAAAATATATTTCAGAGTGTAGCCAAGCATTTTGTAAAATTACTACGGTGGTTCTTAAGTGTCCTGTGAGGCTCCCATCAGAAGTACAATATATTGTACTGTAACTATTGATCCAAATGGCTACATTTCTAAAGCAGAAAATGATTGTGTAGTGAAAGCAGTGCAGAGGTGCAGTAAAATGCCCTCAAGTATATAAAGACATAAAGATTAAAATCACCCTGCAGATTCCCTTTCACTCCTCCAAATCCACTGTGTAATGTGTTCTTTTAGGATAAATCAAAAACTTTGTACAAATTAACATGACAGGTGCCAGTGTTCATAAATAAGATTGCTCCCCACCATCAGGAGGATCAGGCAAAGTTTACTTTGCTTTAAATACATGCAAAGGCTGTTAATTAAATTCCCAGATGTCAAAGGAACATGTGAATATCTAGAAGGCAAAATAACACCCCAAAATTTGTCAGCCAGAACACGTATTCTGGATAGGAAATTGAGACTTCAGTACATAGCATGCCCTAGAGTGTTAATACCAACAATTTTCAGTTCTGTGGTTAGTCTTCAATAAAGTTTAAATGATCTACAAAAAATAATTTGAAATTAAATAAAATAAAGACAGGTGGATTCTGACACAGGCTATTTAAGTTCTGCAGTGCAAAAATGTGATTGCTTAATTTTTTTATTTTGCCTTTATTTTTTTAATCTCCATCATCTTTGTACCTTAGACAATGCAGAAAATACCATTTGACAATAGGACAACTCTACCCTACTTTGCACCTAAGGTTTGTTCTTTCATTAAAACTGGGGTTACTTTTTGGTACCAAAGGTCATTATTATATTGAGGTCTCTTTGATACTCTAGTCGAACCACATGTCAGAGAAGACTGAATCTTCTTGTATATTAGGATCACAGCAAAGGCTTGAGGCGTTTGGGGTACCTTTCTCATATAAATTATAAATGTCAGTAATCAGGTATACATCATTAGCTAGTGTCAGTTATGCCCAGTTCAAATTAGGATTTTTGTTTTGGTCCTGCTTCTGTTTCCTCCGCATTCAGTGGGTAAAGTCTGAAAGTGAAGTCCAGCCCTCATTCAAATCACTGGCAAAACTCCCATTGACTTCACTAGAAAAAGATCACACATAGGTAAGTTTTCAGGGAAAGAAAGCTTTCCCTTTTGGGTTATGGCCTGATCCTAAACAAATAATTTCTATAACCCCTGACAAATGTTTCAGTTAAGACAAAAATACCCTCATAATTGCACCATAAATAATAACCCTGCCAAATGTTCAATAAATTAATGGCATGACAAACAGGGAACCAGCCACAAAAATATTCTGCAAAAGATGTGTAATATTTGTGTGGCTAGTTTCCATTGCACCTTAAATTAAATGTGGAATTTTGCTCCTTCAGCATCCTTGGGTACATCACATTCGGCCTCTTGGACTTGTGCATGTCCAACTTTTATAAATAGTCCCTAACTTGTTCTTTCACCACTGTTGGCTTCTTAACTCCTCCCCAAACTGTGCTGCCAGCTGTAGTAGTCTCGGAGCTGACCTTACCTGTGAAGAGTGAGGTGAAAAAAGTATTGAGTACTTCAGCCTTTTCTGCATCATCTATCACTAGGTTGCCTCCCCCATTCAGTAATGGACCCACACTTTCCATGACCTTCCTCTTGTTGCTGACATACTTGTAGAAACCTTTCTTGTTATCCTTCAAGTCCCTTGCTAGGCATAACCCCATTTGAACTTTGGCCTTCTTGATTTTATCCCTGCATGCCCAGTATAATACTGTTATACTCCTCCCTCATTGCTTTTCCAAGTTGCCACTTCTTATAAGCTTCCTTTTTGTGTTTTAGCTTACAGAAGAGTTCCCCGCTGACCCAAGCTGATTTTCTGCCATACTTGATAGTCTTCCTGCCCATCAGGATGATTTGTTTCTGTGCCTTATTAAGGCTTCTTTAAAGTACAGCCAGCTATCCTATACTCCTTTCCCCTTCAAACAGAACTCCCCAGAGATCCTACCCATCAGTTCCCTGAGTGAGTCAAAGTCTGGTTTTCTGAAGTCCAGGATCTCTACTCTGCTGCTCTCCTTCCTTTCTTTCCTCCAATTATGAACTCAATCATCTCACGGTTGCTGCTGCCCAAGTTGCTATCCACTTCTATATTCTTCCCTGTTTGGGAGCATTAGGTCAAGAAGAACACAGTCCCCAGTTGCCCTCTCCAACACTTGCATCAGGAAGTTGTCCTAGATAAATAAATAATAAACTTCCTGGATTGCTTGTACAACTGTTGGTTCCCGCTCTGGAATGGGACAGTTATCTCGAACTGGCTTTGGTGCAGTCCCATGTCTGGAACCATTGATCAGCTGCTGGTTGGTCCCAGCCCCAGGACCACATCTGAGTCTTGACCTAGCCTCAGCATTCCCCCAAGGCCATGCCTGACAATCAGCTGATTCTTGGTTCCAGTCAGGATTCCAGCCAATAGGCACCGACTTCTATATTTGCTGCCGGAGGCAGGGGAGGCTTCCCCTACTTTGGTAAGTAGTAATGGCGCCTTTGAGATCTGATCCCTAGTCCTAAAATCATGTATCCTGCCCTGCATGTGAAGCATGGCATGAGGCATGATGGTTGAAATCAGGAACCAGATCCCATTGTACCACTGAATGAGCATGTGCTGGGGGTCTAAGAGTGTCCATGGAAATATTTTAAATGTAAAAGGATTCCAGGGTCTCATTCATGAAGATAACATATCAGGCAAATCCTGATCCTTTTCATCTTTGGAAGAAAACAAAAACACTGTTATGAATCTATCCTGGCTGAGGTTGTGTCTCTATACAATTGCATTGAATAGATTAGTTTGGCAAAAGAATGTATTTTCTGAGTTAGAGTATGTATTATTCATTAGTATCTGTATTACCATGACACCTAGAGACTCTTGTTAAGAATCAGGGCTGAATTGTGCTAGGTGCTGTACAGAAGTAGAAGGACATGATAGTCCTAGCCCAAATGGTTACTTCTCAGTTTATGAGAGCTAATAGAAAGATGCAGACAGAGAGATGGAAGGAGTGCAAGGTAAGAATTAGCTGCTTACACTTAACGTAAGTGGCAGTCAAACCACACCAGGTCTCTTGTCATTGTCAAGTGTTCTTAAGGCATCATGACAGAGGTGAGCTGGGAGGACTGTATGAGGAGGATGGAGTGGATTTACACATGGAGTTCTTTCCATTCACAGAGGATGATACGAGAAAAAGTCTGATGATGCTGTTTGGAATAGTTGACTGATGGACAATGAAGGTTGGCGTTGCTGGTAAACAGGAGATTGTTGGTAGATGGAAGACAGGTGTCAGTGGCTCAGAACCACATAAAGACTCAGGCAGGTGTGACTAAAGCCATGGAAGGCCTTCAAAGAGAAGATGAATATGCTTTACATACTTGTTATTGATGTGATGGAAAAAAGGGTAAAAATCCCCCCCAGTGGAGGGATGTGAAAGGGAAGGTAGTATGCTTGAAGCAATGATACAGAAGATGATGTACTTGTTAAAATCTACCTATTGTACACATTGATTCCTAAACCTGAGCTAGGAGTACACTACTACAGTCCCACAGACAAAAAGTTCATTGTAGGTTTAAAGGAATCAGAATCAAAGTAGAACCATATCCACTGTGCATCCCTTCTGCCTGACGCCTTTGCAGCAAACACAAAGCTGCAGAATCTGGCCCAATGTCTTTAAATCCAACAATATATCCAACTAAGTTAAACATTAAACATACATGCTAAGACACTGTAATAAAGACTTAAATGTACAAGTGTTTAGTTCCTTCCCTTTAAGTACCCCCATCAGTACCTAAGCAAAACATTCCCTCAAGCCCAGTCACAATTCATTTTCAAAGGTCCCAGTTACTGGTGATGCATCTGATCACTAGAGGAAAATGTTAGAGTGAAGTGCTGTACTGTGCCTGTGTCTCCCCAACCTCTGTCACACATTCCTGAACATTTCACAGACTGAACCAGAGACAAACACAAGGAGAAGCAGACAGACTGGATAAGATGCCTCTAGGTCCTAGCTCCAGTATCTTATTTCACTCCACACATCTATCTGAGAAATACATTGCTGGAGGGGGACCCTCGCTGGCCACAGGAGGGATTAGTGCCTTAAGCTGGCCTTGAAACTACTATTTTGCACTAGAAGAAATGAAGAACTATAGGAAGGAAAAATAAAAAAGGATGAACAAGTGGGTTCTTGCTTCATCCGACACGTAAGGTATAGAAGGGCCACATATTTGTTTGAGGCTTGAAAAGTCTCCTCCTTTTGAAACTGGCTGCCCTGAGCTATTATGCAATTACTGTTTAGTAATTCAGATGTACAAGGATTCACTGCCTGGCCAATAAAGCTGGGAGGAAATATAGACATGTCCACAAATGACATATTTTCATGCTTTATACAAACCCTCCCTGCCAAGCACTTTTGAGCAGCTAAGCAATTTACATCTAATAGCAAAGTGTTTTTTAATCAGTCAGATCAATTTGTGAAGAATTGGTACATTAGGTATAACCATATAGCAGAGATCCTTATAGCAAAGGTTTAGAAGTAATTGCTCCCTGACCCAATGAACAGTGTATTACTATAGAAGTTTGTATTCTATTAAGAGTTAATAAGTGACCAAGATCTAGACTAATACACTGTCAGGGTTCATTATCATTACAGGTTCTTACTATTTTTCCAGTGCCTTTTGCTCTGCCCTTCTTGCTACATATGGAAAACCTATATCAAGATGGTTGTCATGGCAATGAAAAGATTTGCATGTGTCTTATCTATCTATTTAAATACCTTCTTATGGTTTATAACTACCATAATACATCCCTCCAGCCCTGCTCATTGCTAATTTAGAGCTAGCCTAGTGTGTCTGAGGTCAGTGATACCATCTAAAGCATGTTGTCTAGACAACTCTGAAGCCACTGTCCATGGGGTAATTGTTTTATGCAAATAAAAAAGTACAATGGTGACATGTTCATCCACTACCCATGCAATCTGATTGAGCCCTATTGGGCTGTATGCAAAGAATTTGTAATCATGCACCCTGCATAGAGGTTTGCTCCTGTTAGGCAACTATATCCTGGCTACATTTCTGAAGGAGAAAAAAATTTTGGTTGTTTTGGTCACATCCCTAATGCACATTTTGAACTACTTCAATCGTATAGGCTTCTATAGGATAAATACTGACGCTGCAAAATTTTTAGCAAAAACTGTGTCTTAGCTAAATTATTCAAGAAATTTGAGGCAGCCTTGCTAATATGCCCAGTCATATCTGAGGTGTGTCCCAGGCTTTCATGTCTGAGTAAAAGTGCTCCCCTTACCACTATATCAGCATTACCCTTGTCAGGGTAAAGGAACAGATTTTGTGCCTGTGCTGGTAAGTTTTCAGGAAAATTTTGGTTGGCTAAAATTATTCAAACTTTACATCTGTCGTAAATCTAAGCTCTTCTTTTCACTCAGATCTTTATTCAGGTATGTCAGCCATTCAACTCCATTGAAACAGATTGGGCTTGGAGAGCTTTTTGAAGAGACAAAGTAGAAAACTGGGAAGTATTTTGTTAACAGAATAGAAGCTGTTCCTCCTCTGAAGAGAGGGCTGTATGTATATTTCCCTGCTTCTTTCCTTTACCTTTCAGTCCTGAAGGAGTTCATGATTTGCTGCTGTATTCAGATGGCAGCAAGGTAAATACGGCTATTCCTGTATAAATCCAGAGCGCATACAAAACAATATACATTCTGAAAACATAAAGAGATAACAACAACAACAAATAAAGACCTTCCAAATCCCCCCAAAATGAGTCCAGTTCACTGCTGTTTGATCTCATTAGTTCCAGGCTATGACCTTTTTAGAACTTCCTTTGATAAAAGCTACTTTTAAAGGTACTTTAAGAACTACTCAAATGCATTTTCTGGCAAATTGTATCTTGATGCTCACAGAGATTACAAAAACACGAGGATACATAGTAGTTTGGTAATTGACTGATTTGCTATGGGCCTGTGAATTGCTTGACCATGCTTACAAGCAAAAGATATTTTTAAAGATAATTTATATCATTATTCTTAGTCTTAGGAAATGCTAACCTATCCTTGTGGTAGGAAATCATGAACCATTTACCCTGACAATACAGTTAGACAGTGTTTACATGTAGGACTACAATCACTGACTAATCCGTAAAAGGTAGATTTTCTATTGCATTTCAATAGCTCATCTACTTCAGGCTGTTGTGAACTTTCTAAAGATATGTTTTCATTTATAATAGCAGATCTTGGAGTGTGGTAATCTGGAATTGAAGTTTTAGTGACAGATTTATTCAGCTGGCACTTTGCATGAGGCATTACTGCAAACAGTATTTTAAAAAAAATATATAATATAAAGCTGACAAAACCTTCCAAAGATAATTTCTGCAATTTACTAAACTAAGGATTTCAAGTCAAGCATCAGTTTCCGGGTGTTTTTCATAATGGATTTCACAGCAGATGACCTGACAGCTAATCTCATGATCTGAATTGCGCTTTGCAGCATATATACAAACAAACTGCCGTCAAATACTCAAAGGATCACACTGCTTTCACATGACATGTCTGCAAGTTAGCACTGCAAATGTCCAGAGGTCCAGACTGACCTCCTGACCTCCCGTCTGGGAAACATTCCTACTCCAGGCAGCTCATTCTTGACAACAAACAGAGCAAGACCACTGGGCACATTTTGAAAAGGAAAAAGAGAACAGCCATGAATGGAGCGTGTCTGGTACAACAATGACAGACAATGAGTGTGAATAGGATTGCAAACTGTGCTCCTGTTAGAAGGGCTGGGACCATCTTCTCTGCCCCTCCCCCCCACCCCCATGGCATTACACCCCCACTAACCTTCCTTTTCAATATTTTTGTTCCCCTTTTACAAGTATATTAGATTCTTAGGCTGTCTTAAATAAGGAACTATTTAAAGTAGCTATGTCAATTCATCAGGGAAATGTGGATGCATGTTGTGTCCATAATTATATGAATCTTTAGTCCTTTCCTGCCCCATGGCCCCTCCTACAATGTGTTTAAATAACATTAAAAATGTTGACTACAACAAAAGCCAGAAAATTTGAAGTGGAGGCTGAATTCATTCAGCTGGGACACAGTGGGAGAAAAGGCATCGCTCGCTGATGGGATGAGGCTAGGTTTCATCTTAAGTTTTGAATTTTTGGACTTTCCTTGAAGAGTGACATATATTTAGCATTATCAGCATGTAAGATACTAGTCAGAATTCCTCCCTTGTTTATAAACAGCAATTTTCAGAGGCAAAAAAAAACACTCTAGGTTTATCTGTTATGATGCTGTCCTTTCATGCACATTCATATTTGTTGCTGTTTTATTGTATGAGGAGGATAAGATACAATGAATCCTGATTTCATTTACACTAGTCTAAAGTCTGAATAATTATTCTGAACTCAATTGAAGAATTCCAAATTGACAATGGTGAAGTTAAGCTCTGTATCTGGACTGCAACATTTAAGTAGTCTGGAAAGCATTTGGGCATGTCTTACACAAATATTGCCATTTTTTTGTATCCTAGAGACCATAATGTTGCCTTTGGAATCATTAAGTTAAAAACAAGTAAAAACCGTATATTGGTACAAGTTTTCACCTGAAGCATGTATGTTTTATGTCAGAATTCCACTCACAAGCTTCCCTCCAGCATACACAGGTGTGAGAAGGAACAAAATGGGGAAGAAATGACCAAAACCACGTTTCCATAGCATGTATTTTTTGGCCCAAAACATTGTGAGACTCTCTGGGTGTAGAGAAGAAGGCTACTTGAAGCTGCCAGCCAAGGATGTGGACATAACATACTTCTTTATGCAGAGGCTTTACTGAGGACTAGAGCCAAGGTTATCATAAGAAGACATATAGTGCTAAGGATATATATTATATCCTTAAATGGGATTATTTGCAAAAATATAATGCACCAGCCTTAGAAAGTATATTTTGGACCCGAGTATCCCAAGTGAGCTCTTTGAACCCCTGAAGGTCAAGTGCTGTGGCCCAAATAAAAAGTAGTAAGTTGGTGAAGCCTAACATGTGGGTGCTGATGTAGTCTCACAGAACCACAGATTCTAATTAAATTCACCACTTCATTTATAAAGGAAACATTCTCACAAAACACATACATGCAGGTTGGGCTCCAACATACCAGTTTGAAACTCTGAGGTTTTCTCTTTAAGTTTTCCTGCAAAAACACATTGTAAGGAGCAGTTCTGGCCTTTGCTCTAGCTGTACTATTAGAGCAAACCAGTCAGAAAGTCAGGTTAACTGGGAAACTGGGGACTTCCTTGTCCAGGTGAAGTACCTATGGGGTGAGGCTGGAGCAGTCACTTCTGCAACAATGTCCCCTTCTCTCTCCCAGCTGGTGTAAGGGTGTGTGTGGGTAAAAGGGACTGTGGCTTGGAAGCTGCTCTGTCCCGCAAAGCCTTTTCTGTCAGAAGATCCCCTTGGGACTGTGGGCAGCTGGGTGTGAGATAAAGCATCCTTCATTGAGCGTATTGTAGGGA
>NW_005841866.1:1755979-1770905 GCF_000455745.1 Alligator sinensis
CTAAACATGTACCACTCTAAGGGGGCATAAGTCATCCTCAGATGACTTTAAATTGACAAGGGCGGGGAGAAGTTAACATAAAAAAAAAATCTTTCTACTCAGAGATAATGTGGGAAATTGCAGGTGCCCAAATGGATGTGAGGCTCCCAAGTGAAATCAAGTGGAGTGAGTGCCTAACTCACTCAGACTCTGTAAGAAATACTGCTTGAACATAGTGGGCACATCTAAATGTGCATTAATGTGCTTTTTCTAATGCGCATTAAAATTAGTACCTCCAATATGATATATTAAATTAATGCACATTAGACTGTGCTAATGCGCAGTAGCACATTTTCATGCTTTTTAGTGATGCTTAGTGCACAGTAGGCTATTTTACGGTGCATTAGCATAACGTCATGGGGTTTTTTACATGATACTTTAATGTGCAGTAAAATAGTCGACTGCACATTAAAGCACACATGTAGATGTGCCCACTGAATTCCAAAATTATGGTGCTTTTAAAGCCAAACTATCTGAATAGAAGGAAAGCTGTGTTTGGAGTGATTTACTTTTTAAACCCACACAGCAAATAATTATAGTTGTACTTATTAGTTAAGGTTTTGTGGCATGTTTGGCATAGTTTAGAGTATATAGAACAATGTAATGTTGTTGTAATTAAGTACCCTTTAATATTTACAATAATCAAATATGACCCAAGAGATGCTGAATACCTACATTTCTGTGATGCCCAATTATGAGATTTATATATTAGAAACAGGGTCAGGTCAATAAACTGCATTCAGTTTTTTAATAAAACGGGTAATAAGCAGTACAGGAGACACTGCCATTCGCGGGGGATAATGTCTCATATCCCCCGGGAATGGTGAAATCCATGAATAAGGCACTGCGTTCATGAATGCCATCTGCGTTCATGAACGCAGTGCCCCTGGTGGCTAGGGGGCGGCATGGCTACGCTGGCGGTGGTAGGAGCACGACAGTGGCAGGAGCCCAGCGGTGGTGGGAGCCTGGTGGCAGCAAGTGCGGAGCTCCCGACGACCTCCTTTAAGTGTATTTTCAGATGCGGGTTCAGCATTTGCAAGTATTTGAAACCACAAATGCCGAACCCACGAATAGCGAGGGTTTCCTGTACCAGTAACATACTTAGTCTATAATTATTAATACATGAAGAAAATTATGGCGGGAATATAGCATTCATTTTTAACTGCAATAAAAGAACCTTATTGTTTGTCATTCAGTTGTTTTTTTATGCACTCTTTATTTCTCCTGACTCTATTTCTCCCCCATTCAATGATTAGCACATTGATCCCTACATCTTATTTTCAAATAGATCCTGGCAAGATGGCAGTGTGCACACTGAAATGCTCTATTCTCAGGAACTGAGCGTAACACTGCACCCATAGCAGATATCAGGGAATAGGAAGACCCCCCACAACCACCTTTCTTCATATCACAATCAAAAAAGAAAAAAAAAGGAAGAAGCCCCCGTGCCTGTCCTCCCCTGCTTCTAATGGTTTAAGTTTTTGTCTCATTATGCCTTGTAACACAACTAAGTAAATCCAAATAACTGGGCAGTAATGAATTATAAATGGAACAAAAATGAGTGTACTATTAATACCACTCCCAGAAGAGGATAAAAGGGATCAGCAGTTTTATCCCATGGTGCAGCTGAGAACTGACAGACAGGCTGCGCTGACATTGTGAGGCCGCACTGTTTTCATAAGGGAAAGAAAAATCCCTTATGGACGTGAAGTGATATTTTAACCACTCCTGTAGCCTAATGTTTAAGAGCTCATCTCCAGCCCTGCACACCATGTTTTGTTCCGGGAGATCACAGCTCCCTTGAATAATATAATTGCTTGTAAGCGGCGCAGTCCTAAAATGGAAACATGGGATGTTAAAACGAGGGCTAATTTTGCAAGAGAACAATCTCGTCTTGAAGCCACATGAAATATGCCCATATAAAATAGTGAGTAAACAAAATTCTGCGCTTAACAATCTCCAGGCACTTCAGCTTTCCCACAGAACTGACCCCTATAACTGTAACAGAGTGATATGGATGAATAACAAAGCTCTGCAGAAAAGTACAGATTGACCCAGCCATGACCTTCCTCCAGCCAGGTGCAGCAGGGACACGCAGTCTGGCACATTCCACTTTAATTTTGCTTTGGTAAAGAGCTGATAAAGTCCCATCTAGTCCAGTGCTTTCATTTTGGCATGTATTCCGGAGATAAGAGGAGTATTTTCTAAATTATTTACTAATAGCAGATTTGGGAGAGGAAAAAAAAAAAGGAAATAAAGGAAAAGCAGCCCAGGGTACTCTACTTAAGTGCAGGGAGCCTTATTCCTCCCTCACTTTCTTCTCAGCTGATAAGGGGATCACTCACAGGTTTTTTTAATTCCTCTCGTGGGGCCCAATCCAGTGAAATGGCAAGCAGCTTTCCATCCTCTGCCCTGCTTCAGGATGTTTTAATGTGATCACGTGCTAAAATCCAGTTGATTCCAGCCTAATTTGAAAAAGCTGCTATGGTTCTTTCTGGAACAGAAATACTTTCCTAAGGCAGGGTTTTGCTGGTCAGGATCAAGCCTTGAGAGTGGGGATGGGGGTTAGATATAAGGCCAGCCCTCCTCAAACTGGAATCAAAGAAATATCTTTTAACAGGGAAAGAATGGGGCAGGGGTGGCCAGCCTACAGCACGTGCGCCACAAGTGGCCCAGGCATGCAGCAGATCAAAGCGGAGATGTGCAGCACAGTGGCAGACAGGGCAGGAAGCAGAAATCAGAACAGCAGATGGGGCAGGGAGCATAGGGCAGAAAGCAGAGAAGCAAATCAGGCATAGGAAGTGGATTGGAGGCTCAGCAGGGATGGTTCGGGGCTAATTTGTAGCACTCCTACCAAAAAGGTTGTCCCCCAATGGAATGGACATTGATTTTAAAGGGACACTGTCAACCTGACATCTAGTAAGTTGAAAAAAAAAAG
The DNA here is from genome assembly GCF_000455745.1 of Alligator sinensis. Lineage (NCBI taxonomy): Eukaryota > Metazoa > Chordata > Crocodylia > Alligatoridae > Alligator > Alligator sinensis. The sequence goes on from NW_005841866.1 coordinate 1,758,957, forward strand.
AAGGAAGGGAGTGGAATTAAAACAGTTTCAGATATTTTTTGGCCCTCTGTCTCTGCAATCTGTACAGCTTTATCATTCTTTTTTTCAAAGGCTTTTCTCTCCCCTTTGCTGCATATGAAAAGCTCACTTGAACCATGGGTGAAAACAACTAACCCAGTGATTGCTGTAAACTGCACGAAGGAAATGAGCAGAAGATGCAGAGAAAAATATTGGGAATTAAAACAGTCTCAGATATTTTTTGGCCCTCTGTCTCTGCAATCTGTACAGCTTTATCATTCTTTTTTTCAAAGGCTTTTCTCTCCCCTTTGCTGCATATGAAAAGCTCACTTGAACCATGGGTGAAAACAACTAACCCAGTGATTGCTGTAAACTGCACGAAGGAAATGAGCAGAAGATGCAGAGAAAAATATTTGTTTGCTTCAATTCTTCTCGAGTAGATAGTCATATTCAGTGTCAATTTTAAACACATTCGGAAAGAAGAGTTTCAGAGACAGCCTGTGTTTTAAGAGAGGGCTTGATCCTACTACATTAAAATCAATGCGAGCCTTTCCCATTGACTTAAACTGGTACCGGATCAAGCCACCAGAGTGTTAGGTTCACAACATCTTTTTAAAGTTACAAAAGCCACTGGGCAGCATTTTCAAAAGCAAGTGGATGTGTTATTTGTGGGGTATTCATTTGTAAGTGCTCAACCTGAGGCAACTCAAAGCAGCCTGATTTTTAGTGAGCAAGTGTTCAGCTTCTTCTGAAAATCAAGCCACTTTAAAGGTGGCTCAATCAAAAACCATGAGTTTCCTTTGAAACTCTTGGCTTTCAGATCTAGGGGAGGGGAATAGGTAAAGGTCCCTAAGAAAAAAAGGGCTAATGACTCTGCCTAACTGTACAAACTTGTTTCATCTCCACGTTTGCATTTCAGTCTCTATGGTCAGCTCAGTATAAATAAATCTGCTTTAGGCTGAAAACACCCCAAACTATCCAAGGAACAAGATGATTGATTCTATTTGTCAGTCCCAGAGGAAACACAGAGACAGACAACCAGAAATCTGTTGAGCAGAGTCAGAGTCTTACTAACATGGTGTGGAAAAGGAAGAAGCATACATGCTCTCAGATGGACAAGGCCTATCTCCTTGCAGCTCTTTTTTTTGACAGTGCCATGATTACTACTGCAATTAAGTAACTGTCTCAATTTGTCCACATAAAACAAGGTGGCACAGTTCCTTCTGCTTCAGCTGCAAATAAGACTGCAACAGTTCGTGAAAGGTACTTACCTGCACTTATGCACTCCTTGTCTCACATCCCATAGTTTGTCTGAATATTAACAAGATACTTTCTCACCAGGCTAATAGAAGTCATATGCCACTGTATGTACTGACACAACTACTACATGGGTTTAGTTTCATCTGCATTGAAATTGGATGGCAATGGAATCTCCTGGCAGGGTGAAACATAGATGCGGCCGGCCGTCAGCAACCTTTATCCATGCCAGCAGCCCGTCCTCCTTTTCACTGGTCCAGAGACCAGGAAGCACAAGGCTTGTCTCAAGCTCACAACTCATGGGTTCACAGCACAGACCTCTTTATCAGTTGCCAGCAGGCTGGTCTCCTGTAACATTTTCATCTGTGACCTTTCCTCCCCCCCCCCGCTTTCCCCAGCCTTTCATGAGAAAAAGAGTCTTCCTTAACTGTCACGCGCAGATCTCTTTAGCATGTTAGTGTTTAAGAGGTATGTACGAGTTACAGTTGTGAACAGGCCATGTTTTAAGCAGCAGAGGTTTTGGGTGTGGGACTTGCATTGTATCCTGTCCTGGACTATTACTCAAAAATGCCATTGGCTTTCCTGAGAGGTCCAAGTATGGAATAATGGTGGGAAATGCCCCTGAGCGACCAGGAGTTGCAGAATGAGAGGCACAATTTGAAGTGAAATATGCAGGGAAATATTTGCAGCTTGATTATTAGTGGGGCCAGACTTTATTCCCATGCAAAGCCAACATAATTGAACTGCATGCCACAAAGAATGGAGGGGGCTGATAGGAAAACAGTCTTCACCCTTGGGCTCAATGCAGTAGTAGAGCTATGCTACTGCTGTGATAGCAGGCTGCGTGGGGTTTGGGGTTTTTTTTCTTTGAATAGCTGTAGTAATCCCTCCCCTCCAAACTCCTTATTTATAACCTTTGATTCTCTCCTATGCTGTTCCTTCTACAGTGCCCCTTCTTCCTCCCTGTGCAAGAGCTTACTGACAGGTTCCACTGTGATTTGTTTTTCTCTTCCCTCCTTTTCTCTTCTTTCCCCTTCCAACAACTTCTTCTATTTATACCCTTACGTTGGTGGCAAGTATTCCAGCTGACTCTCTAACCCTTTCATCTGCCCCCTGATTTGCTCAGTTCACAGCTGCTAACATCTTTCACACCCACTTCCATCTGCTCCCTTACCCTCTCTCTCACTCCATCAAGCTTTCTCTAGTCCTATGCTATTGTCTTCATTAAGTGTCTCACTTTCTTTCTTCCTTTCACATCCCAAATCAGTGAACCTGGAGCTCCTTTCCTCTTACTTCATCCTAGACTCTTTCCAATCTGGTTTCTGCCCTCTCCACTCCTCTGAACTCACTCGGGCCAGGTCTTTCCCGACTTCTTTAGGCAAAACACAACGGACTTAAATTTGTCTCTTCTATTTTTCCTCCTCAACCCCTTATCCTCCATCACCTTTCATGACTCCATCACGTCCTCATCATCTTGGATGTATGATTTTTCCTTCAGTAGCTCCTTCAGTGTATCTTACTTCTCCTTCTATTATTTAAGGTTACCTGTCCTTCTGGTTTCAGTCCTTATCAAAAGTTGTCAAGGCAAATGTTTATACCTTTAAGAATCCTGAACCAATTTTCTTCAAATTTCACAATTTTTGGCTATCTCATTGAGATCAAAAAGTGAAGTACATTTCTGTACATCAGTTCATGTACAGAAATAGTTACAGGAACTAGTTATCCTTTGGTTAACCATTGCGTTTTAAGTAGCCATGAACAGGACAAGTTTAGTGATCAGAAGTGTAACTAACTAGTGGCTAAGTCCACACCTTGTTATGCTACTGCCTTAGATCTTTGTCTCTGCTGGTCCTGATATATTTATTTCAGTTTTGTAGATACAGAAGTGACCACAGGGCCTTTGTTTTAAATGTAATTATTGTTTGACTCATTGGAATTACAGTACCACATCAGGAGTGACCACAGTTCATCATTTCAATATTGTTCTCTTGCACTTTCCAGCCCAACCAGGATTTGGAGTTAGGCATGTGTAGAACAGTACACCCGGGTGCGTCTACATGAGATGCTAGAAGTGCAGTAGACTAAATCTAGTGCACATTAGCATGTCAAGGCAAAAGCCATGCTAAAGTGCTAATGCTCAGTAGAATTAGTCTACTGAGGTAAAAAACCTGTGCTGGTACTACAGTACATAAGTGCCGATATTACAGGTACTAACTACATGCACCATAATTATGGCACATTAATGCACACGTAGACATATCCTATGACTAATGCTTTACTGCTTTTTTGGCCTATCTAGGACCTAATGTGAGGCTAATAGAAAAATGCCCATGGAATATAATGGGCTTTGTTTAAATCCAGGGTAGAGCAATATTGCTAGTTTTCTTGGAGGAAGTCACTTCTGTGAATGTAAAGGCAATGTAGCAACCACCTAATTTAATGGGGGAAAACAAAGAAAGGAATCTCCAGGCTGAATATATGGGCATTAGTTGTGACCCATGCCTTCAAAATCCCCAAAGAAGTTAATACCAGAAAACTGGTGATTGTAAAGAAATGCACAGGTATCCTGTTCTTCCTACCTGTCAACCTTAGTCTGACACTTCATTTTGTCAGGAGTAGGCAAAAAAATTCCATCATGGAAACATGTGTCTTTTTACTTTTGGAAAAATCTTGGTGACATGGAATGATGCCATAAAATGGGATACACTGTTTACAGTGTTATGCAGCACTTCAACAGCAAAGCAAGTAATCAATCATCATGTATTTATTCAAGGAAATTATCTTTGCCTCTTGTATGTCACTCTTCTACAAGCAGGATTCAGTTTTTAAAGATATATTTATGTATTTGTTGCAAATTAATCTGTGAATAATTTGTAAGTGCATATCTTGCTCTATGGAGTTTGTGAAATTTGAGCTGCACTGTTTACTTTGATTGGCCAGATAGGGCACCTGGTTCTACAGCTGTATTCTGATTGGATTAGCTGAATCTCTTAGATCCTAAGAAGCAGAGACATGTAAATGAATTTACAATTTGTTTTCTTTAAAAGGCATTAATATTTGCTGAAAGCTTATGGTTTCTGCTCAAATTCCTGCCAGTGAATTTGAATGGAAAAAGAAAGGGACTGAACTGCACCTTATTAATATCAGTGAATTCTGTTTTTCTTCTAAGGTACATGTCCAGCCCTAATTATCACGTGATGTCTCTTTGGGTCATGGAAGGCTGGGTCAAAAATTACCAGAAAATATTTTTTCAGAATGATATATCAATTACAACTTAAAGAGATTCGCCATATGCTGGGATCTGTCTGTTGCACAATAAGATATTGTATCCCCCAACAGCCCCTGAGCCCGGGTAGCAGGGGAGCATTCCAGTAATTATATCAAATCCCCAGTGCATTTAGAAGTAAACTATCTAGAATAACAAATTTTAATAGCATGTCACTCTTCCATCTCCTAAGTATGAATGAATAAATTGGAGGGATGTTCTGGGGATTCCTAATCAACCCTGCACTTGGGAATTTACATACCCAGTTTTCACTTTAGTTAACAGGACATATATACAAAACTCTCTGCGTACTCCTATGCCTCTTTGGCTCTTTATTCCTGCCATTCACCTTATGTCTGAGTCATTTCAAATATCTCCTCTTTCTGCCCTGCCCTCAAACAAAATAGCATTTTTGTAATGCAAACTGAAATAAAAATGCCTAACTTGAACTTAAGGCCCCAAAATGCAGCTTTAAATTTTAATGGTGAAAATGTTGTATTTGGAAAAAAAATAAAAGAAGAACTTGAAAGAGATAAGGAAATTAAATTACATTCCTCTGCAGGACCAAATGTCTTCTACTGACTGTGAGAGTTGTAAGGGGTATCTTTATAAAATACAGATTCCCATAGGGGACTTAAAAGCAATTAAAATAACATTAGCATTTTTCATAAATTTACAATGCTTTTGTGTGTGTTATAAAACCATACAAATTATTGAAAAGTTATTTGTATTAAGAATACAGACTATGCAGATAATTTGCATGATTTAGAGGCTGCAGCTACAAATGGTGAGTGGGCTAACTGAACCATGGTTTACTGTATTGGCATCTACAGTTGTGACAAGTAGCCTATAGCAGTGTACTTTGCTGACAAATGTTAAGTTACAGTGCTACAGAAGTAGTGATTTTTTTTAACTACATCAAGTGTGCAGTGACACTAAAAATTAGTTTCAACATACTGACTAAACAGCTACTCTATCATTTGGGATAAAGGCAAATGGATTCATCAGAGGGAAAAAAAAACCCTGGATTTCACAATTCTTAAAAATGAATATAGGGTCCAAACAGAATGGGTATGTGAGCCATGTTTCTGGATTTCATTGGAAACAAAAAAAGATGGATTTTGGGGTGCAATTTCCTCACATGTTCCTTGTTATCATAATTTTAAGTGTCATATTTTCTTGATTATTTGGTTGGCCAAAGAAGATTTGACTTCAAAACAGTCCCGGAGCACTTCCCTCCTTGACAACATCCACTGACTGAAGCAAGAGATTTTGTAAAGTCAGCAACATCAGGAATAAAAATATTAGAGGTCCTGAGTCCCATTTACTCTAAATCCCCCTACACCATTCTAACAGCATAAAGGGTACTTTTATGTCAGAGCAAATTACATTTAAATATGATTTACACTCACTTTAAAGCTATTTCACAGGGTCAGAGTGAAATCCTGGCCCCATTAAAGTTACAGGCAAAATTCCAGCTGCCAGAATTTCACCCCCAGAGTGGTGTAAATGGTCCTTAGCGTACATGAGAATCTAGTCCAGAATAAGGAAAGCACACACAAAAACTAGTTAGCTCCCGTGTCTTGTGTACTATAGAAAGGATATACTTCAAATACCTTCCTTTCTGCTTTTCCTGGGAGAGGTATTTGAAATAAAGCTTTGTTATAGTACACAAGACACAAGAGTTATTTGTACCTTATTCTTTCTTTTGGGGAATGTTTCTGAGGCAAAATTCACGTAAAACTCCCATGAGCCACGACTCTTCCTTGGAGTCTTTTGATTGCACTGTGTGAAATGACCATAACCAAGCATGTGAACTAATACCATGAAAACTGAGATAAGAAGTAATGCCTAAAGCAGGGGCAGGCAAAATCTGGCCCGTGGGCCGAATCTGGCCTGCCAGGCAATTTCATCTGGCCCCCAGGTGCCCACCAACTAATTGTACCCCACCTAGCCTGCATGCCTCGCTCCCACCCATGTGGGTGGAAGGGCCTGGCCAGCCAGCATGCAGCTTCCCGGCAGGGGTGCTGCTGCCACTGCTGTAGCCACCAAGGGACGTGCTCAGCTTCCCCAGCCTCCCGCTTGCTCTGGGCACCAAGTAGGGAAGTGGCAGGGTGTGAGCGGGGGAGGGGAGCTGCGGCTAGGCAGGAGTATAGAGCATGGAGCTGGTAGCAATACAGAGCCCACGCCCAGGGGGATGGTGGGAACATGGAGCTCAGGTGGACAGGGTGTGGGTGTCAGGTAGAGTGGGGGATTGTGAGGCCCCCACTCACTGCCCCCCATGTGCATAGTCCACACCAGTGGCAGCAGCAGGTGTTCAGGGCACTCGTGGTCTGCACAGGCACTACCACCCAGCATTGCGCAGCTCCGGCCAACACTGCATGTAGTGGTGAGGAGCGTGGCCAAGCCAGCTTGCCTTTATCATGCAGGGCTCCGCATGGTGCACCACAGCTCTGCACCACAAAGGGAAGCCCCATGCAATAGAGCTGGCTGCCTTCCCCACTCCCTGCCATGCAGATCCCGGGATTCCACTGGAAGTAGAGCAGAGTCCCAGGGCCTGCATGGCAGAGAGCAGGGAAGTCAGCCAGCTCTATCGTGTGGGGCTTCCCCGGTAGCACAAAGCTGCACATGCACTTTGCAGAGCCCCATGTGATAGAGGCAGGATGGCCTGGCTGCACTCCTTGCCACCATGTGCAGCACTGGCTGGAGCCGTGCACCTCTGGGCAGCAGTGCCTGTGCAGACCATGAACACCCTAAGCACCCACTGCCTCCTGCTGCTGATGCTGCTGCTATGGCTGGTGGGGGCTGTGCACCATGGGAGATAATGTGTGGGAGTCCCCACAACCCCTCACCCTCTCTCTCACTCCACAAATGCCACACATCCACACCCCGCCTCCACAACCCCACCTCATGTACACTCCCAACATACTGCATTGCCCCCACACACACAGCCACAACCCCCTACAAGCACCCCCACACACAACCCACACCCCACCATACACACATACCCACCCCCAACCATACCCCACACCTCCCACACACAATTACAAGAGTAAGACTTTATTTTTCAGTTATAATCCAATCATCTCTATATATAGTACACAAACACAAATCATGACAAAAATATTTTTTGTAAAAATATGTTATAGTAAAAAGCACTAATTGTGTCCACCCAGAGGCACTAGAGGTTCAGACAGAAGTTACACTGATTGCACAATCAGCCCCTTGAAATCACTCTATAGGCATGCCCTAGCAGTAATAATGGCTTCAGAGCATTTTAAAAGTTCCTGATTATAAGACAAATTAACCCACATTATCTGAGGGTTCAAATGAAGGCACTTCAAAGCAGAACACCTTCAATAACTCCTGTGTGCTTGGGCAGCTGGGATGATGCAGCCCAGGCCTGCCCCAGTGCTGTCTGCAGAATGGGAGGGAGGGAGATGGCAGGGAAGGGAGCGTAGGCTAGGGGTTGCCCAGGCTGCACTAGAGAGGGAAGCAGGTAGATTGGAGCACCCCACCTTGGGGGAGAGCTTCAATCTTCCCTCCCCCACTCCAGCACAGGCTCAGCAAACCAAAGCCTGAGTTCACTCCTCTACTTTCTCCCCCCACCCCTCCCACCATGCAGACAGCACCAGAGTTGGGAGCAGAGGGGGGCAGGGCTAGGGAAGACAAACTGCAGACTTGCAGCTCCTCAGCCAGATTGTCTCCAACTGAAATTGATCCCCCACTCTCCCAACCCAACAGCGAACATCTGTTGGGTCAGGAAAGTCAGTCTAATTTGTGATGTTTTCTGTGAATCATAGAATTATAGAAAATTAGGGTTAGAAGGGACCTCAGGAGATCATCTAGTCCAACTCTCTGCTCAAAGCAAGATGATCCCCAACTAGATTATCCCAGACAAGGTTTTATCTAGTTAGGTCTTAAAAACCTCCAAGGATGGAGATACCTTTTGGTGCCTGTCACATTAAGGGCCAGAGTAGCAGCAGGGCAGATGGCAGGTGCAGGCCATCCCTGATGAGGTGGTCATGTGACTGTAGGAGGGCTGTGTGATTGGAGGAGGAGGCTGAGCAGCCTCCGTTTTAACTCAGGCCCTCAGGGCTGGCAGCCAGAAGAACACCACCTGTCTGAGCTGCAGCTCAGAATATCTTGAAGGTAAGGGCAGGAGCTATGGGGATGGCAGGAGGCTCCTTGTCCTGCAGCATGACATAAAACTACACCCTGCTAGGGAAGAATGGCCCGGTGGAACTACTTGTGGTGGGGTAGTTCCCCAGAAATGCCAGGTCAGTTGCCTCCCCAGTGAAAAGCGGTAGGGGTACCTTATAACTCCAGCTCCCCCCACCCAGTGGGTAATTTAGAGCAGGGCCAGGCTTGGGGGCCAGGCACGGCTACAGATACCTAAGCCCCATGGTGTGTAAGACCCTGGAGGCCCCAGTGAGGGGACAGAGAAATAGAATGGCCCCAGTAAGGGAGCAGAAATATGTGTGGTTACCCTCACAGAGTAGGGTGCACAGTGGCAGCCTGAAGGCCTGTGCATTGGGGTGTAGAGGCGGGTTGCAAGGGCAACCTGAACAGCTGCACAGGGGTTGTGTTGAGTAGGGCCCTACAAGGGGCAGTTTGGCCCGGCCCTGGGCTGGTGCTATAACCAATATATGATGCCATCTGTGACACATGGGACATGGTGTAGGGGAGGAAGGAGCTGTGTATAACACTCCAGGCATTGGAGCATTAAATGGGCAGCCTCCCACATATTTACATCCAGTTTATTGAACAGCAAGTTGGAGCAGGTGACGCAGAGCAGACTGCCCTAGACAGGTGGGTGCGCCAACATTCCAACTGGTCTCGTAATGGTCCCCTTGTCACACACAATCTCTCTGGATAACCTGTTCCAGCACTTTACTACCCTCCTATGGACAGAGTTCTTTTCTTAATATCTAACCTAAACTTCCTTTGCTGCAACTTGAGACCATTTCTCCTTGTTCTGTCATCTGCCACCACTGAGAAAAGTCTAGTTCCATCCTCTTTGGAACCACCTGTCAGGTAGTTGAAGACTATTATTAAATCCCACTTCAGCCTTCTCTTCTCCAGACTAAATGAGCCCATTTCCTTCAGACTCTCCTCATAAGACATGTTCCCCAACCCCCTAACCCTTTTTGTGGCCTTCTGCTGGACTCTCTTGAATTACTTCACATCCTTTCTGTAGTGTGGGGCCCAAAACAGGACACAGTATGCCAAATGTGGCCTCAACACTGCCAAATAGAGGGGAAGAATCACTTCCCTTGATCTGCTGGCAACACTCCTACAATGAAGCCCAGTATGCCAATAGCCTTCTTGGCAACAAGGGCACAATGTTGGCTTATATTCAACTGACTGTCCACTGTAACCCACAGATCCTTTTCTGTAGAGCTGCTGCTTAGCCAATTGTCCCCCAGCCTATACCGGTGCTTGAGACTGTTCCATGCCAAGTGCAGGACTTTCCACTTCTCCTAAATGAACCTCATGAGATTTCTTTTAGTTCAGTCCTCCAGTTTGTCAAGGTCTCTCTGAATCCTAGCCCTACCCTCCAGTGTATCTACTACTCCACCAGTTTGGTGTCATCTGCAAGCTTGCTGAGAGTGTACTCTATCCCATCTTCCAGGTCATTGATGAAGATATTGAACAAAACTGGCCCCAGGACCAACCCCTGGAACATGCCACTTGATGCCAGATGCCAACTAGACATTGAACCATTGACTACTACCTGTTGAGCTCAATGATCCAGTCAGTTTTCTATCCACTTTACAGTCCATTCATACAGCCTGTACTTTCTTAGCTTTCTTGCAAGAATGTTGTGGGAGACTGTATCTAAAACCTTGCTAAATTCAAGGTACACCACATCCACTGCTCTCCCCACATCCACAGAGCGAGTCATCTCATCATAGAGGGCAATCAGGTTGGTCAGGCATGGTCTGCTCTTGGTGAATCCATGCTGACAATCTTATCACCTTCTTCTTCTCCAAGTGCTTCAAAATGGATACCTTGAGGATCTGCTCCATGATTTTCCAGGGACTAAGGTGAAGCTGTCTGGTCTCTAGCTCCCCAGACTCACCTTCTTCCCTGTCTTAAAGATGGGCACTAGATTTGCCCTTTTCCAATCATCCAGGACTTGTCCCAATTGCCATGAGTTTTCAATGATGGCCAGCAGCTCTGCAATAACATCAGCCAATTCCCTCAGCACCCTCAGATGCATGGCATCCAGCCCCATGGATTTGTACATGCCCATCTTTTTTAAATAGTCCCTAATCTGTTCTTTTGCCACTGTTCGCTGCTCACCTCCTCCCCAAACTGTGCTGCCAGGTGCAGTAGTCTGGGAATTTACCTTGCCTGTGAAGACTGAGATGAAGAGGCATTGAATACTTCAGCCTTTTCTGCATCCTCTGTCACTAGGTTGCCTCCCCCATTGAATAAGGGACCCACACTTTCCCTATCCTCCTCTTGTTGCTGACATACTTGTAGAAACCCTTCCTGTTACCCTTCATGTCCCTTTCTAGCTGCAACTCAAATTACACTTTCACCTTCCTGACTTCATCCCTTCTTGCCTAAGCAATACTTTGTACTCCTCCCTTTTTGTGTTTTAGCTTACTGAAGAGTTCCCTGCTTAGCCAAACTGGTCTTCTGCCATACTTGCTAGGCTTCCTGCACATTGGGATAGTTTGTTTCTGCACCCCCAGTAAGTTTTATTTAAAGAACAGCCAGCTCTCCTGGATTCCTCTCCCCCTCATACTGGCCTCCCAGGGATCCTGCCCATGAGTTCCCTGAGTCCTTTCTGAAGACCAAGGTCCTTCCTTCCTTTCCTCAGGATCCTGAGCTCAGTTACCTCATGGTTGCTGCTGCCCAAGTTGCTACATTCTGCACCAGTTCTTCCCTGTTTTTGAGCAGCAGATCAAGAGGAGCATGGCCCTAGTTGGCCTCTCCAGTATTTGCACCAGGAAGTTGTCCCCAACACTGCCCAAAAACTTCCTGGATTGCCTGTCCCCAACACTGTGCAAAAACTTCCTGGTATTGTTCTTCCAGCAGCCATGAGTTAGACAGGGGAACTGCATGTCTGTCAGCACCCGTGATGTCATAAAAAAACCTCACCCTTCTTGATGCTCCTAGTGGGCTTCACAAGTTGTTTGTGGATTGCAGGCAACTGCCACTAAGAAAAGACTGCAAGTGCTGTGCTGTTGCTTGCAACTAGTAAAGATGTGTTTACCATAGGCATCATGCATTCATTAACCTGGAATCACACCATGAAAATAAAGAGGGCCCAATCCACTGCCAACAAGGCTCCTCTTAGTGGATTTTTGACACAATGGAACTTAGCCAAGCTAGATTTTTATTAACTAGTGCCTTATTTTGCACTACAAGACAGGTGTTTAGTTTTATGCGGGGGTGGGGGAAGGAGGGAGGGA
>NW_005841866.1:1770936-1802575 GCF_000455745.1 Alligator sinensis
GAAATTCTCAGAAGCAAAAATGCCAGGAAGAAAGAATCTTAAAGGGGACTGTGGTTACAAGAAAGCATATTTCTTTAAAAGCACCTCAGGAAGTTGTGTTACTTTAAATTCTTCAGCTGTGGCTCGCTGAAGAAGCACACATTTCACTTTATCATGTAAAGGAAAGAATAAATTGACTACCATAAATTGGAGTTGTGCTTATGGTTAAGGTTCTGTTTATCTGTCTGATATTTAGACTGACCTTTGCTGAGTTGTGGAGTTTGTCTGTCTGCAAATCCTCAAATCTCAAACAGAGAACACTCTGCTGAGAACCAACTGACCCGGAGGGAGATGAAATATTATCTTCTCCACTGTATACAACTTTTTCCCTGGGAGCCTCACTACCGCTGCAGCTTTGTTTTAGACTTTCACAAGGTTACATACTTATCTGCCTTCAACACACTCCTGACAGGCTTCACCCAGGGGTGCCCACCATCCTCAGTTCGAAAGGTTCATCCCTTTACTTTGAGCCAGCTCCACATTTCATGTTCTGACAGTTCAAGGGACTCCTGAATGTTTGATCAGCAAATGCAAAAAACAGCCAATCCTAGCCACGTACTAAGTTATATATCCCAACTTATCCTCAAGTTCACCCTTTCCTTTTCTCTTCTCATTTATATTAGCCAAAATCTGGACAGAGCTCCACTTAAGGAAATGTCAACAAGCCATTGTATTTTTCATCTGACATCATATTTGCATTTTATTTCACTTTAATTTTTTCAAGCATTATTTTTCTTTGTCCTTAAAATACCATTTAAGTGTGAGAGCAGCAGCACTTAGAAAATGATCACATGACAAAGCTAGGCAGTAAGAAAGAATACAACCTTTTGTTGTCCTGAGGAAAGTGTGATTAGTATTGCCAGGCTTGCCATCCTATTTACATGGTCCACATTGTATCTAAGCATATTAATACTCTTCACTTTGCACCCCGAAGCTTTTTGCATGCTTTTAAACTTCCTGGCACCTCCGCAGCCCTGTTAGGTCTCTCTCTCTCTCTCTCTAGATATATATATATAGGCATGCACATATATGCATGTGTGTGTATATATTTTAAAGCTATGAATAGTGAAGCATAAAAACTTGATCAATTACAAACAGTGGATGTTCAGAAGCTATGAATTAGTGGCAGAGTTGGAAGTAAAGCCTATAAGGCCTAACTCCAAGTCCCTCTAGACTAGGGCTTGGCAACCTGAAGCTCACAGAGGCATTGGATCCATCCCGTAGAGCTGGTGCTTCATCAGCATTCTGGCAGAAAGGGGCTTTGCAACATGCAGCAGTCAGACAACAGGGAGAAGCAGCAGCAAGGCCTAGGATCCAGGCTGAGTCCTTCCAGCCTGCCACTAGAAGACTCTTAACCCCTGGATTGTCCACACACTAACACCTGAAACTAGTTTTGAGCACACTTTAGGCAGCTTAAAGTTATGCCACTCCAGAGCAGGTTTATCTTTGATCTGTGTTACCCAGCTTGTGTTCCATTAGTGTGTAGCTGTCCCCCATAGATAAGCCACCCAAGTTGCAGCACCTCCAACATCCCAGGATGCAGCGTCCCCTCCCTACCCTCCTCTTCTGTGTGGACAAACTTTCCATCCACTGAACTCTACTGCCCAGGGGGCAGTTCTGGCACCAATCCAACTCCTCCTCCCACTCTCAAGGGTGCAACCCATACAAACAGCCTTCAGAGCATATGCCAGCTAGCCAGGACAAAGGGCACAGATGGGTCTAGGAGTGGAATCGGGGCAAGGGCCAGATCAGGTCTCCATGAGCTGGTGCAGTAACTCCCCAAAATTGCCTTCCCTCACTGTCCCACCTCCCAGCCACTCCAGGAAACGCATCCAGAACTCCCTATGCCCTATTCACAAATGCCAATTTATTAAAAAATGAGACCTCTGCTAATTTACTTTTTAATTTTTTTTACTTATTTTTATTTGATCTTTCAGTGGCTGATTTCCTTCATTTCACCATCCTTTCCCCACGTCCATTTATTTTCCACCTCCCATTTCACTACCCCCCTCTCCCATTAACTCCTGGCTTCATGTTTCTGCCCCCACCCCCAACCTGTCTCTCACACTCCCACCGGCAGCAAGGATGGAAGCCTGTCTTGGCTCACCAACCCTGTAGCGACAACTTATAGCTGTAGGTCCTAGTCAGACCTTTAGGGCTTACCAGCCCTCTAGTGGCAAGTCACAGCTGAGCAGCTCAGGAACAGCCAGAGAAGGTTTTTGGCCTTGAGGTGTGACTGCTCCAAACTCAAGTTAGTACTAGCACTTATCAACATTTGAGAAGCTTAAAGTACAATATGTAACAAAGCCCCCTGACAACAGCTGGTTAGATTATCTCAAAAAATGGGGGTTAGCTCCATGATTAATTTTGCTAATAAGACATATTGGGCCACATTTTGAGCAGGTGTGAATTAGTGTAGCTCCATTGAAGTCAGCTGATGATGTGGGCCTTGATTTGTAAACATTTAGAGAAGGTTAGAGAGCTTGATGAAATACAGAGCTGGTTTGAATCTGGCACAAATATGTACTAAGAGAGAGAAAAAATCATCACCTGCCTAGATGTCATTAGAGTACAGATACTTAAGTGTGCCCTCCAACTCCTGTTCAGAGTTCACACAAGAAGGCCAAGGATAGAATGAGTATAAAGAGCAAATTACCTCCTTACCTCTACACACAGTCCCTTTATTACTCTTAGAAGTAATCCCTCAAGAGCTTTGGCTCAGAATTGTATATGCAGTTTGCATTGTTGATGTACAATGGTTGACCTTAAAAACATGCCTCTTGTACCTTGAGCAAATAGGTAAATAACCTCAATACTTTCTGTATCTCTCTGAAATTACTGTAGGAAATCCCTGGCATACAACAAATACTGTTATGTAAAGCAATGGACAAGTGTTGTGGATAAACAAAGGATTTCAGTCTACAGGTCTGTCTGACCAAACACAAAAACTGAAAGAAGGTTGCTCACAAAAACTAAGCTTCTGAAAACCTCATTAAAGATAAGGTTACTTCATCTAAGCAACACTGGGAAAAGTGAGATGTTGCACTTGACAGGGCTCTTCCTTGTGTTCCCAGAGATCAGCCAAACCGTTGAAGAAAACTCTTTCCAACTGAAGCAAGAAGAGGGAAAAGATGCTCAGTATAGCTCTGTTTTTGTACTTTATTTAAAGACACTTGGATAGAAGGCATCAGATTCCCAATTGTACTCTAGCCTTTTTACTCTGCCATCAGCCAGCAGAACTAGCCCCAAGGAAATATTTTAACCAGAAGGAGCCCTCTGTGCCATGTAGATTTGTATACTTATGTCTCTGACATCTCTGCATTGCAGATATGCTAGGTGTATGCTAGGAACTTGCTGTCCCGAGCTGTCTTAGACGTAGATCAAAATACCTCCAAAGCCACATAAATGCGAGACCTCACAGACAGGGCCCAAAACAAAGGCACCTTAAAGTCATTTTCAGACATTTCCTCGCCACCAAACACAACTCAAGAAGAATACAAAATGTGGCCGCTCAGCTAGGGAGTGGGCTTCGGTTGTCTCCATAAAAATATAATCCTACCTGTAATTATCACTCAAAACATGAAACAAAAGTGAGGAAGAGGGAAATCTTTAACAGGATGCATTAATAAAGTAATCATAACATTGATTACATGTCCTTTCTCTTGGTATGCTTCCTTATATATGTCTCAGTTGGTATCTCCCCTTTCGCCTAATCTATAGCACTCTTCAAAACCCTTTATTAGCTATACAAGTTAATTCTCCAGTCTTTAAGCACAGATGAAACTGTGGGCCCTTTCCTTCTTTAAAAGCACAATTGTTGTTCAGTTTCTCTCAGGTACAGATTCATTAGCTCTTGACTGGCTCTCCTTGTTTGCTGACTACTTGTGGAAAAAGCCATTTACCCTGGTGAATGTCAAGGTTAGTGCAAACCGTCCTTGTCATCAGTCTCTCTGGCAGAAGGTCAGGGATAAGCTTTCCTCAAATGGGCAGCGTCAAACAAAGCAGAGGCTGACTTAACTCACTGAAAGAAAGGAGACCTTCCCTGTGAGTCGATAAACATTCCACTGGGCAAAGAGGACAAAAGATTAACCCTTCTCTTGCTGTTTTGTGTATTGTGTGCAGCAGAGACAACTACAGTGCCTGGTGGCTTTAATAATGTATTCATCTTTATTTCTTAGTAATCTAGTATGAGAGAGAGACCTCTCATGCACAGCTACTGTTTCAATGAAGATATGCCCTTGAAAGATGGCATTACAGCTGGGTTTACATCCATCCTTCCTCAAACATTTTATACTACTGTTACATCGAACACGGCAAGCCCCATGACTAAGTCATCTGGGAAACATTATGGCACATAAGCAAACAATAACCACCCATTTTATACTTGTTAGTTTTGGTTCCTACAGTATACGCTGTGATGTCTTCAAGGTGGTGATGGAGCCTCTCTGTATCTGGAAAGAGAAGCACATTTGGTACTTAACGAAAAAAACCCCCACAAAGTCTGCGGATCCTTTTGTGTGCCATGAATGAGTTGACTCAGAGGATAATTAATGTTAAGAGGAAATACATTTGGAGGTAATACTCTTGATAAGAATAACAAGGATAATTTACAGGAAAAGTTCTCTCACACCTGGAATAGAGCTTTGCTCACAAGGTTATAGCATGAAAAAATGAATGGCAAAGCAAGAGGGGAGATTTTTGGTGTTCCTTTCATGCACTCCTTTCACATGGGAAGAATTAGATGAAATTTCCAACATTATTTCTTTCAGGAGAGAACGAGGGTAAATTACAAGCGTCCTCATCACATAAAACACTGACATTCTGGCCACTCAGACTTGCTGTCGGGCTTATTTGCTTCTCTTTAAAGCTCTACTTTCAGCTTGCTTCAATTAATTTCACATTTATTGGGTCCAGCCTGCTCTTATTGCAGTTCCCCCAGGCAGATATCTACATTAAGGTGCTTAGACTCCTTTCCAAGGAATATGGTTCTACATGGAAAAGTAACATGGCTGGATGTCTCATCATTTCCAAAATAAGGCATGTTGTTTGTTTGACTTTCACACAGCACATATATTTCTTCCAAGCAACTGGATCCTGGGAGGAAAAAAAAGAACACTTTTGGCCTACCATGCCCTGAGCTATGTTACAGCCGCTAAATCTACAATGACAATGAGGGATTTTCTGTAGAACACACCTGTGGGAAGCATTGCAAAAACTCTGAAGAGGAGGAAGCGTTAAGAAATTAAAGTTGCCCATATTTGTGATCCCCTGGTATTTTTCCACTGTGAACCTTATCAGTCTTATATGAGCAGTGTTCTAGAAATATTAACTCAGAAGAATAAATTCTCACTAGAATGCAGCTTTAACTCAAAATAATTTTGTATTGTTCCACTCAGTAATAAAAAAAAAGACTCTTGGACAGGTTTAATCTGTAGCATTTTTAACAGAGAGCTCAATTAAGTTTTAGTCATCTAGATATCAACTCCAGCCTCAAAGTCTGAATGGGATATTTCTCAAAGTGTAGAGTTGGTTTGGAGCTAAGATTTTAAGTGGAAACAGGGGTCAAGTATAATAACTGGATCCACACCCAAACTACAGGCCACTTAAACTGAGACTGGTCTCTACAGTTAAGTTTTTTTTTTTTTTTTGTCTTTGTAATTCATGAAAGTTCCTAAGACACATTTAGGGTAAAAATTTAAATGATGTTAGCTCTCAGGTCAGGTATGCAATTTGTACACTTTTGTGAGAGAAAACTAAAATATTAGTTTACAATGTGCTTCTTCCAGAATTATGAACTATTTCCTAATAAGCTAACAATGGCCTTTAAATCCTGCTGTAGGCCCATCTCTTCTAATTTTTCTCCTGGTACCAATTGTGTGGTAGACCCAGAAACTATACAGATGAAACTATTATCCATGGGGATAACCTGACTCCTTGAGAACCTAGAGGCAGTTGTATTGGTGGCCTTAGACTTATCTTTGGTTCTAACATATTTTAACATCTGTCTGGATTGCCCTGTGGTCCAGCATGCCAATTTCTTTGGATCACATCCAAGAGCATTGCTACATTTTATCCCTGTGTAAATGAGATCCTGCAAAAATCCTTGACCAGATTTAATGTCTGCAAACCTCCTTCCACAATAATACTATGCTTGCAACACATTTCTGTAAAATGAAGCCAGAGTTGTACAAGATCTGCCCTGTCTCTTTTCATTAGAGATGGAGACTATGCATCTCAGTTTGCAACTAGGTCAAGCCCTTTTTATGTTCCTTCAGTTTTCAAGGTACATTTTTATGTCCAAATATATATTTGTATCTACATATATAAATGTATATGTGTATGTATGTATGTATACACACATGTGGACACATGGACTTGTATTATAGACAGGGCTGGTAGCACTGTCCCATTATTAAAGCTGTATGACACTTCCCATCACAAGACTCCTTTTCAGTTATTTATAACCTTGCCAAACTTAAAACAGCCTTTTCTTGCACTTGTAGCTCCCAGCTGTGCTAGCTAGGGGTAGAAGCAGGCACCAGAAATAAGAGAATGAGAACTATTATTCTGGGAGCAAGAGTGTGGGATGGTATATTAGAAAAATAGTTGACAGGATCTTAATTTGGCCATATTACTAAGTTACCATGGAATTTGGTGCTATTAGACAGGAGTTGTAACTAACTCAACAAGTTTGTTGCTACCAGTGAAGATGGGGTATTTTACCAGAGTTGTATGTGGAACACTTGTTGGCACTATAGCTGGTTCTAGCCAGTACAACTAGCCTGTTTTGTAGAAGAACAAGTAATATTGTTAATTATCTAAAATAATGTGGGCGTATTTTCACAACACTAACTGACTGTATGCCACCTATGCAATGACCCTGCCCCTTGAAATGCCCTGCAAGCTTTTTCCTGTTGATATGGGTCCCACCCTAAGCTCTCATGATAGAGGGAAGATTAAGTAGATTATCATGTGCTGAGATGAGGGAAAACAATTTTCTTCTTCAAAAACAATTTTAACACTTGTGTAGAAGATCCTAGAACACCACCAGTTGCTCTGGAGCAGGGGTAGCCAACCTGCAGCACATGTGCACAAGTTGCATGGGCAGCTTCTGTGTGTGGCACATGGCAGAACAGCAAGTAAGGCAGGGAGCAGAACAGAGCAGTAGGTCAGGAAGGGAGCACAGGGCATGGAGTAGAAAGCAGAGCAGCAGATTGGGCAGGTGAAGGGGATCCGAATGGCACTTGGGGAGGGCATGGGCTTAATTTGTGGCATGCCTGAGAAAAAAAGTTAGCCTACACTGCTCTGGAGTATTGCCAAGGGTATGCTTCACCACAAAGTTTTAAAGTAAACATCAGACTTCCTAACACATCCAGGCATAATGAAAATGCAATGCAACTAAACGCAGACACAATGCAACTAAAAACATAAATGGAGACTGGAATTTCCACGCAGTAGCCTTGAGCGTTTAAAAAATGGGGCATATCATCTGCATTAATAAATGCATCTAAAATAGAGGGGGAACAAAACTTTTCATAGATCTATTACTGTTCTAGGCAGATTGAGAAAACAAACAGATGCAAAACTCCTACAACTTAGAAAATGAAACTCACATAGAATCCATTCTTGGCCATACAGTAAAAGAAACTACAATACATATTGAAAATGACTGGCAACATTTTGAAATAAAAATATTTTCTATTTTGGGGACTGAGGGGGAGGGAATGTTGTTTTTTGCTACTGAAAATAAATGCCTTATGGGGGGGGATTAGAAACGTTGCAAAATAAATATTCTGTTTTAAAACATTTACAATCAGAAATGAAACATATTAGAAAAAACTTGTTCGTGAAATGGAAATGTGCCTATTTGGAATGTTTTTAATGAACTTTTTGTGATGTTGTTCAAACAAATCTCTTGGTGATTTTTTATGCCTATTTCCAGATCCCCAGCTGGAAACACTGAGAAGAGAAGCTATTTCTGGTGAGGGATAAGCACCAAACCTAAAGAAACCAGCTCCCTAATGTCTTGAATAGGTCCCCAAAATAAGAATTAAAAAGTCCCGGGGAAGGATACTGTGATACCCAACAACTTATCTAATTCTATCTTAACCATGCAGTTGGTCGAATAAAAGATAGGACCTACAACAACTCGTGCCTCTCAAACATACATGTAATAAGGTTATTGCTAAGAATAAGAGTAGAAAAGTGCATAGCCAGATAAATGCAAGAAAAATTATATATTATTTATAGTTAAACTGAATGCAAACAGCAGAGGTTTAAAATTCGGTCCTTGGCTCCAAGACCTATACTTGGAGGAAGCCATGACATAGCAGTGAATCAGTGATCAGCAGGTGGCATGGAACATTGCAAGCTAGCTGGTTTTTCCTAGCAAGAACAGGCTCCATTGAGGAGAAAAGGCAGTATGGATCCTTGGTGCCTTCCATTCCTCAAGTATTATCATGGTATAAACTCATGAAAGCCACACAGCCACTAGGAGTTCTGCCACTACACACTCCCCCTGCAGTAGGTGAGTTATGAGATTCTACTGTGGTTAGCACATATAACTGGCTTCTCTGCCATACTTTTTGACAGAATAAAGCCCACCATTAATTGGCATAAGGGTAAATAATGATTAATAACGATAAAAGCCACATCTGAGTATATAGGACATGCACAGTGATGCACATGACTTTGTTTTGGCTCCTGTAATAATTGGAGAATGGCATTACTTCATGTGTTGCCACAATTGTACCAGAAAGGTATAAGTGATCTCCAAAATGGGTGCATGTTCCCAGAAGAATTAAAGAGAGCACTTCAATGATACAGATTAGGGGGGTGTGAAGCAGGCCCTATTCGATTTGGATTCAGAATTGGCCCGAATCAGAGACAATACTTTGATTCATTGATTCGGATCACTGTCCCTGATTTGATTTGGCTGAATTGCATGCTGAGCCAGAGAATCAGTGATTCGGCCATAGACACAGCTTTAAAAGTTTTTTTCTATATACCTCAAGGTACCAGTGCAGCTTGTGAATGCTGCGATGCTGGGGTGCATGGAGTGTCCCACAGGAGTGCAGGGGGCAGGACCCTCCATGTGCTCAGCAGAGAACCCAGAAGTGGACTGGAAGTACTTCTGGTCTGCTTCCAGGTCCACCAGGGAACATGCTGGTCCCACCCCTCCCATGTTCCCCCCAGCTTAGCAATCGGCTGTAGGGAGACCCCAGGTGCCCCCCCCCTGACCCAGGAGGCACCAGTCACCAAGCTGGGGGAGCATGGGGGGGACCCGATCATGCTCCCCAGTGGACCCAGAAGTGGACTGGAAGTGCTCCTGGTCCACTTCCAGGTCTACTGCCAAGTGCACTGGGGACCTCCCCATGCTCCTGTGGGACGCTCCATGCATCCCAGCTTTGCAGCATTCATGAGCCGCCTGGTACCTTGAGGTATGTAGAAAAACCATTTAAAGCTGTGTCTATGTCCGAATTGCTGAATCTTTCCGAATTGATTTGGAGGGTTCCAATTTAATTTTGAGAGATTAAAGGGTCCTCTGATTCAATTGAGATTTATAGATTCGGCCACCAAATCAAGCCGAATCTCTGCCAAATTGAAACAGGGACCGAAGCTTTGCACAGCCCTAATACAGATGCTTGAAATAAGAGTTTAAAAGGTGAAGGGGCCCAAAGCAAAATGCCACTCTGGTTTTTAAGATAATTCAGAAATAACAAGGAATTATTTAACACAGTTCCCAAATGGTAGTAACTCTGATTTGGAACACTGATTTAGAAGAATTTATAAATGCTAAGGATTGGGAAACTATTTTAACATCTCATTTAGTCATGTTGCCTTTAATAATGAATGTTCCAGCCCTATGTGTTTGGTTATGCTGTCTGTGACCACTTAGGCTAAGCACAGATGTACAAAAAGCCCCTGGTAGAAGCTCTCTATTGCACTTTATTTGAAGTACTTTAAACTGAACAAACATTTTCTGTTTAGTGGGGGGAGCTCAGTACTTGCCTGCACTGGCCAAGGCTCCATCACTCCCTGCGCCTCCCCCGCCCCCACCCCCGCCTCTTCACAGCTGTGCAAGGTTGCGGGGGGAGCTCTTTTTCCCCCCAGCCCCAGTTCCTGGGGCAGCGAAAAGCTGCAGCTGTCAAGAGACTGGGGTGGGGAGGGGGAAGGGAGCCCCCCTGCTGTATGGAACTGCCCCCCCCAGACCACTGACAGCAAGCTGTGGGGGGGCACGCACAGTGGGAGGGGCTTCCTTCCCCCCCACTCACACACCTGAGCCTCCTGATAACAGCAGCCAGAAGCTGTGGGACGGGACTGCCCAGCCCGTCTTTTCACTACGATGGAAACTGGAGCTGGTGGGGGGTGGAAATGGAGCCTCTTGGTCATGCAGACCCGGCCTGGCCCCCACCAAGATCCCAGTGCAAAAGCTTGGAGCGGGGAGGAATCCGCACTGCAGAGAGGTTCTGTTGCTCCCCTCTTCCCCGCCACCCAGCCGTACAGGAGGGGGAGACAGCCTCTTATGTCTCCTTTCTGTGACAGCCTGGGGCGGGGCGGGGCTGGTGTTCACCCAGAGCAGAGGAGCACCGGCCAAGGCTAGCCCACCACCCAGTGAGGGACCCCTGGGATGGCAGCAGAATGAGACCTCTACTGAAGCACAATGGATGTGATACAGACATTTTAAAAAGCACTCTCACCTAAAGGGCCTTTAGTCTAATACCTAGGCACCTACCAAATTCATGGAAGAAGGGGGATGCATGGCAGGTCCTTTAATCTTTCATGTTCCCCCATGTGCCCCTGCCCCCCACTCCCCACCATTGATTGGCAGAGGGGCCCCACCACTCCCTCCTAATCAGCAAGGAAGTAAAAAACCATAGTTTTAAACATGGTGTGGTTTTTGCCTCCCCGCCGGTCAGGAACAAGCAAGGCCCTCAGCCAGTCACTGGTGGGAAGCAAAAATGGTGACATATTTAAAACCACAGTTTTCACCTCCCTGCTGATCAGAAGTGAGCTGCAAATGCGGCCCCTCCATCATTCAGTGGTGGAGAGGCACATGGGAGAACTTGCAAGATTAAAGGAGCTGCAGCGCACCCCACTTCTGCCGTGAATTCATTAGGTCCCTACTAATACCACAACCATAGAGGGTTAACTTAGAGCAAGATCTGCCATTTTTAAAGGGCTTTAAGTGCCATGAATGTTTGTTCTGTTATGGCTTTAAAGCACTTTCTGTGTACTTAACGCATGTTAAGTATAACATCTGTATCTAGCCTCTGACAACATTCTTCCAGAGCCTAGAACAAAATGCAGGAATACTGATTCACAACCTTCCTCCAGCAAATAACTAAATAACAAGAATGTCTAAAGTTATAATGGTTAATGTTAAAAGAGCATCAACAACAAAGAGATAAAAACAAATGAAACCAAAAGCTGGGTTTTTTGAAACATTAGCAAACCTCACGCATGAAGGCTCGAGCCAGTCTCTAACAATTGGAAGTTAGGATGAGACTTTTTTGCGGACAGATTATTCCTCACGTGCGTACTGTGGGTTTTTTTGCATCTTCTTTTGAAGTAATTAGTGCCGTTCATTGTGAGAGACCTGATATTGGGCTAGGTGAACAACTACTCTGATTCATTGTTGCAATTCCTACGCACAATATATGTACAAGAAAGAACACTATTCTGCTCTTTCTTGTTTAAGTCACTGGTAAAGTTGTGCTGTGTCTCCCTGTAGTAACCAGTCACACAGACAACGACAGCCTCCACCTGCTCTCAGTAATATCTGTTGCCCACATCAGAAATCAGTGTCAGGGATCTAAATGTTCTGGGTTTAAAACATGATGAAGCACCAATCTGGCCTGAAGATGGCTTCAGATTAGGATCTGGGGTTTGGTTTGGTTTCCCGCCCCCCCCCCAGTTTGCTCCAGAAAATAACATACAAAAAGACACATTTTAAGAATGGTAAGGTTGCAAGTCAAGCTGTCAACATATAGAAATGCAACATTTAACATTGCCCATTCAACCTTAATTTGGTCCCCTTGTGACTGTGCATTATGGCACAGTCTTTAATTACACAATCACATAGAATTTGTTTTATACAATCACTTTTTTCATTCAGTGCAGCATAGTTGCCCAGGCAACCTTCATTCTTGCATTTCCTAAATTTTCAGTACTTGGGCTCAACGTTCTTTAAATGTGGTTATTTGTATGTAATAGATATAGCTCTCAATACATACAAACAGCTCCCTTGGGGATGTAATTTGCTTCTGCATGAGGCATTGCACAAAACTAAAGAGTGAAGTTCTCTGCAGAAGTACAGACTGTTTCCCGATAACTTGAAAAGACTTGTTCTAACAGCCTGTTGCTCCTCCCTTTCCCCTAAACAATTCTAACATGAGTGAGTGTAGTTGAGGCAAAATTGCAAGATAAATGGAATTTACTGATATGTAAATAATCTCTTTTTTTTATGATTTTAGATAGATACAGCTTTACTAACCCCCCCAAATCATGAGATCAACTGACAACAATCATGAGGTTGGGGTTTTTTTTACATAAATAATAGTTAGAACACTCTTATAATGGTTTTCAGGCCTTTCATTCATGCCAAATGTTTATACAACAATTATATGTTGCTAATTTTTAGTGGGAGATGAGTTAGGATGCTGTAATCCTACATCAATAAATATTATGCTTTACCTCCCACAAAAACAGTTTTCCTAGCCCCAAATCAGTGAATTTTGCATCCTTTTGCAAGCCATACATGAGATCCTGCGCATCAGAGCAGACTTGATTAACCAAGTCTGTTCTGCAAGCGAGCTGATGTACCCAGTGCTGCATCACATGCATTTGTATAAACAGCGAAATGCATGCAAGCACTGAGAAAATGGCAGCGGTGTGCTTCTGAACTAAAACACCTTTGATGTGTTTTAGTTCAAAAGCGCGCCACCACCATTTTCTTAGTGCTGATGCACATTTCACTGTTTATACAAATATATGCACTGCAGAGCTGGGTGCTTTTAAAAGCCACCAGCGCAACCATGTGTACAAATGCCCAGCAGCATGTCCTAAAGATGAAAAGATTTTGCTGAAATGTTCCCAGCCTGCTCTAGTAAGAACCCCCTGTGCTGCCCTTCTTCCTCAGTTATCTCCTTTCTCCCTGCCTTGCCCTACCCCAGGATCTCCAATGAAGGTGGCATGGAGCTGGCTATATGCCCTGTGTCAAGGCCCCATGAGGCACAAATATTCTTGTAGGGTGTTACGCCTTCCCTGCTACTCCTTCCTGCAACTCTAATTGTTCTTCCTGCCCTCACTGATGAAAAGGACCAGGCTTCTCCAACATGCTAACATGCCCACTAGAAATCAGGGGCAGTAGGCATGAGTCCACCCCATGTTTCCCTTCCAGACAACGCACAGTACAAGAAAAAGGGTAAAATATCCTTCATGGTAAGGTCCCCAGTTGGTGTTAAATAGTGTAACTCCATCGACTTCAGTGGAGCTACTCTGATTTATATCAGCTGAGGTCTTATCTGAAGAGTTTCATAGTCAAGTCCAGATTTAAAGGCACATTAATATTTCTCTTTCTTCTCTGATTGCAAACAGTAGTTAGGCAGAACCTGTGCTCCACAGCATAGCACACACCTCTTCACAACAGAAGATAGAGTCACATTTCTGCCAAAGACTGGCAAAGAACAGGGCTTTCAGGGCCTTATAAATCGCTTTACAGGGTGGGGGGGAAGGAGTCAATAAAAGTTATATTGGTTACCCAAATGTGGGTAATTTCTGCACATTTTTATATGATATACACAAGTCCTGAAATGGAGGAGATTGTAAATAGCATTCAGGGAATGCCTCTTTAAGGAAACTCACCAAAATACTCCCAAGGGAAACTGCCTTAAGAACTGGCTCTTGTTCCAAAGATCCAGGATACTTTTAGACATCTGTCAAGGGTGTTTCAGCTCATGCAGACATAGCAAAACAACTTTAACTAGCTCAGGTACAGATAGCAGCCACAGCCCTACCATTATGGGTACCTGCGGTAGCTAGTTTAAAACTTTCTTGGGTATATCTACATGAGCTGCAATTGCATCTTCAACTGCAATGTAGTTGATCCTAAGACATAAAACTGTCTTAGTGCCTACAATAGCTCCTTACATCACAAGAAATTATGAGAAAACTGCATCACAAAACTTAGTGTGTTCTGCCACCTTGAAGTCCAACATACTTTTGGATTCTGCTGTAAGGTGAATTACTGTGCAGTAAGTGGGAATAGGCAGGCACCTACACATGAAGACGACCTGGGACTAAATTTAGTCCCAGGTCAGAGAAGCTTGTCAAGCACCCTGGTGGCCACCAGGAGGAGCTTCAGCCTCCGGTCACATGGCTACCACACCTTAGCAGCCATGCTGAGCCCAGAGGCAGCTGCCAGCACTTGGTGGCCATCTTAAAAGCACACCTGCACCCTCTGATCCCTGCCTAGCCCCTCCCCTGCCCAGGAGCTGTGTGTTCAGCACAGGGACAGTACACAGCATCTCCCTTCCTGCCCACCCTGCCTCCCCGCAACATAGCTGTTCCAGCCCCTGCCCCTTCCAGTGGTGCCCTGCAACCCACTGCTCCAGCCGGGCACCTGCCAGCAATGTCCAGCACCCCATGCTCCTGCTGGCCATAGTGTGGCCCTACTGGCCCCACCAGGACCACCCCTGCACAGGCCCCAGGACAGCCATGCACCTGCCAGCCAGACCCAAGGCAGAGAGCCTGACGGCAGGTGCCTAGTATCTCAGCCTCAAATAGTTCCCTCACAGGTTCAGGGGCCATGACAAAGCCTGACGACACTTGCAGCCAGCAGGTGCTGGACCTACTCTGGGGTGCTGCTGGGGGCCTGCTGTGGGGTGGTGGATGAGATCAGGGGTTCTGTGGGGCCAGAGTGGGGGTTGGGCATGTGGGGGCATGGGCACAGCCTCCCCTGGGTAGACCTGGGCAGCCAGCTGCTGCTCCACCAACTCCACACACTGTTGCTCCAGGGCAGCCACCTCGACCCAGTGATCATGGTATGGCCACAGCTGTGCCTCCCTCCTAGGTAGCCTCCCGGGTGAGGTCCTCTACCTTCCACATCTGCTGGTGCACCACCCGGCCCTCCATTGCGACCACTAGCCACTGGAGCAGGTGGGTTCAGTCCTGGCTGCACCACTTGTGCAGCTGGTGCTTCTGGGCCACTCCAGTGGTGAGTGGCAGGAAGCCTGTGGAGGGAGTGCTCTGGGCCTCTCCCTTGCCTCCAGATGTTGGCCCTTGAGAGGCAAGAGACAGAAGGCTTTTGTGAGAGTTTGCAACATTTGAGAGATAAGATCATCTGCTCCAGGGGCCCTGTGCTGCTTGGCCTCAGATTGGAGGTCAGTTGTGTGTGGATGCCCAAGGACCATGATAAGCTGGTCAGACAGGCCTGGGCCCAGGTGGATGCTACCCAAGCCCCCTGTCCCTGCTTGGTCCCCAGGGGCTGGCCACAGGCTGTCTGCCTCTCTGGCTCCCTTCCCAGGGCAGGCCAGGCCAGGATGCTAGCAGCACCTGTTGCCATGGCTCCAGCCCCTGCTGACTACCCCCTCTGCCCCTGCAGCCCCACTGCTCCACTGTGCTGGTGCCCAGCCCCTGGCACCCAGGCTCAGGGTGCATGGGACTCCTGGACAACTGGGTTGAGGGGCTGGCTGCACCCCCACCGTCCCTGGTGGGGGCATCTCAAGAGAGGTGCCCTGGCACCAGCCTCCTGCCACACCACCACTGCACCCGGAGCATGCCCCTGCTGTGCATGCTGCAGGTGGTGCATGATGAGCTGTTTGTGCAGGCAGAGGGCTGCTTGAGCCACTACACCCTGCTGATGATGATCCTGTTGGTGCTCCAGGCACCTGCACTCCTGGTTTGGAACCCTGAACTATGACAGCATGGGGGGCAAATCTGGCCTGCCCTGCAACCTCTGCTGCCACCTAAAGGGCTACTTCTCACAGGACTACACGTCCCCTGCCTGTCAAGGAGATTGCCACCAGGATCAGCACCTTCCTTGGCACATGAGAGGCCCATGCCTGCCCAGCTGCTCAATAAAGGTCTGACCTCTGTCTCACCTCTCTATGTGCTGTGGAGGGAAACCTGGGGCCAAGGGAGTGAGGGCAGGTTTGGCAAGGGGGCGTGGAGCTGGGTCTGGGTCTCGGGCAGGGGCGGGGTGGGGGTGGGGACCGGGGCTAAGAGGGCCCGTCCCCAGTGCAGGATTTACCATGGGTCTGGGCTGGTGAGGCTGGACACTCAGTGAGGCGCTCCCCATCATGGATGGCATCCAGCTCCGCCTAGTCTCTGTGGCCCACAGTGTTTGGCAGGCTGCTGCCCAGCCAGGGACTCCGCTCTGAACGCCTGAGGTCCCCTCCTCTGGTGGTGTCACCACATGGTGGGGTGTGGGTGTGGGCTCCCAGGGCACCAAAATATGAGTCAGCTCCCACATGAAGGCATGGTCCTGGAGAACCCACTGGACCAATGATTGTGGACAATCACAGCCACCCACTGGGCTCGCAAGTCCTTGGTATTCATGTGATACTGCCACACTGACTGGGAGTGGTCCCACATGTGCACCATAGGCACTAGAGCCTCAAAAATGTGGGTGTTTGAGCACTCACCCTGGGTGAACTGCCTCAGGACTTCCTCCTTGTCCCATAGTGCCACAAGGGCACACATCTCCTCCCAGGTCCAGTTTGGGCCCCTGGGGCTCTGGACAGGCAAGCACACATGGGTGGAGCTGGGGCTGGACACAGGGGAGGAGGGCATCATGCCCCATGCCAGCTGGGTCCCCGTGCATGCCGGGCAACAGAAGCACAGCAAAGCACACAACCAGCTGCAGCCCTTGACAGCACTCACGTGTGGCCATACAGCACCTTGTGTCGGGACAGCCTAGGCAGACCCAGCCTATGGGCTATCCACAGGGACACACATGGCCTGCTGGAGTACTGCAGCCACAAGTGGCTCCTGCCGGCTCCCTGGAGTGTGTGCCCCAAGGCACAAAATGGCTGCAGGCTTTTATACCCTGCAGCTCAGGGCTGCCAGAGAGCATCCCAGCCCAGCAGCAGGAGAAGGTGCCAGCCAGGAGCTCCAGCTGGCCTCCTAGTGGCTGGGCAGACCCAGCAGGGAGGCACCAGGATTACTGCACAGTAACACATCTACATGTGCATTACTACGCAGTAACTAATCAGGTGGAAATTTGATACCTGCATGATGCCTGCTCAAGTTGGTGTAAATCACCACATTTACTGTGCAGTACCCGTGTGTATGTGTAGACACACCCCCATACTGTATAGTAATTTTGGTTACTGCACGGTAAATGTGCACATGTAGACATGCCCAGTGTGTGGAAAAGACACACCCACCTCAAAGATAAGCTGTGAGTGAGTGTGGGGTGAAGTGGAAACAGGGCCTGGGGGAGAGGAAACCAAAACTTAATTGAACCTGAGGGATAAAGGCTTGGTGGGAGAAGTGCTGTAGAGCAAAGCAGCAGCAGCTGATACTGTGTGAAGTTTGAAGGCCAAGTTTGTAATTAAAGGATTGGAGTGGGAGAAGTAAAAAAGTATTAAAGCAGCACTCCAACAGCATCAAAAAACAAAGCAAGGAGGAAACAAGTTTCAGAATAGAAGATAGTGGGCTGGCTCACTCAAGTGGTAGGGGAAAGCTAAGAAGGGAGTACCTTACACAGCAGAGAATAGATTTCAGTTTTTCCTGTCACAGCAGCCCATCTGATACCTCCTTCCTGCCTCAGTTTCACACTGGTTATCAAACACAGCAATTTTCATAACTTGCCTCTCTCTGCACCTAGGGAGTGCTAGTGAAGAGTTCTTAAAATCTAGAGCTGTGCTTCTGGCACCTTGTTCCGGAGTATCATGGGCTTCAAATGTACTTGGATGAGAGCACCACAGAGAAACAGACTCGAGGTACAGAACAGAGACAGTTGGAGACACAGGAATGGAAATTGGCTCTACGAGTGAGTTAGCCTTGTTTAACTGATCTGCTGCATGGTGACACTGTGGTACAGTACTTGGTATTTAATACTGAAAAACATTTTCAGCGTTGTCATTGCCCTTCTCTGAAACTCAGCTCTTTTCCTGGAAATATTTTGTGGGTGCTTCACTCTCACATACTGTCTCTTCTCGCTGCATTTATTTATATTGTGTGACAAGTCAATTGCATTTGAAACAGCACAAGGTCATAAAAATCTATGATGATTTTCTTGTCTGCTCTTTGTTTTATCACTGTTTGGATTCCCTCTCATCTCAGAAATATCACAAGGGTAGGTGCTTGGACACAAAGGATACTTGCTCACATTTTTAACACTGCTACCTATCCCCAAATTCCCTATTCATGCAGCTATACTGTTACTAGAGCTGACGGAAGAGTTGGAGGGAAGCAAACAAATTCACCCTGATGGGCCTGTTCCCTGTCATTGACCCAAATGTGAACTTCAACAAGCTCAGGTTTGGCACACGACAGCTTATATAGTACCAGTCAAAGTCAGTGTGCATATTTCACTCTGCCTTAGCAAATTCAGGTCTGTCTATACCTTGTCCCCAGTGCTCCTGAGAGTGTCACTCAGAAATATCCTGCTTCCACATGCTTCTATTCCACATGCTCCAAACTCAGAAATGAGACAGTGAAGCTGCCTGAGAGGTGCCCTCTACAGCCACTGTCAAGATCTCTTATCTCCAACAGGCTTGTGAGTGGCAACAGAGGACATCCTTAAGACAAATTCACCACCTTGTTTCCAGGTTTGGATGCGCAGAGCAAGAGCAAGAGCAGGAACAGGAGAGTTTCATAGTTGTTAGGGGCCTTACAGATTATCGGGTCCAGCCCCACCTGTTGATCAGGCTTCTGGTGGGCAGGATGCTGGCAAAACAGCACCATTTTGAGTATCATGCCTGATGCTATGACTTGCACTATGAAGTTTTGACATGGCCATCATGACACAAATCCCACATAGATTCATAGATGCTAGGGTTGGAAGGGACCTCAACAGATCATCGAGTCTGACCCCCTGCCTAGGCAGGAAAGAGGGCTGAGGTCAGATGACCCCAGCCAGAAATGTGGCATGTCATTATAATCAGTGCCCATCAGTAGCAACATGTCAGTGCCTTGGCCTTATGCAGTATTGTTGCTAAGTTGTTGTTGTACTGTACAGAATACTGTCTGAATACAGGGTAGGGGACACATAACGGATAAGTGGCTTTTGCTCTTATCATGTTATTGTGGAAGATGATGAACCATTTGAACTGTCATTAGAATCTGGGATTCCTACCTAAATTTTGCACTTTGAACATGAAACTGTTCATGTTCTTGTATCCTGATTTTTTAGTTATTTAGGCATTGAATTGAATACCACTTATATGAAGATTGTTTCACATTCTAAACACTTTGCCAGTGAGTGTTCTCAAGCTCTAGGTGAGGTATACAAGCATTATTCTCCTCTATTTTGTAGTTTAGGAATCTGCCACACAGACAGGTCAGTGCCCTGACTGAGACTCTCACTCGCATGGAGTTGTACCTTTTTCTGTGAAGCCCTACGGATTTTAGTGCAGGATCAAAGGTTTGATCCTGTCCCACCCAAGTCAATGGGAGTTTTTCTATTGAATGGCAGTAAGATTAAACTCAGAGTTACTTAAATTATTACTTAGCCTATCTAAGATTATCAATCTCTCTCTCAATATCTTGCCCAAGGAGAAATCACTTTAAGAAGGTATCAAAAGGATGCATGGCTCTTAGGCCTGCCATCAGACCACTGGGTTGTTTCTTCCTGTTTCTCACTGTCATGCTATGATAGACAGGTGTGATTCTGAGTACTATGCAAATCAGTACTCTATGAACAAACTAACTAATTTTAAAGATTTTGTACAAGCTCACATTCCTCTGGTTCTTCCAATCCTATTGCTGCTGGAAGCATAATATCATGTTTCAGGGTGCCAAAACATTTTTATATCCCCGTGTTATAAAACATGCAAAAATGCCATCTGCAGTTAGTATGACTAACTCTAAGCACACAGTCCTACTACACAGGCACTTGCAGCTTTCTTCATTTCATTGCTAAACACTTTTCAAGAAAGAAAGAAAATCCATTTTTAGTGCTAATGCCACCTGCAGTTGAAGAAAAACAGTTACAAGATCCCTGAAAATGGAACAAACACATGCCTCCTTTTTTTTTATCCAACACAATGAATGTTGTTGTATATTTGCACCTTTCTCAGATCTGTCTTTGTGAAAAATATTTCTTCTAATTGTAGAATCAACATTAGCTGCCCATGATAACTTCTAGATTTTGGTTAGATGACTCCGATGTTAATGGGAGCGGTAACATAATACATGCATTGACCATTGTGTTTGCTATTGTTTCCAATGATGTTGCTTCTGGTTATCATGTCTTAGTGCAATGTGGGGATGCCAGTCATCAAAGCTGGCACTTGAAAAGGTGTCAATTTGGGGATATGAATCAGCACGTAAGCATATACATATCAGTTTTACCTGCCTACATGCAGAGTTGAGCATTCTAATACAGTATTTTAATACTAATACTAACAGATAACTAGGTTATATAGCTAAACAGCATGGTTGGAGGGTCTGACTATGAGACCAGAAGCCAGCTCTTCCTGGGTTCTAATCCTAGTTGTAACTACAAATGGCAAAGCAGCCTTGAGGAAGCTGCTTAAATTCCCTGCCTCAGTTTCTACTTTAAAATGCAACTATTGATATCTGACTACTGTGAGATAAGCCAATGTGCCTAGAAGATCCAAAGTTCTATTAAAGGCAGGGTATTATTAATTATGCATCAATTATTTATTTAGGATTATTATTGCTTATAAAAAAAATTGAACCACTACTGTGAATGCATTGTAACCTGCCAGGAACAATTTTACTGTGAATGCATTATTTTCTACACAAATTCATTCTACGCTACCTGCATTTTCTTCTCAGATATAGAAAGGGTCTTTTAAAAAAGAGTCTCTCTTCAGATTAATTTCGTTGTGAATGCTGCTGTTACTATTAATTTGTAATTTTTGTTACTAGTGCATTTTCAATTGGTTCCTGCCCTTGATTATATTATAGCTGTTATAGCTGTGTGGATTAAATCTCAGAAGAAGTGAGCAAAGCTTTGGCAGTCAAGCACATTTGACTTTTTTTGCCCCCTGAAAAGGGCATTTTGGACCTACATTTTGTAACCATTGGATTTAAATACATGAGACTGCACAACCTATGACATGATGTAACATTGAATACGATGACATAATGTTATAAGAACAGACAGAAATAATGTGGAAAAGCCCTTTCTGGCTCTAATAGGCAGCTGGTGACACAGGTGAAACACCTACTGTACCACTTAATAAAATTATTTTAATTTAGAATGGGAATGAAGAAATGGAGCCAATTACCTTAGTGGATCTGACAGGCAACCCTAAATGGATCCTCAACTTCCTCAGTTTGGGCCATTTTTATACCTATGAATAATGATAAAATGACTTAGAAGAGATGCCTCAGGAAATTCTGCACATTCTCAGCCCAGATATTATTAATAGGGAAATCTTGCAGCAGCAGAGAAGGAAACCTGAACAAATTATCATGTTTTCACTTTTGTCCCCTTCTCTTTGACTGAATTACAGGAGACGCACGGCCTTCATTCCTAACAAACTAAGAAAAAGTGAACAGGGGGCTTTGGAGGACCTCAATTGCCTTTGTTCACTAGAGGTATGTTTTTGGAGCCAGAGTTAAATGCCATCCACAAAGGTTCAGGCTATGGACAGTGCCACTCCACAAAAATAAAAAATAAAAAGTTGATGACATTTATATGAGTAGAAATAACTAGCCAGATTAAAAAGTTTCGAGGGATAAAAACTGTCAGGCTTTTGGGGGTATATCAACTGCCAGATGGGACCAGGAAGGAATCTCCTGTCCTACCACCCTTTTATAGAATAGTATATATGCCAGGTGTAGTATGTATGAGGTTTTCCTGTTCCGCTACAGTATCAGGTACAGGCCATTGCCAAGGGTAGCTTACTGGACTAGATGGACAAATGGTCCGTTCCAGTATGGCAACTCCTATTTTCCTGTGAAAATACAGATTTCATGGTGCAAGATCAGTTCTGTCAGATTAAATCAAAATGCAATAATCACTGAGCAATTGCCATCTGATATCTAAATACCCTCACCAGCTTTATCCTCTTCCTCATTGTAAAGCAGACAACTCCAAAAAGCAAATTTCTTTGTGAGGAGAGGAGTAAAATCCTCTGAAGTGATAAAATTAATCTAAATTCATGTTAGTTTCAGTGACAGCAATGCTAATAGTCATGCAGGCTGTTCAGCGATATTTCTGGGATGAATTCTGCATCTTAAAATAAGGCAGAGGAGCTGGAGAAATGTTGTTTTGTGTGAAGATTTTTTTTTTTCAAAAGCACGTTCCACTATAATTTCTGGGGGGAACTGAACATAGGAGCTGCTGTTCCTTTAAGACCAGATGTAGCTTGCAGATCAAAAGGGCACAGCATTCACCCATGTCATTGTCCCCTGAAAGATCAAAACCTCATTATATACTTGGTGCAATATCTGTTCTTCTAAGGTAGTTTACATATTTCTTCTTTTTTTTTTAAAGCCCCTACTTCTTCTTTTCTCCATCTATTCTTATCACTTTTGAATTACAGAGATCTATTTTCAGATGAACACATTGATCAAAACCTTCATCTTTTTTTTTTTATTTTTTTTTTTATTTCCCAACATGGCGGTACGTGCTTATGCCCGCTATCTGCATAAGTCTTTTGTGTATTGCTAATGGAGTGCTGGAATTGTGGCAGCTCTGAGCAGGGAATACATGTGAGCAACAATATGCTGACAGACCCCTCGGTGGAATCTAATCTGTTCCAGCTCATGCACTCCTCAGAAACTATTTAACTTTCATTAAACTGTGTTTGATATCAGCTAAATAGAATGCATACGGCACCAATATAGCTCATATGGTCTCATTCATTCGATCACAGCAGTGCTTTTTTCTTATATTTTCCCCCCACTTGTGTCAGTACCCAGTATAGCTGGGTAAATAGGAGACCTTTGAAGATATAGTTAGTACTCAGATTTCTTTATTCTTTTGTGCTGGTTTCTTAGTGTTGAAACAGTGATTCATGTATGTCTCAGACAGCCTCCATTAATTTCATGTAATGTAGCTTTTATCTCGTAGCTGGGACAACTATCTCCAGTCCTGTCTCCCTATAGCATCTCTCTCACAGCATACAGGCTTCCCACCCCCCTCAGCCCCCTTTTTTTCTTGGAAGCGGCTCGTTTGTGGAAAATTTACTTTTGGGGTTGTTTTCTTTCTAAAGATACATAAATAAAGAGGCTAAGATTATTAGGAAGAAGTAAGGTAAAAACTGTTTTTATGTCTGTAGGGAGGTCTTTATATTTCATTTAAAAAAAAAAAGAAAAATCAAGGGAGGGCTTTGTGGGGAGTGGGCTAAAATATCTTCTGTGGCAGTGGCCGGATAACAGTTTTTTTAACCTATTCACAGTGCACTAATTTGATTATGAATGCAGCACAGTAGGAACACGCAGATTCTGGTGAGCAGGGGGGCAATGGCTTTACAAGCCAGGGCTGTTCAAAAGTTTGAATGGTCAAATGTTCCTTGAAAAAACAACAGCAACAAAAACAGAAACAAAATCAAAAAAAAAAAGAGAGAGAGAGAGAGAGAAACCCCACAAGAGGGAATATTAACACTACAAATAAAGATAATCATTTCATTTGCAAATAAGAAAGTACACCCCCTGTCCCCCCTCCCTGAAAAAACTGATGTGATTACCCTATGCTATCCTTAAAAGATTTTTTTTTCCAATTATGTTTTATTAAGTCCAAAGGAATAATCACCATTTTTTTATATTGCTTAAGAGAAACAACATGGGGTCCTTTGGTAGAGGGAAACCCAATTATTTGGGATATTATTTTTTGAAACCTTTTCATTTTATTAGTATACCAGAGGGTTTTCACATTTGCAAGGCTAAATCCTGACTATTATTGCTTTTTTGGAAGAAACGTCTCACCGGGGCAATTAATTTTCTACATTAACACCGGTCGCTGTTGTGTTGTATGTTACAAAAAAAGGAGAAAAGCAAGCTTCTTATACTATTTATCTTTTGGTTCATAAAGGGGTCACTTACAACAGCTTGTATAATATGAAATGGGATTTTAAGTGAGAAGATTTTGCTGTGAAGGAACTTTGGAAAGTCCTGGACCAAGCTGAGTACGTATCAGCTTAGTAAATATCAACACCTACACTCTGAATACCGTAGAGCAGATAGGCAGCGGGAGCTGACGCTAGACACATGCTCTTTCTGTGGGTTTGTCTGTCCTTTGGAAATAAAATAGTACCAAAGTAACTTTAGTTCTGAACACACTGACAATAGAACTTGATACGATGACTTTGAAGGATGATATAAAAATTATTTAGATAAGCTTATTGACATTTTTACTATACAATATTAATCTTATTAATAGCATTAACAAAGGCTAATTGAAAATGCATCATCTATAATTATGTTAGTCTTCATTTTAGTGCATTTTTGTGAAGAGTAAACTAGAAAGGAGTAATT
The DNA here is from genome assembly GCF_000455745.1 of Alligator sinensis. Classification (NCBI taxonomy): domain Eukaryota; kingdom Metazoa; phylum Chordata; order Crocodylia; family Alligatoridae; genus Alligator; species Alligator sinensis. The sequence continues at coordinate 1,795,600 of NW_005841866.1, forward strand.
AACACTCTGCTGTTATTTACCCCTGTTTTTATTAAAGCTGGTGTTAACACAATGTTAGAGTTGAATATAGCCTGATTTCACTGAATACCATGGAGCACAGAATTCAGAAGCAATAAAATTAACAGCTGTGGTTTCCTGTATCGTGCACCTAAAAATAAAGCCAGCTTTAATATTGCAGAATAAGTGTACACAGGGCTGGAGTATTATAGTAAATGTTCCTCTCTTATTTCTGTGATATTAAATACAGGAACACCACCCCTATTATATCCTATCTGCTGCAAGTAGAGCAACAAACCAACTCCACTCTAATAATATTCTGTAATCTGTTTTAAAAATAGACAATAAACTATATTGATGTGATTTGACCCAAAGGACTATAGGTTAGTGCACATACTGGACAGATACAGACCTCTCCATTCCAGCAGACTAGGAGAACCAGGACTGAAATTCAGAACAGGAGGCATGAGGATGCTTCATTATGGTATTGGCAGTATGGAAAGCCAGTAATGCCACAAGATACTTCTTCAGAACCACAAGCCCAATATGCTTCACCAGTATTTAAAATGGGCAGTATGGGTTAGAGACTGGATCAAAGACAGAATTCTGCTTCGTGCCCATGAACAGAAAGCAAGAAAAGTGATATTGTACTGTGTGGAAGTGCCCTCTTTCCTCACTCCTGGTCAAGGTACAGCAGCCACAGGGATGCTCTAATCAATACTACTAAAATGCTTTATGCTCTAGCACTGTTCCCTTGTCTGCCTCTGGAGTGTGTGTGTGCGCACGCGCATGAGAGACAAAGAGAGAGCAGGAGAAAGAGAGAAGAGCAGGCACCTTTGAGTTAGCAATGCCACTTGCATGCCAGCACAGTTTTCTCCTATCTGTCCTTTCTGGGCAGTTTTCAACCCCCTTCAAACTACTGGCCCAAAGTGAATTTATCTTGGGCTGAGAATACGGCCTATGGGTTATATTGATTAGGGATTTGCAAAATTCAGAATGGGATAATCCTCTTCAGATTTCAAATGCCTCCACACATTGGGGGAGAGTGGATTGGTTGGACCCAGGTTTTGATCTTGGGCCCATTGTTTTTTAGGAGGAGTTACAGACTAAGGACTGAAGGGGCAGAGCGAGTTGAGAAGGTATGAGATTAACTTGTTCAAAGGTCTCTGCAATCTCCAGTTTCATTAATGAGTATTTCTGATGCCAGTAAATTACAGTGACAAGTGAAAATAACTAATGCCAGGCCTGTCTGGAACAGAGGTAAAACTGGGTGTAAAATGAACAAATGACTCACGGTGGCTTGTAATCAGGTACAGTTTAGAGGTATGGCTCTGATTCATAATCTCTCCTCAGTGCTTCTCTCTTGCTCTAATGAAAATCATGGCATATTGGTCGTTCTTGCTGCCAAGTGATATGGCCATGCCCTCTCCACAGTATCCAACTACAAACATGCTTGATAGGGACTCTCTCGGGGAGCTGCCTGCGCTGTTTTTACATTGCTAACATATGTAGGTACACCTGAAAGCTACAGCCTGCCACTTCTTGTGGACCTCACTTGGGTACCTTTGCTCTTTTGCCACCAAGGGTTAATTTTCTAATGGCTGCTTTGCTGCTGAAGCTGGCCAAGTTTTTCATCGCCTGCAGAGCACCACAAGCTGTGATTTGGAGCCAGAAAACACCATTAATTTTCTAAATAGGAAGGATCACATATGTAAACTGTCTGGTTCTATAACCAGTTGGGCAGGTAGAAGGCAAAGAGGAGGAAAGAGGATTTTTTTCAGTCACCTAGACAAGGAAAAAGATAAAACCTGCAACTGCGAACTGCACTTCATAAGCTCTTCACAAATTTCAGCCTCTCTCCACACTTAGCATTGCCAATGCCAGTATTCAGTTTTACTGGGAAAGGTCAGGCTGATGATTTATTGAACAGTTATTGAAGTTTTTACATGAGGCTATATAGAAAAGTTACTGGGGAATTAAAGAAAGGACTAAATAAAGTTAATGGATCACAGTTCATATCTGAACTAGGTCTATAATTATGTCTCGCACCTGCCAATATTGTTTAATTCCATCCTGTATACCAGGCTGATGTATGGCCAATTTGTGTCAGGGGAGATGGTCAGGTAGTCATATACCCAGGCATGTAGCTAAAAAGTGTGATTTGGATGTTCAATTGGCACATTCTAAATCCTCACAATATTCGCACTGGGTGAGCGCAGGAGAATAAAGAAAGAGCTTTTCATTTTTTTTAAAAGACGTACACACAAGAAGAATTATTTTCTACGGTGAAAAAGGAAAGGAAAGGAAAGGAAAGGAAAGGAAAAAATGAGAACTGACCTCACACAAGTCACTTCTATTTGTAAACTGGAATACAAATATCTATGAGGCAGGACTGCTGTGAGTCACAATTAATTCATTAATTAAAGTTTAGGACAAAACACTTGGAAGTCCTCTGATGCAAGACACAACAGAAAATCAAATTATGATGCTCCTTATAAAACAATTCTATATGGTTTCCTGCTCTTGTAGAACATTTCATCCCATTTACTTCATCCCCTGGCCTATATTCATCCCATTTACTTCAAGGGGGGCATTAAGGTTTCCCATCCTTCCCTTCCAGCTCTATATTTTCCACTTTTGGTTATCTTAAAGGGGAAGCTGGGCTCAGGTACTAGCTGCTTCATGTACCTGGAACACTGTGAAATGAGCCTTTATTCCTGCTCTGTGTACCACTCCCCTCCTTTTGAGGCACCAACATAAAAGTGGAGAACAAATTATTCCACTGTAGACCACACTAGTAGGGAAGTTCAAGAAAAGACCAGTACTGAAGTTGTTAAATCTCTTAAAAGTTTCTAGGGGAGAAAATACAAAAGAATATAAATGTTTGGAAGCATCATATAGCTGCATCATACACTGCATGTCTGATTCCTTTGGTCTCTCTCAATGTCCATTTAGGGCCTGATCCTTCAGGTGCTTAGGACTGTCTAAAGTAGTCCTAGCACCATGTACTATGCATTTTGCAGATTTGGACCCTTAATTAGTTCAGATTTTTCTTTTACCTCCTTTCCTTTCCAAAGGAAAGTATTATTCATTAAGGACTCTGCAGAGCCCACCAGAGCTCATTTCAGCTGAGATCCCTCTATGATCTTCCAAAGCCTTTAAAGGGGAATGAGCCTTGGCCTCTCTTTTATGGGCTGCATTGTGACCTGGCTTCAAAGTGTGAAAAGAGGTTCCAAGATTCCCTTTGTGCAGCACAGTCTCTTAATTGCACTTTTAAACACAGTGTAATTTTTGTAATTAACATTATGGTTTCAGAGGGCAGAGAAGCCTGCACTATGCTAATTACAAACTGGAGTAGTAGTAGTGGAAATTCCAGGCTTCAGTTATTGGGGCAGAATGCAGTTTTTATGAAGGATTTCAAAGATCCTGCATGGGCTCTGTGTTCTGAGTTATCATTAGCATTTGATAACATAAAGAATTTTTATAACATGTGACAGATTTCTATGTGGAGATTTTACCTGATAACCGGAAAATTTACATAAAGACCTTCATTAGCTCTCAGCTCACATTACTGGAAGTGTAAGAACTGCGGCACACTATCTCCCTATAAGATGGTGCTTAGGAACCAAAGAATTTGTGCTTTATAATAAAATTTACAGTCCATTATGAAGGGAGGTTATAATAATCTTCAGTGACGTTAGGAATCAGAGAAACTGAGAGTGAGAGAGAGAAAGAAACAGGTGAAGGGAAAGGATGTTTCAGAATTACCATGCAACAGAAAACCTACTGCAATAAAGGTACTGTGGATAGAGATAGAAAATATCCTAGGCTGGACCCTCAGCTGATGTAAACAAACACTGAACTCAGTGGATCTTAGACCGGTCTACACTAAATGAGAGTCAGGGCCCCGATCTCCTTTGACAGAGGAACTTCTGGCATGTAACAGTAAAACCTCAGTGAAATACTTCTCCTTCTCCCCCTCCACGGATAGCCTGTTTGATGCACAAGATGATCTTATTGTACGCCAGTACATTTATTTTATCATTATATTTAAATCAGAGCTTGCAGCTAGAATAGCAGCAGCAGAAGCAGCCTAATAACTGACAGGGTCTCTGCCAAATTCTCCTCTTTGTTATGCTGATGTAAATCTGGAATACATCCACAGGAGTCAGTGGAGCAGAATGCGGCCCTGTTTGTGGAAGCAATGAATTGTGCTGGCTATGCTGGAGATGGGAGCAATGCAGTAAGTGGGGGCAACTGTGACATCAAGCTTGTGTCACTAAACATTTTCTTGCTCTCCCTCTGCTTCAAGAGATTATGATAAAGACTGAAAGGCAGGTTACTATTGGTTAAGGTCCCTTCAGTGTGTGTGGCTCAATTAAGCGGCAATAGTGATAATTTTTGGAAGCTTTCTTTATGGAGTGAACAAGAATTTATCATTATTCCATGCTGCCTTATTATTTGGTACTATACATATGCTGCTGGATGTATAGCAGCAGCATGCAGCATTATCTCAGTGGGATACATTTTCCTTCATGAGGGATTCTTTTTCTTTGTGATTATAGAGATAATACATAGCCTTGTAATGACATCATAATAGAATTCAAAGTCCCCAGAAACAGTTAGGGAAAGTGTATCAATATCTCTTTTACAATCATAAAATCATATGCTTCCACTGGGATATCAGACCATCTCCCAGAGTTCTGTAATGCTCTGAGCACATTACCACTGTCTGTTTAAGGCTGTGTGGTTGCATCTTGTGGAAAGCTTTATTCTTAGATATTTCATATTTATTTCTATCCTCGACAAATAACTGAAATTGCTCAATAGCGTAGAGCAGTGTTAATCGCAAACTTGCACAAGCAGAAAACCAAAATAGCAGCTGATCTGAGCTGACTCTGTGTGCGGCATACTCCAGCCTCACTGAGCCAGCCAGTGACTCTTCATATAGACTTTAAACAGCAAGAGAAGAACCAGTCAGACCTACTAACCTCACTGAAAATTTCTTCTTCAGAGTTTTCCAGTATTAGCCACACTCGTGCCCAAATTTCTCTCTCGATCTCCTCTCCCTCCCCTGACATGCACACTTTTAAAGAAAAAAACCACTTAGTTTGGGAAAGCATGACTAACTGCTCTAATTGAATTGGTGCACAGCAGCTACCTTTGCTTGTAACTCTCCAATTGGACTGTTAAAACCATATGGTATGTTTTACAAGCCCCATATATCCCTGCTACATAGGGAACAACCAGATTGGATTTTCAGAGTTCCTTCCACTTCTGTGTAGCAAGAGTCTCCTCTCTCCCCATCTTTACAAGCTCAGTGCTTACAGAAACTGAAAAGAAACCTTAGATAAATTATCAAACTTACATAGTATATGGCTTTTATTTTTACAAAATATTTGCTTCCAGCAGAGTGTATCTTAATTTACAAATGCAGAAATCTGTCATTAAGATTTGACCCAGCTGCATGGCATTGTCAAATGCAATAACGTATCTTTTAATAGTTTTATATCAAGTAAGGATATAACATATCATTAGTTTAAATGTATTTGCAAGCAATTACCCCCACCAGGATATTTGTGAATGCTCATGCAAAATTGATGAAATTCTGACATGCTTAAACATTGTTCATTTAGCTCTATTCCTTATGTATAGAAAAAATAGAATAAATAATTCTGCTGCCACTTGCAAACTACTGTTAGGCATTTTCATTCTGTGCATGGTTTCCATCCTGCCTTTAAACTATAGCCTTTGGTGATCATTTGGAAAAACAGTTTCATATATGTTTAATTTTAAATAGATGTACTAGATTATTCATTCCTCTTATTATTGTTCAATGCAGTAATTTAAACATGGACTAGATTTACTGCATGTCAGCTGCCTTTCTTTTACAAAATGGGATAAATTATTAAATGAGTAGAGGTTGTTTGACAACGGGTTTTCCAGTACTTCACAAAAGAAAGACCTTTGACATTCAGCTGTCTTTTGAAAAGAATAAAGAGTAAATCAATTAAGGCACTATGCTGTGGTTCAAAAACACACTGTTATGGCACATTCTTGCTTACCTCTAAGTTGACTTGGGAAGTCTCAACTATGCAGCTGCACCAGTAGGCAAGTAACTGATTTAATTGTCAAGTAGTCTGGCAAGCATCATTCTCTGGTCCAAATATCTCTGATGTCACTTCTCAACACCCCCATCTGCCTGCTTTGAAGAAATACTTAAAATAATATCAGCTTCTAATAAACTGCACCAAGCAGTATATGATTCTTCACAAATGTAAGGGTATGGTTCCTACCAAAGGCCATTTTATCTTGGAAGAACTTTTTGTCTGCGTTTTTCCCCAACACTAATAGTTCAGCATTCCAAACAAGCAGTACCTCACAGGACCAAGTAGTGGAATGTATGACTGGATTGAATGACCCAATTAATACTATAGGTCTTTTCTATAGACAGAGAGAGAGAGAAAAAGGCTACAAGGGTCTCATCAGCTGCAATTCCACTCTTCCTCCTCTTGTGCTGGTCCAGTCCTCAAGATCATTCAGGACAGAGAGGCAATCAATGGATTATATAAGTAATCCTGCATAGCCCTTTACTCCTACAAAGACGAAGATCAAGGACAGAATTCTGTTTCATCTAGGGAATGACCAAAGTGCAACTTGAGTTACTCAACTATTGCATAAGAGTTATTCTATTGCCCTGTCTGGGCACATGCATGCCCACATTATAAGAGCAGGATAGCCCTCCAGAGACCCACAGATATCTCCATATTCCTGTGCTGGGGCAATTTATGCAATCAAAGGCAGGGCAATAGAGTCATTCCTGCACAATATTTGGGTAACTTGGAGTTAGTCTCAAGCTGCATTTGAGTTATACACTATATTTAATAGACTTCTGCCCCACAACTTTCATACATTTCATAGATTTCTAGGTTTGGAAGGGACCTATTAGATCATCAAGTCTGACCCCCTGCCCTAGGCA
>NW_005841866.1:1803068-1804519 GCF_000455745.1 Alligator sinensis
ATGCAGGAAAGAGGGCTGTTAGCCTTACTTATTACCTCGTCACACTGGTGACTCATGTTCATTTTTGTGTCGACTATGACTCCGAGATCCTTTTCTGCTGCTGTCCTACTTAGAATGGTACTTCTCAGTCAATAGGTGTGTTGGTGATTCTTTCTCGCCAGGTGCAGCACTTTGCACTTATCTTTGTTAAATTGCATCCTATTCTGATCCGCCCACTTCCCCAGGCTATCTAAATCCCCCTGAATTCTCTCCCTATCCTCTAGTGTGCTTACTTTTCCCCATAGTTTTGTGTCATCTGTGAATTTGGACAGAGTGCTTTCTACAGCTTCATCCAAATCACTGATGAAGATATTGAACAGTACTGGTCCAAGGACACCGCTGCTCACATCTCTCCAGGTAGAAACCAACCCATCCACCACCAGTCTCTGGGTGCGTCCCATAAGCCGGGTTTCCACCCACCTGACTGTGAAAAAATCCGTGTCACAGCTATTTAGTTTACTTATTAGAATTAGGTGCAACACTGTGTCAAAGGCCTTTTTAAAATCCAAGTAAATAACATCTACCTCTACTCCTGCATCTAAGCACTTTGTGACCTGGTCATAAAAAGAGACCAGGTTAGTCAGGCAGGATCTGACTATTATAAACCCATCCTGGATGCCCCTTAACATGTTATTACCTGCTGGACACTCACAAATATGATCCTTTATGATTTTTTCTAAGGTTTTGCCAAGAATAGAGGTGAGGCTAACTGGCCTATAATTACCTGGGTCCTCCTTCCTCCCCTTCTTGAAAATAGGGACCACACTGGTGCTTTTCCAGTCTTCTGGGACCTGTCCTGAGCACCACGAGCACTCAAACAGTTGTGTCAGTGGTTTCACTATGACACCGGCCAATTCCTTTAGTACCCTTAGGTGAAGATCATCAAGGCCTGCCGACTTAAATATGCCCAACCCCTCCAAGTGCCCCTTCACTAGCTTAGCACTAACTGCTGGTGAACTGGGATCTCTCTCAAGCCAAACTAAAGTCTCATTGGGAGGTGTGTTTGTATCTGTGTCCAGGAAAACAGATGCAAAGAAATCATTTAATAGTTCAGCTTTGTCCATCCCATCTGTTATGAGTTGCCCTCATTCATCCTATAGTGGTCCTATGTTACCCTGAGCCATCTTGTTGTTCCCTATGTACTTTAAGAAGGACTTTTTGTTACCCTTAATCTTTGTTACCAGCCTGAGTTCTGTTTCTGCTTTGGCATTCCTTACTGCTTCCCTGCAAGTGCAGCCAAGCAGGTATACTCCTCCCTGGTGGCTGCCCCCTGCTTCCACAGCCTGTAAGCCTCTCTTTTCCCCTGTAGATTCATGGATTCATAGATTCATGGATGTTAGGGCCAGAAGGGACCTCAATAGATCATTGACTCTGACCCCCTGCATAGGCAGGAAAGAGGGCTGGGGTCCTAT
>NW_005841866.1:1804876-1811920 GCF_000455745.1 Alligator sinensis
GGTCTGACCAGTGCCCGATAGAGGGGAAGTATCACCTCCTTGGTTCTGTTTGTCATGCATCTGCTGATGCATGATAAAGTGCCATTAGCTTTTCTGATGATTTCATCACGCTGACAACTCATGTTCATCTTGGAGTCCACTAGGACTCTGAGATCCCTTTCCACTTCCATGCCACCACGCAGGTCATTTCCTAGGCAGTAGGTGTGCTGGACATTTTTCCTCCCGAGGTGCAGCACCTTGCATTTCTCCTTGTTGAATTGCATTCTATTGTTTTCTGCCCATTTGTCCAACCTGTCCAGGTCTGCCTGTAGTTGCGTCCACTTCTCCCCACAGTTTTGTATCATCTGCAAACTTGGACAGAGTACACTTCACTCCCTCATCCAAGTCACTGATGAAGACATTGAAGAGTATCGGTCCAAGCCCTGTAAGCTTTCGTGGATTTCCCTGCTTAGCCAAGTGGGTTTCTTGGCTCTTTTGCCTCCATTTATGTGTACTGGGATGGTACCCCTCTGTACCTGCAGGATCAGTTCCTTGAAGAACTCCCACCCTTCCTGGACTCCCAATTCACCAATGTTATTACCCCTCAGTCCCACTCTAACTAATCTACTGAGTTCATTGAAGCTGGTCTTCCAGAAGTCTAGCTTTTCTGCTCTACTAGTTATCTTTCCCACCTTTCACCAGATAGTGAATCCTATCAACAGATGGTCATTTCATTTCAGTCCTTCTGTAGAACCTGCCTTAAAAGCACTCAGTGCCCCCAGCAATTTTGTTAAAGATCATGCAGACATACAGAAATGAGCTCTTGGATTTTAATCTGATGGACCCAGAAGAGGACCAGTGACTTGATAATGGGGCACAGGATATAACATTTCACCTGTACCATACTTCTAAACCCAGCCAGGCCTGATTGCAGGTAAAATAGTTGGCAGTGGCCTCAGCCTAGCGCTTGGTGAACAAGTACTCACATTAACTCACATCATCATAAATCAAACAGTGTGGTCAGGTATTTGCACTGAAACGAGGAAATATAGATTCATAGATTCATAGATGTTAGGGTCGGAAGGGACCTCAATAGATCATCGAGTCCGACCCCCTGCATAGGCAGGAAAAAGAGTGCTGGGTCTAGATGTCCCCAGCTAGATGGTTATCTAACCTCCTCTTGAAGACCCCCAGGGTAGGGGAGAGCACCACCTCCCTTGGGAGCCCGTTCCAGACCTTGGCCACTCTAACTGTGAAGAAGTTCTTCCTAATGCCCAATCTAAATCTGCTCTCTGCTAGCTTGTGGCCATTATTTCTTGTAACCCCCGGGGGCGCCTTGGTGAATAAATACTCACCAATTCCCTTCTGTGCCCCCGTGATGAACTTATAGGCAGCCACAAGGTCACCTCTCAACCTTCTCTTGCGGAGGCTGAAAAGGTCTAGTTTCTCTAGTCTCTCCTCGTACGGCTTGGTCTGCAGGCCCTTAACCATACGAGTGGCCCTTCCCTGGACCCTCTCCAGGTTATCCGCATCCCTCTTGAATTGCGACGCCCAGCATTGCACGCAGTACTCCAACTGCGGTCTGACCAGCACCTGATAGAGGGGAAGTATCACCTCCTTGGATCTGTTCGTCATGCATCTGCTGATGCACGATAAAGTGCCATTAGCTTTTCTGATGGCTTCGTCACACTGCCGACTCATGTTCATCTTGGAGTCCACTAGGACTCCAAGATCCCTTTCCACTTCCGTGCCACCCAGCAGGTCATTCCCTAGGTTGTAGGTGTGCTGGACATTTTTCCTCCCTAGGTGCAGCACTTTGCATTTCTCCTTGTTGAATTGCATTCTGTTGTTTTCTGCCCACTTGTCTAACCTGTCCAGGTCTGCTTGCAGCTGTTCCCTGCCCTCCGGTGTGTCCACCTCTCCCCATATGTGTACATACCCCCATAGGGTATGTACACACATTTGCTATACCTGATCTATAATCAAATGGCTTGCTTTAAGCCCTGTGATCATAGATTGAGTGTGACATGAGCGTGTGTATACTGTCTGGTGTCAGAAGCCATGCTAGGAACCTGATCCAAGCAAGGTGGAGTGGGGAGAGGGATGTCCAGGATCAGAGGGAGCTAGTGGGTCCACAAGGAGGAGGTTGGTGGGTCCAGGAAAGGTTGGTGAGATCAGGTAGGTCCATGGCAGGAAGAGACAAGGCTAAAATAGTGCAGTCAGAGGTGGAGTGGGGTTAGGAAGAGCATAGCCCCAGGACTGGGGCAAATGGTTGGGCTTTTCCAGTTCCAGGGCTCCACTCCAAAGGTGTATAGACATTTATTAGATAGGGCTAACCCACTCCCAACTTAACTTAATTCACCTCCTCAGGTGAACTAAATTAGATCAGGCAGGGCATTTTTTGCCCAATCTAAGCTTCCCGAACATCTATACAGATTGGCACTTAGATCTATCTAACCCTAGTTAGGTCAAGCTAAGTATAATGTCTGCATGTATCCATAAGCCACTCCCAGCTGTCACTGACCTGCTGTGTGAGGTCTCTTTGCTGGTCTCTGCAGCACTTTTCTTTCAAACCCCTTGTCTTTCTTGTCTGCTTAGACTGTACAACCTGTGGAGCAAGGACTTTTTTCTCATTGTGTCTCAACAGAAGCCTCTTGTAGCTATTATAAGAGAAAGTTATAAATAATGGTACTCATTGGCAGATGCATCGTGTGGACTAGGACTGGACAGCTTTACATATATAAGAAATGTGTTATATCCCCTTTGAGTACAACTGTGAGGCACATAGGCAAGACAATTTCATCGCCATTGCGTGTGCTGTACCTATTTTGTGTACAAACGTACAAGCTTGGGGGTGTGCAGAGCTGTCAATGAAGAACATTTCAGACTGTTATCCACCTCTTGTGTCAGGGGTCTATCCATTTTTTAAGTAGAGATTATTTTTTAAATAAACGCTCTTAAATTATTTAAAAGTTTTAAATAAATGCTCTTAAGTCTTTCTGAAATAAGACTTACTCTTCCCAAGGAGTAACTTTTGAGAGTTTAGGAGCTTCAGGAGCATGCTGTCCTACTGCTAAATTTTCACCAGGCTGCCTATGGGGCCTGATGGCGGAGAAGTTAAGACAGTGGGAGAGGTGTGACGGTGCAAGGCGGGGGGAAGCTTGCATATACAGGTTGCTCAGGGAGAGCCTTGCCTGCCACTCAGAATTTTGCAATCTCTCACAATTCTTGTTTAAAGTATTGCTTCCAGAGAAAAGGTTAAATGAGGTTTAAGTGCAATGCAATAAACCTTCACCATTCATAAAGTTGTAAGATAAATGTATGTATGGTTACTGTGTATAAAAAATACCGAGGTCAAAAGCCAAAAGATCAGGAGGTAAGGTTTGCATTTGTGGACAGGTGAAGGCCCCAAATAGTAAAATTCCACAAAAATGGCAGCTCGTCAGTCAACAACTTGATCAGCTCCAGCTCAGCAGAGAAGCACATTCCAAGACTCTGCTCAGCCCTACATTATAAACATTCGCTATGTGATATACAGTGTGCTATGACATGTAATTTGTTTGGTTCCAAGAGACTAGGACAAGGGCTTGGAGGGTTCACTGCATTGTAAAAGAGATGTGCCTGGCTGCAGGTTTTCACATTTGCAAGTAGTTGGGCTGAGAGAAGAGAATATTCTCACTTTGTGGAAGAATATCAGTCTGCACCTAATCCAAGAGCAAAAGAACTGTAAAGGATGGGCTTTTTTTCACTCAGAGGCATCCTCCTACAGAGTCTGTTGGTTTTTTTTTACCTGCGAGATAAAACATAATGGACAATAGAATTTGTGCATAGGCATACTGTATTTTCAAATAGTCTTAGGAGGGAGGCAGAAACCCTTTAAAAATAAGGCAATTCTTACCACATCTCTTAAGCCTCTCCCTTAGCAGTCATTTCTACTTGCTTTCTAACAACCTAAAAAGAAGGGTTGATTCTTTATCTTATTTTCAGTTGCTATCTGGAATGAACAAACTGGTTCACTGAAAATAAGAATCTTCCAGTCCTCGGTAAATACTCACCCAAGGCACAGAATAACCTTCCTTAAAACTGACTAATTTTTTACCCTTCATTCATGCCTCTTTTTGTTGCTTTTTGTTCCATTTGGAAAGAGCAATGCCCAAATACCACACAATGTTTCTGTGGTATTTCAGGCCGCTTGGAAAGAGGGCAAACTGGGAAGCTAAAGGGGAAAGGCACCTGTGACAAGCTTTCCAACAGATGGGTCATATTCCAATACGCAGGCTCAGTTTGAACAGAACCTCAGTGTACAAGCAACCCAATGAATTAAGTCCTACTGACTGCAATCATTATTGTTATTTTAAAGTGAAATGCTGTTTACAAGGGGAAACTTAATTTTATGGAGTGCATTTTATTTTCCCTACTTTTATTTTAATAATACGTTCTCTGCTTGCAGTAAAAAGGCTCACTCCCCCATTGACAAGAAGAACATATAACTATATTATAAATATACATATATGTATAAATCTAGTATTGTCCCAGTGCTTTCAGACATGACCATATTTGTTTATTGTTTGTTTGTATATGGTTAAAAAATTCATCGTATTTCTTATTTAGAAAAGTATCTGTAGCGAAACAGTAAGAAACAGTTAAGAAAGCAGTCATTTCATAAGGATTTTTTTAAAAGCATGAATAAGGAGTTGTTCTTCGGTCTTCACTTAGTCAAAACACGCCTTCTCACTCATGGCCATTGAAAGTCCTGGGATTAAGCCATACAACTGCTTTGGCTTTGCAGTACTGGGTAGGTTAGAGAAAGGTAGTATTTAAGACAAAGTTTACAAGGTTGTGGGGGATGGACATAGAATGACTTTTGGGGGAATGAAGGAGGTGATGGAGAGACTCTCTTTAACATGCAGTTGTGAGGATCCATTAGTTCTAACCCACAACCTTTGAGTGCTAGAGAGGCATAGTCAGATCTGTCATGCATAATAAATAAGGGCATCAAAAGGAGAAGGATTCCATCACTGAGAATAAGAGGCCTGCCTTCCCCAAGACCAACTGCTTGGGCTCGGTAATGGGCTGAAGGATTTACCTCATTAGACAAATTAGCAGTAAGGCCTTTATATCAGAGCATATTGCCCAAAGTGCTTTAAAAAGAGCTTATTTGATGGGATGTGTCCTCAAAAGCCAAAATATACAGAGCCTTCACACCTCCCTTCATTAACCGTGGAATGTCATGGTATGAAATATCAACAGTCTTTGACAAATATATTTCTTTAACCATAAAACTATATATTATACTTATGGAAGATAAAACATGAATGTAACTGAGAGAATCTTGCCTTGTATATCCTGTCTGGCAGACATTCAGTTGTGAATGAAGGCTTTCCACTTTCTAGGCATCACTATTTCCTACTGTAAAGACCCATCCATAAGGTATGTTTTTCATAGATTCATAGACTGTAAGGCCGGAAGGGACCTCAGAAGATCATCGGGTCCAGCCTCCTGCACCAGTTGGGAAAGATAACTGGGGGTCAGGGGACCCCAGCAAGGTGACTGTCTCGTCTCCTCTTGAAGATTTCCAGGGTAGGTGATTGCACCACCTCTGGAGGGAGCTTATTCCACAGTCTGGACACCTTAACTGTGAAGAAGTTGTTCCTAATGCTGAACCTGAATCAATCTTCCAGGAGTTTGTGGTCATTACTCCTGGTTTTCCCCAAGGGTGTCCTGGTGAACAGTTGTTCACCAAGCCCTTGATGTGCTCCCCTAGTGTAGCTGTAAGCTGCTACCAGGCCCCCCTCTCAGTCTTCTTTTCTTCAGGCTGAAGAGTCCCAGATTAATTCTTTTGAAAGAATTAATTGTAATTCTTTCAAAAATGGGTTGTCATGCTTTTTCTTGGTATTTGTTTTCTGCTTTCTTTGATCAGATTCACCCATTATTCTTCTCCTTCAAAGCACCCTATTTTTTTATTCCTCTCCTGTTGCTCATTTGGTACATGTAGGCAATTTTCATACATACCCTTTATCATTGTTTGGATACATATTTAATATATTACTAAAATAATTAATAAGCTAGATTCCCATTCATGTTAAGAACCAATCTGGTGAAAAAGTCCTTAAAGTGGTACATTTACTTTAAGGCCCCTCACAATTTAGGACCATGTGAAGACCTCTTTATATTACCAGGAACCTCTTAAAGGGCAAATGCTAATCAGGCCTCAAATGCTTGTTTCATAACCCCGCAGAACTTCCTTTGTAAAGCACTTCCTGAGCACATCCTGTGCTGCCAGCAGTCGTGCAACATTCGCATCAGATTAGTTTGTGGATTCCGGTTCCTCTACTCCTTTGTGAGATAAGATTCTGGTGCTCTACCAACTGTAAAAGCAACCTCTATTAACTAACCATGGCTAGTTTCAGCATTCAGTAAAGGAAAAGGTAATTCAGCAATTTAGCAAATATCATAAAACCTGGAGCAAACCCAACTAGGCATTATAGTGCAGATGGCATGCATGGGAATAATATACTTCCATATTATATTTCTTTCTACACATACTTTTATAGGTAACATTTATTTTATTTATTAAAAAATACTTACTTCATCATGCTGTGCACAAGCCGCTCATAGTAATCATATCATTCTACAGATGTTATACTGTCTTTTTTTCCTCTACCCTTCCCTACTCTATTGTTCCCCCACCATTGTGTCATTCATGATTGAAATTAATTTGTAAGTTCTTTGGGACAAAGATCATGTCCATTTTGGGAGAAGCCTAATACACACTTGGGCACAGTAACGCAGAATAATAATCTTTCTCCTAATATAGCAACCTGACAGAGAAAGCAAAAATGAAATGGACTAACAGAACATTAATACTGACATCTTAATCATATTGAGAGACATATAGATATATACCACTGCTTTTATTTTGTTAGTGGTATTGTTTTAGGGGGTCCTATATTTTTAGCCGTACCTCTGTTGAAGTAAGAATGCCACACAAGTGAAATAATCCTATAGCCTCCTAGCTATTCCATTGCACACATGAGAAAATAGATCAGCAAACTGACTATGAGC
>NW_005841866.1:1811951-1820576 GCF_000455745.1 Alligator sinensis
GTTCCAGATCATCAGCAGCTGCAGTAGTCTCCTTTGCCATTTTGTAGGGTGAGTGTGGAAGGCAGAATGAGTTTGAAGAGGGGAAAAAAGCAGTCTGCAGGAGCATCTACATGAGACATTTACTGTAAAGCTGACTAATTAGCTCTGCAGTAAACATCTCAGCGTCTACCCATGTGCCCCTATTAGGGCTCAGGAAACTAATGAACTCTGAAGCTTGTATACTTTTACTACGCTGCTCAGTGCTTTGGTGCTTCGGTGTGATGGATGCCTACTGATTAGCACTGCAGTGAAAAGCCCTTGTGCCCCAGCCAGCCCCTCTGCAGCACACTGAGCCTGGTCAGGGCATCCCTGGGCCAGCAGACTGACCCCCCGGGGTTCCCTGCCAGCTTGAGCTACTGCGACCCAACTCAATGTGCTGAGGTCCAGGTGCATGTGTAAATGGCGCACCCACGAGCTTCCCAGAGTTTATTGCTGCACATTAATGGCATGTGTAGATGCACCCTGTTAAAAGCTGATGCCATAGAGAAACTCTCCTAGGGAAAATGGGGCACCCAGTTTCCAGAAGCTGCTGCAAGTGCAAACTCAGCCTCCATGCATGCAAATGGTGCTTAAGGGCATTGTAAGTATAAGTGTCCATTTCCATTGAATCTGGAAAGGGAAAGAATAAATATTTAAAGACACATACATAGAAGTGGGATCGGTGTCTTATCCTATTCAGCCTTCCTCAAACTTGAGGTAATCCCTTTTCCCCCATTTAAGCCAGGCAATTTGCACCCAGAATTTCTTAGGGTAATTGTAGGTTTGGCGCATTCACTTAACATCTGTTTACTGTAAGAAAACTCCACATGACTTATTCCAGCCCTGCAGTTCAAAGGCTCAGAACCCTACTTTCACATAGTGATGGCCTTAGGAGCTTAGAAAGCCCAAATCTGCAAACTCCCATTGATCTAAAAGTATCCTAGACACTTGGAGGCTAGAAATGTCAGGATTTATTTAATCTTTTTTTCTTCCAAACAAAGCTTTGTTCTGAGTAATTGTAAACTTGTCTCTACAGATGAACATTTGTCATAGCACATTTCTAAAGATCATGGTTTAATTCAGTATCCTGTCTACAACTGGTTGTCTACATGTACAGTTATTGCAGTACTGAGGCCCATGGACTCTGTAGTGTACAACACCCCTCTAAGGCAGGACCATGCTGTTATCTGGTGTTTACTGATAGGAAATGGAAGCACAAAGAGATTGTGCCACTTGCCAAAGGTGACACACAGAAATTCTATGGTAGAACCAGGTGTCCCACACCCTAAATCAGTGCCACAACCACTGTGCCATCTGCCATTGGCTTTGAGGTCTATGAAATCCATAGCCAAACATCTCTTAGTTTTGGGGATTATCTCATACCAATTAGTGGCTTTGTGGGCATGCCGTTTGGGCTATTGATTACTCCAATAACACATATTTGCACCCCTCCCCACCCCACACACACACACCTTTAATGTAACAAACCTATTTGGTAGTCCACTTTGTTATACTGAGACCAGGAGCAATGGAACTCCTGGAACTATTCCTTATTAACCAGTCATCTTTCTGAGCATTATTATTCTTAGTGATCAACAGTAAGATTCCACTTTGACTATTCTAAGTCAAAGTCCCAGCCAAATTCTGCTCTGCCTCCCAGACACATAAATGGATTAGCATCACCAGGTAACAGCCAAGATCTGCACCTTGGGTGGCAGGAAACAGTAGGGGTGAGGCTGGTTGTTGAAGCTGCAGCAGCTCTGCCAGCAGTGGCAGTGAGTATTGTTCATGGACCTCTTCTTAAGTGAGCGCCTGAGGTTGGTACCCTGGGTGCCCACTACTTATTATGCTACTAAGTCTTCAAAGAATCTTTGCAACACTTTATCTCTCCTTTTCCTGGATTAAAGGGAAGAAAACTAGATCCCTCTGTGTCTTTGAAAATGTCTCCAGAAAACTTCTTGCAGCAACAGAAAATGAACTAGAGGACACCAAGTGCATCTTTTTTACTGTAACACCAGCAAGAAGGAAGCACTGCCAGACAGTGTTGAGAATAGAGGGGGCATGGCTTGGAAATATACAGACCAGAGCATCCTACCTGGTAGCGTTCATACAAAGTTGATAATGTCTTTCTCAGTTAGACGCAATGTTGGTGGTACCAATGCCTGCTCTCATTTGAATGAATCTCCATAGGACAAAATGGGCTAGACTAGAGCAGGGAATAGCAAGCTGAAACTCCCACAGCCAGGAAAAAGCAGTGTGGTCCATCACAGGATAAATCTCCAAAACATGCAGTCAGCTGTAGATCAGGCTATACATACACACATAAGAGAAAAGGAAGTGGGGGAATCTATGCTTAAAACTATCTCCAGGCACTGGTCTTGGTTGCTGAAGTGTGACACTTCTAATCTTTTGACTCGCTGTAGGATAAGCTATTTTGTTTTTCCCATCTTTATCTCTGTGCAGACACAATTATGTCAGACTTAGTAAGAAACTCACAATGAACCAAAATGCTCAGTCCGCCATTTTTCTCCTCTCCATACATTCACACGCAATATTGGGCAGCTATCAGAGGCTAATTAGCTGCAGAGTAAAGTATTACCGTCTATATGTGCAACACTATTAGGCCACAGTAAAGTAATTAACGCCACTGTAGGATAGTACTGTCGGGGACAGTACTATCTTATGGCAGAGTAATTAATTGCAATTAAATGCACATTTAAATGCTGACTATAGGCATAAATTGTGCCTGGTCAGTCTAGGCAGCAGGGGGACAGACTCCTGCCTGCCACCTAGCCACACGACTCCGCATTTCCATCAATCTCACGCCCCAGGCAGCCCCTCTGCTGTCTGACACTGCCACCCAGAGCCCAGGGCAGAACAGGACAGCAGCAGTCCTGGTGTAAACTACTCCATCCCACCTCAAATTGCTGCTGTTCTGGTGCACATGTAGATGCCCAGGAGTAGTTTACTTCAGCTCAACCTGCTCCAGAGTTTATCGTTCTGATTTAATTGCACATAAAGATACACACAAAACTGACTACTTTTGAATGCCAGCTACTTCTAAGCTTAAGTGAGACAGCTTATGTATTAGGTCCATCACCTTGACTTCTTTGAAACTACATGAGCCCCTGATGACTTTACCCTGACTCAGCTGAGTTATTCCAGTTTAACTGGGATAAGAATCTAGCCCAGGTTTATAATTCTTCTTTTGCTATCCCAGGTGCTGGGTTTCCCTGGGTTTCCCAGGCATGAGGCAAACACTCTTTTTAGAAGCATATAGGTTCTCCAGGTCTTTCTTACTGTTCATGTACCCTATTGTGGCATATAAATATTCATTATTGGACTTGTGAGGGGGAAATGAAATATTCCAACACACACGTATATTTTAGTGGCTGAATTCAAAGTGGTCAAAAATGTTATTAAAGGCATATCTTCAATTTATAATTATCACTATAAGTTTGTTTGGGTTTTTTTTACAGACAAGTAAAATAATGGGCAGAGAAACACTTCTTTTCTCTGTCTCTTATTCTGTATTCTTTTAATTCACAGGATATCTCTTGGAGAAGAGAACATTTACCAAAATACAAAAATAAGGGGAAGACTATTTTCTTTTTTACAAAAAAAAAATATAAACCAGTTATAATTTAAACAATATGCTTCAGAGTGAGGAATAGCTTTGTAATAAAATGATTTATTCTTCAGCCATACATTCACATTGTGCAGTCTCAAGTAACCTGACTTGATGCTCATAAAAAGAGTGGGTCAGTTTCATCTCTGGAGTAACTCCACTTAGAGAATCAATTACTCCAGGGAAGAAGTTGAGCCAACAACTGTAATGTAGACTTGTTGTGCTTTATTTCTTAGCTATGCCCAGAATGTACACAGAGTATTGTATACTGTACAGTGAAGTATAATTCCTTCTCCGCTGCATGAATTTCCTGTAATATAAGCTCAATGCTGGAAGGTTTACCAGCAAGAGGGTAAAGTAGGGAGGTTTTGGCATTAGGAAGATTTTGGTTGAGGTCAGAGCTGGTTAACAATTTTCTGATGGAAAATTTCCTGTCCAGAAATCCTGTTCAAATGAAACTTTCCCTCTGAAGTGTGGGTTTAGAGAGTGTTTCATTTGTAAAACAAAAATATATAAATGAAACATGTTGATATACTCAAAGCTTTCCATGTTGATGTCACTCAGACAGAACTGTTTCATTTCTCATTGCAAAATAAGAAGTTTTTTTTCTGAAATTGCATATTATTAATTTTAATATAAAAGAAAGTCAGACCTGAAGGAAACATTTCAGTTTGACTGAGATAAAATGTTTGGACTGACTTGAAACAAAAACTTTTTTAGAAAATTTATTCTCAAATTTTAAATGTTTTGGCTTTGTTTTTCAAGAAAAAAATACATTTTGAAATCATGGATTTTTCTATGAAATGGAAATTCCAGTTCCTATGCAGCTCAAATTTTTGGTATCAGTAAGAAAATTCAATGGCCACTGTAGTTTTGAAAAGTTTTTGGAGACATTTTCAAAGACACAGACGGATCTAAAGGTTAGATAAAGTGTTGCAAAGATTTTTTGAAGACTCAGTAGCATAATAAGTGGTGGGCACCCAGGGTACCAACCTCAGGCACCCACATAAGAAGAGGTCCATGAACAATACTCACTGCCGGGTCAGCTTCAACAGCCTGGACCCTACTGTTACCGCCACCCAAGGTGCAGACTCTGGCTGTTACCCCTCTGTGAAGACTAAACTGAAATCTGGGAGGACAAATAGGAACAGTGTTGTTTAAAAGGATTTGAGGCAGTTGGTGTCTATTATGTAGAAAACAAAAGAAAACTTGACTTATTCTTATAATGTCAAAGCTTGCATGGATAAAAGGGTATATACAAAAGAACACAGGGAAATTCTGAATATTTTATAACAAAAGTAAAAGAGAAAATGTTTGGTACGTAGCTAAGGAAAGAAAATTGTTTTACTCTGGGTTTACTTTTTACCTCCGTTTCCTTTTCTTGGGAAGGGATCCATAACCAAGACATTCAAGCAACACAGGGAACTACAGCATACTTTAAAGACAATTACTTTCTAATCACATCCTCAGCTCTGGTAAGGTAGAGAAATCCCATACTTGTCGTTTTTCTTGTCAAACTTCATCTGACCTGTCATCAGACTGTAACTCTAAGGTCTATTGAGGGACAGTTCCTCATCTACCTTCATCTGCCTATATACATGAAAGAAAGAGCTGCAAAGTGTCTGGAAAGATATGCAGAGCAACCCTGTCCTATAGCAGTGGCCCTAAGAGGAATAGAATAGCAGGTGGCAGGAAGTTGTAGGAAGCGATGGTTTTGCCACATAATACCCATGGGATCCCTAACTCACTCAGTGAGATCACTGACACTTCCCAGGCCTAGAAACTCCTCTCGCTAAGATGTGCCAGCAATAAGGTTCCCTAGTATCTTCCCCATCAGCACTGTAGGGGTCAGGAATTCGTGACTTGATATGCTTAATCCTAAACTAATCCAGGAAGCCATCAGAGAAGATCCAACAAAAATTCTACTAGAATAGGAGGAAATGGTTATAGGGAAACGTATGTATGTATGTATGCATACACTTATATTATCTGTGTCAAAAACATGCTACCTTCCCAATTTTCTTGTTGACAGATTTTTATTTTTTTTTTGCGTGGGGTTCTCTTTACTATCAGAAGGACTAAAGATGTGTAGCAAACTTGTTTCACCACTTTAACTGTGAGCTGGGTCAACTGGTCATAATTGGTTAATGGTCTCTGCTTGGCTAAATTATGGTCAGAGAGTTAGAAGACTCACTTTCTCAGAAATGGACTGCATTTTAGCCCAGAGAAAAACATCCTGATCCTTCCCCCGTCCCCCACAAACCTATCTATGCCTGCATCCAGAGATTGGTCCTTTCCCATTCCTGACGGCAGGGATGACTTCTTACTGCTCCCACCCACTAGACCATTATACACACTAAAGACCATTTGCAACTGTGTTACAAGAAGGAGGACTTGACAACCTCCTAAAGACACTAAAGATGCCAGAGGTAACTAGCCAGCTTGTTATGCTTCGTAAGTAGCGGAGTACCTGAAGGATATGTATGTGTGTGTGAGATTCTCCAGGAAGGGCATGGTGTTCAGGGAATTTACAGCCACAAAAGCCCATGAAGTTTTTCCATAGGTTCAGATAACCATCCAAACCCAGAACCTTCAGAAATGCTGCCGTAACTAGACTGATTTAAAACTCTGTTATGGCTAGATTAGAAGGTGCTTATTCTCTCTGATTCCAGACAAACTGATTTATGTATTTCTGACCTCTTTGTTAAGAGAGAAGTCCTTTAAAGGCCTGGTTCAATGGTTATGGTAGTTAGTTCAAAAGCTTGTAATAACTCCATCAGGTTTGGGATCATGCCTTTACTATAAGGTCTACATACATACTGCCAAGTAAAGTTCTTTCTTTTGCCAAAGAAGAAAGCAGTCTAAATTTCTTGCCATTTCTTAGGTCTGCTTTTCACCACTGACTTAAATGCCTTGATTATTCCTTTAGGCAGGACTCATTTGTATAAAGAATACCCAATCAGGGAACAGGAACCATGCCACCTGATTTAAATGGCCAGTCATACAAGCTGAACACTGAATTATACATATTAATTACATGATTGATATGCATGATTCTGTGTTTAGCAGCACTTCTGTGAAAGCCAATCAGGCCAAATAGGTTCAAAACTAATAACTGAACAATTCTGAAAAACAGACCTGTAATACCATAGATAATTCTGAATGGAAAAAACTGGATAAATCCCATTAATTATTTGATTGGAGTTCAGATTAGACCTTTGTGTAACACTTTGCAAATACCCCAAACTTTTTTTATCCTACAACCCACAAAACTGATGAAAATGAATATTTTTCAGCTGCTTTTCACCAGCTGTTCTGTAGAGAGTATTGTCAGGGAAGAACAGCTCTAGATGTAAATTCCATTTCTGCTTGTTGTGCTTGATTTTTTTTAACTTGCATATTGGCACATCACGTGTCAGAATTTTACCCTCTGTAAGTGAGATAGAAACAAAGCTCCCAGCCTTCAAAAGGTATTCCCCTGGTTTCTAAACTACCCTGTGTGGTTTTAGACATGTCACACCAGACAGAACTGAGAACACAGCTGATGTAACATTCATTTAAATCCCTGTCATTGTTTGTAGTGTAAAGGAAAAGAAATGACCAGGCTATTGAGTAGTTAACTACACAACTGCTACCTAATGATCCTAATTTCCATGATTTTAATAATAATGAGTAAAAGCAAACTGTTAAGTTGCAGTTTTTACCTCAGCAAAACTGAGCTATAATTGTGTAGAGAATAATTTTATGGGTGAAGTGTGTCCTGTATTGTAAAAGATTAAAATAAAGTGCTCTAATATTCAATGTCTTAGCAGGTGCAGGCACTTACCTGGGCAATTAAAATCTTTTTAATATACAAATCACAGCCAATGAGACCATTGGCATGACAAACTAGATCTTTCAGGACACAATGTGTTTGTCTAAAATAGATTTGTGTTTGCTAGCAATAATTTGCCTAAGTTCGGTTTAAAAAAGAGAATGGCTAAATGCAGACTAATTTGGAAGAGGATTCTTAAAATGCTTGTATTATATATTTTTTAAAAAACCATTAAATGTTCCCTGTTCTTGTACAATACATGCATTAAAGCCCTTCATTTAACATCTCTTTCTTTAAAAGACAATTGGTGTATATCCATATTATATTTGATATGTACAGTTGGTTTGGGTTCAATAGAATTTGGCCTTGAAAGAGCAGACAGAACATGGAAGGTGCACGAAATGTTCCTAATTGATGTGCTTCATTAACTTCATCAAATGTTATTCTTTGTGCTCCAATGTATGCCATAAATATAGCTAGTTGAAGTACATGGAATGTTTTCCACCAAAGTTTGCATACAAATATTTTTCTGTTCTTTTAGCATTTTTGTGTCCTCAAATATTTTGCTTTCTGTGAAATTTTGAAACTCCATCCACACCTTCAAACTGCAGAAGAAACCGCTTTTTTTTCCCCTTAAGATGTTGACTTCCATTCAAATGCCATAGTTTCACAATTCTATACATTGAAACATATTGTAGCACAACCACATAGTTATCTTTATCAGTTCTGGACAACAGAGAGAAACTACTATCACAACATAGACAAAAGCATATTATGTTACATACCTAAATATCCAGCACGTACACACACACACACACACACACACACACACACACACAGAGTGATATGTTCTTCTCAAGAGAGCAGTGAGTAGAGATGAAAGATTTCAGGTTCCACCCTCCCAAGATTATTAGGTATATAACCTTGGACTGAACTTTAAACCAGAGAGAAGACAATGCATGGTTATTTGCTATTTATCTTATTGCAGAAAAGAATACATCCACTTTCCCATCAATGAACCTAAGCATTTTGGATTCTACGCTGCGTCCACACCTCTAACCCGTACAAAGAGATGCAAATCTCCCTGGGAGTTTACCTAACAAAGAGCAAGCATTGTTTGCACTACCACGTTCAGTATAATTCTGTCCTCAAGCAACTTCAGCAG
>NW_005841866.1:1820607-1823710 GCF_000455745.1 Alligator sinensis
CCTCGGGAACTCACTGAACCCACCACCACAGCAAATCCTGGTGTTTGCTACCCAATTGCAAACCTTCTTCTGTTAGAACAGAAGTCGGGTGAGGGTATGTGGCAACCACCCCCAGCTGAACACTTTGTTGTGGGGCTCTGAGTTATTGTGGAAGAAGATGGAATAATTTAGGGCTACAGCAGAAGGAAGCTTATACAAACATTACCATGACCACAGTTATACTACATATGCAAACATGGTACAAATATGCTTAAAACAGTCACACCATGTGCTAGAGCCGGCTAAAAAGCCTCAGAGGGGGAGCCCTACTGCTTGTTCCTGTCAACTTTCTCAACAGCTTATTAGCCCATTATCATTATTAATAAAATATTGTATAATATTAATTCTTAGAAGTTCTAGCCAAGATCAAGGTTTCTTGGTGCTAGGAACTTCATGAGATAAGAACAGTCATGGTCTAAGGACAGGAGAAAGAAAGACTTTCCCTATTTTTAGATGAGGAAAGTAAGATTAAGTGACTTGCCCAGGGTTCCATAGGAAGCCCATTAAGTGACTTGCTATAACAACATCCCTTTGTTTCAGAACCCTTTTGTCTTGGATCTACATGCAGGCCATCCTTCTAAGTATGGCTTAGTTGAATAACTATTATAACTATATACTTGGTGGTGGTGTAGGTGTAACATCTTCACAGTGAAGGGATTCTCTCAATATACCAGCAAAGAAACTTTTTTTGCAAAAGTCTAGTTACTAACTCTGAGGGCCTTTGCTTCTGCTAATGAAGTAATTAAAGCTGATGCTTTTGAGTATCCACTAGTTCAGAATCTGTTCATGCACCTACTTATTACCAGCAGTTTTTTTCTTTCATAATTTCTTTCATTTGAGCCCCAAAATATACATATGTACACCCACTTTCATACCCCCACTGCACGCCCTACTCCCATTTCACAGAATCCATTCTCCTTTGGTGTCGTGCCACAAACGTACATCCTCCTTAGGATACATAAGTCATTTGGATCCTGCCTAAATAAGATATTAAAACAATTTTGATTATATCCCCTCAACCTCAGGAAGACCATGGCTTAAATATTAACATGAGCCTAAGGCTTTGCTGGATCTGGGCCTTAGTTATAATGTTCTTCACTAACAAAAAGCTAATTCAAAAAGAACAAAGAATTGTCTTGGAATGAAGAAGTTGAGGAAAGGGAAGATATTTACCATGTTCCACAAAGAACTGAGAAGAGAGGAGAAATTATTCTTAACAAAAATATTCAACATATGGCTGAGATATAAAAAATAATTAAGAGAGTGAAACAATAAATGAAAAGTATTTTTGAAACCCATCGTATGGCAACTTTGACAAGTTTGGCTAAGCGTATTTC
This sequence comes from Alligator sinensis, assembly GCF_000455745.1. NCBI lineage: Eukaryota > Metazoa > Chordata > Crocodylia > Alligatoridae > Alligator > Alligator sinensis. The sequence continues at coordinate 1,821,984 of NW_005841866.1, forward strand.
AGCTTTCATGTTGCCTTATGAAAAGATTGACCAATGACAAATCAATTATTATTTAGCAATGCGCATACTAAATTACAGCTGCTTCTTCTTCAAAGGGCACAACGCACGTGAGGTTACATGCAGAGGGTGACCTAAAGGTTTGTCTGGCATAAAGAAAATGGGATTCGAGTACAGTGCCTGTGCAAAAGAACACATCAGGTGTACAATACAATAAATAGTTAAATATAACAGTATATATGCTAAAACAGACAGAAAGGATATTGTTCCTCCAACTATAATGCAGGTATTTATATTCGATATTGAAATTTGTTTAAGGAAGCTACATTATACAGCACCATTTTCCTGATCCTGGCTCTGTGTACTGCCATGTTGCACATGACTCTGTTAAGAAGGAATGGCACAGATCTCGTGCACCTCAAACCTCTCTAGGAACAATTGCATAATCTGTGGGTTCTCAATCAAGAGGTTGTTAACAGAGTCAAGAGGTTGTGACTACCCCATGTTGCTAAATGGAGCTCAGAATTGTGGTACGGAAATGTTAAGAACCAGGGGTAGTAAAGCTAGGAAGCCCTTCTAGACCTTATTTTCTTGAAGGCACGGTATCTGCCAGCCTGAGCCACCAAGGTGCTTTGGCATGTGCCTAACTTTAAATATCTGAATTGGCTACTTGGATGCATTAAGCATTGAGGCCTTCATGCCCTACTCCTATTTCTTAGCATTACAAACAGCACAACCCGAGAGCAAAGCATTCAAAACATGTCTTCCAAGTCCCACAAGCTCTGGCAGGCAAGTGCATGCATAGGTACTGTAACCTGTGTACTATAATGTACAAGGCAGAATGGTGTTTCCTTTAAATGTCACCGGACTTGTGATTTACCTGAGTTGCATTTTCGCCTACAGTTGCCTCCCTGCTTCACTGTCGGAACTCAGATGAGATTCCCTCACTTGCATACATTGCCCCTGCATAGCTTCCTATTCAAGAGGGGGGAGCAAGGGGGCAGGGAGAAAGGGAGGGAGGAAGAGAGGCTAGGGATCCTGTATTATTTGGGATCCAGCCTCCACCACCCACTCTGCTGCGTGACCCCGCCAGCACTCATGATACATTGTCCCGTCACCCTCACCGTTTACAGCAAAAAAGCTATTTAGCCGGTGCCTGCAACCCTTCAGCCCGCAATGCCTTGACAGCAGAGGTTATAGAAAAAAAGAGAGAGAGAGAGAGAGAAAGAAAGAACAATGTGCAATCGGCACTGCATTAGAGATGGAAAAAGTACTTAAAGCCTGCAACATTCATCAAGGCTGAATACATAAATGCCACATTTTGAATAAGCCAAGCAAAAGACAATGACAAAGGAAAGGCGCATTGCTTCAGGAATCTCTATCATTTTCATTTGCTGCTGTCAGGAACCTGTTTTTTGCCTCTCACTCTATCAGCCATTATAGCATTAATGAAGTAACCTCACATAGTTATTGACTGGCTTGTCAGAGTCCCTGCCTGATCCCTTAATAGAAACCATTGGTCTTCAGTTAAAAATGGGGTGAGCTGGGAGGTGCTGTGGGCATGTGCTGAATTTCAAGTGCACTCCTGAGGTTATCAAAAGCCATGAAATGCAAATTATTATATTTTTTAAACACACAGATTTCATGCAACTGAGCATATAAAATTGACTAATACTGTACTTTATGCATTTCTAATAATGTTTCCAAATATGCTCTGCATATGTTCTTTC
>NW_005841866.1:1823720-1825581 GCF_000455745.1 Alligator sinensis
TGGTATTTGAATGAGCAGAAATGGGCCTAGTTTTATTTTGTGCATAAAGTAGTTTCCTGGATGTTGCAAGTCTCTCTTCCTTCTAATATAAAGTAGTGTTTATGCACTGTCTGCTCAAACAACACTGGTAATCCTTTGTCTGAATTTCTGTCTCGGATCAAAATCATTTTTCCTTCATCATTTTTTTCTCCTTTCATAAAGCATCCCAAGTCCCAGAACTAGTATATTCTCATTTACTAGAAATTGAGGGTTGGCAGAGGGTCTAGAAATAACTTCTTCTCCCAGAAGGTAATAAATCCAGGGAGTAATCTAAAATACTGAGTTGTTAATTCTAATACTATCACGCCATAGCCTGGATATGTAAAAATGAGCTGGGTATGTTACTGAATCAGGCATGGTTGACAAGCAATCAGTGCCTGTACAATATCTATGCAGAGTGGTATGTATGTGCATCTTTATGCATTTCCTTGTTGAGAGCAAGACATCTACAAAAAGTGTGCTGCCTTGGTACTTGGTGTGGTACATGATTGGATCATCATAAGGTAAAAGCTTCTGTGTGACCTTTTGTAAGCTCCTCAAGGGAGAGGTTGGGGGTCCATGGTCTGATAATTTCCGTTATGGCTCTTAATGTTATGTCCAAAAGATGTGCACTTCTCACATATGTGATTTGCCAAATCACTGCATGACACCCACAGTTCTCACTGTACCTGGTGTTCCAAAAACCATTGCCAGGCTTGTGGCTAGAACTACTCCAGTAAATCAACCAACTTGCCAAAGTTAAGCCTTTTTTAATTTATAGGTAAGATTTAACTATCTATATTTCATATATACGTTAACAACAATGACATTCTCTTTTTATTCTGGAAAGGACCAAAAGTCAAGCCTGCTGATTTTTTTTTTTTTTGAAGGGGGTGGGGGGAGAAATGATGAGAAATCTCTCATTTTATTCAGCATAGTAAACAATGAAAAGGATAGCTACTTTTCCAGACTCCACATGATGTTATTGAGACCTCTTGGGTCTGCAAAACTAGGTTAGTATTCTCACAAGAATGGGCTCTCTCATATTTTTAGCCCTTTCCTATTTCTGGCTGGGGTAGGAATTCTATATCAACCAGTACTTTGCTATGTCTGGTTTAAAGCAGAGTAATTTTTTTTTTATAAAGCACAATACACTTGTGGTTTTGGGGAACTTTTTTACTTGAAAAAAGATCATCAGATTCCCAAATTTGTTCAATATCCAAAATTAATTATTTGTGGAACTTGTTTCCTGAAAAAAATGAATACTTATGCCAGTTCACTAGGAATATTTGTCACCTGAACTACGTTGCAAATTTTTGCACTGCAACAAGCTTAGCCTTGTGCAGGAAGCCAGTACAAAGCCCAATCAGCACTCCAGTGCTCTCAAAATAAGGGCTATTGTGATTTGAAGTCAGTGGAAGTTTTGCCTTTATCTTCAATGGGACCAGGATTTTACTCTATGCTTCCAAAACAGGGCTTAAGGGGAAACTTACCTAAATAATGGTAAGTTTCTTCTATTGACCTCTTTCACAGGGATGAATTTCCTGCAAATGTACCTCATGCCAGGCATGGACCAAAGGCCACTGACTTCAGCGAGTGGTGGATTTGGCCTGAAGTGGAAGGTGAATGGGAATGGAGTTAGCTGGAAGGTCACATGTTGCGAATAACTGAGCTGGAGTTGAACAAACCACTACGTGACACATGCAACTAAACACCATTGCTTGATCTCACAGTGGCAAACTGTGTAATCCTGTTTGATTGTGTAATCCAAGATGTGCTTAATATTTGAACTTTGAGATTGAATATGGCTCCCCCCCCCCCCCCCCCATCCCCCCAATATCTC
>NW_005841866.1:1825612-1843136 GCF_000455745.1 Alligator sinensis
ACCTGAATGTTCTCAGAAAGGGTCATAAACATGCTCAGTCAAACCTTAGCTTTGGATCCAAGTCATTATTGCATCCTGATGGCCACATCTTCCACTTTTTCACCCCCAAAAGTGAGAAAGGTTGATGCCTTCATGTATCCAAGGCCAAACTGGGCAGCAATGAAGGGGGAACTACATACGGTCAGTATTCTTTGTAGAAGCCATAGAGATTGTTTTGTTTTACCCTTACATTTCCAAGGATATTTCTGCAAGGAAAAGAGCTAGAAGCTCAATTCAAATCAAACAGTGGAGTTTAGCCTTGATTCTTCAGGCCCCTAAGATCAGTGTAGCAGTTGTTACTATAGGATCTGCAGGCTCCTGCCCATATTTCAATAGTGACCATCAGGACTGGAAGTAGATGGTAACTCCTATTAGCTGGATCGGATCAACAGACAGGCCAAGGACAGAGCAAGTTCAGAGATGGATCTATCTTTTAGCCTAAATAGTTTCTGTCTGTGTCCTGTAGCTCAGGCAAAAAGGGTAAGATACCTATTTGCTAGTGAGTTTTATATTTCTCCTACATAGGCTGCATTGCACCAGTGAATTAATTACTGGTTTTATTTGCATTTCTAAAAGTTAATTGCATATTGTTGAACTTCAAAAGAGGTTCAGAGGGAGAGAACCAGCTTTGAATGAAGTAGGAACCAGGTCATCTAAAACTTGAATTGAACCTCTACTAGGTATGGATCAACTATACTACACTGTAGAGCAGGACATATGTATCTGAGATATAAAAAATGATTGAGGCACTTCAAAAAGCACCAGTTTTTGCTCTCCACCCTAATCTGCTGCACCCTGTAAATATAACTTGTACCTGTTATGATTTATTTCCTGTATAATACTCCTTAAGATGGAGAGAGACCTCTTTCTTGTAGTGGAGACACTGGACATATTGGGTTATGATACAGCTTGCTTTAGTGCAAACACAGTTACTTTGGGGAGGTTCAAGTTTTATTCATTATTATTTTACTGTTCTCATAATCTAAAATAAAAGTTAGATTGGAAAAATATATGGGAATGCTCCTTTTGTACAGAAGACCATAGTCTAGTTCTTCCACTGACTCCAGTTCTATCATTCCCAACCTGTGACCGTCTACCTAACCCCACGCCCTGCACCTTCCACCTCAGCATAAGATGTTAGAAAACCCAGGCAGCAAGTGTTTTGCAATCTGCTTTCCCATCTATAAATTATAGTGTACTTCATACCCTAGGACAGGGGTTTTCAACCTTTATGGGTCAGTGTAGCCCTGGCGGCAGGACACGGAGCAGGGGTGGGAGGTGGCACGTGGCTGGATGCAGAGCTGGTTGTGGGGTGGCGCAGAGCCGGACATCAAGCAGAGTAAGGGGATGGTGCACAGTTTAATGTGGAGTGGCAGCAGACACCGCGTGCGAACTTCCCCCATCCCCCATGTCTGGCCAGATGGGTGGCACCTGCACGGGGTGGTGTGTGGCGGTGCTCCATCCCAGCCCATCTGTGTATACCCGCTAGGGCCTTCTCACATACCCCCGGTAGACAACCCCTGCCCTCACATAAGGAAGATTAAATTTGGAGGTGGACAGAGTTTGGGATTCAGGGCCAAAATTAGTTCCTTCTCTTGCTTTCCAAACTAGTTTGCCCATTCCTACTTACAAACTATTTTGGCACGCAGCTAGTTTATCCTTTGGTACCAGGACATTCTGTTGCATGACCTGTGTAAAATGTTGCTATTGACCATAGCTTTTTGCTCCACAAGAGCAATTTAATGATTGGCCCATAGAGAACAGGACTGCCAGGAGTCCATGATTTCTGAGCCTCTAATTGAGTTTAATGATGATTGAAAGGAACAAAACAATCTTAAATAAACTTAGGCTTCAATGATAATTAGTATTGCTATTGCAGAACTGTTATTAAGTATCATTAGACTCCAGCTATCTCTGAAGTACCTGTGTTTAAAGGATGATCACCAAAGGTATAGGGAATCTAGAATCCAATATATGGCCATTTTGACCAGGGGTTCTCAACCTCTGGCCTGTGGCACCAAATCATCTGGCCCATGGGCTCCCAAAGGTCCAGAACTATGACAGTGGGGGAGCTGCCAAATCTCCAGGCCTGTGGAGAGCCCCAGCCCTGTGCACTAGATCCAGCACCTGATCCCAGTTTGCAGGGCTAGGTGGGAGCTTCACTGGAGCCCAGGGCCCAATTCCAGTGTGGGGGGCTGGGAGGAGGTGGTGCCAGATCCACAAGCCCCAATTCCAGTGTGTGGGAGGTAGGAAAGGACAGTGCTGGGCCCTCAAGACCCAATCCTGGCATGTGGGCTCATGGTGTGGTGTCAGATCCCTAGAACCAAATCCTGCTACATTGGAAGTGGGAGGCAGTAGTGCCAGGCCTCCAAGACCCAATACCAGTGTCAGGGGGAGGTGGGGAGGCAGGAGAGAGTGGTACCAGGCCCCAGAGACCAATCTGACCTGTAAACTGGCCCCGCTCCATTCTTCAGGCACGAGCCAAAAGGTTCAACACCATTGGTATTGACTATTGTTTCATCATTTACAGCAATGCCCTTGTTTTAAACATGTTCACTATAAATGTTTGTGCTGATACAGAATGCTAGGAAAAATCCTCCCAAATATAAGAAAATCGGTTCATTTCAGATGTATATACTCAGAGTCAGCTTTGAGACAATTCTTGGCTTCTTGTTATCCAGTGCAAAGATAAACATACAATATTGTACAGTGCAACTACTGTTACATACTATAATAAAGCAAGTGTTTCTTAGAGTTGCTAGGAGTGTTTACATGGGCAATGCAAACCTGAATTAAAAAAAACAAACCACTAAAAAATAAAATTTAGAATTGCATTAATAGTACACAAAATACCTGCCTACTATTGTGTGTGTTTTGTTGAGGGTAATATATTTGGCATGCAAAAGCAGTGTCTTCAGGGATTTTTTTTTTAAATAAGTAGTCTGGATGTATTGTAAGAGGCAAAGTAATTAGCATTCACTCAGCCCAGCAGGGCAGCAATTTAAACTTTTACAAGGAGTCAAAGTTCAGGATGCTGCCCTGCCATCAACTTTCTACATACAGAGGGGTTACAGTCTAGAATATCCAAATGTTTCAGGCTACTCTGGGTTATTTGAAACTCCGATAGACACATTACTATGGGGAAATTGCTTAATCTGCTTCAGGATTTATTGCTATTGTATGCTCTGTATCAAGGTCTTAGAGGGTCAGAAGGGGCTGCACTCGAAGCAAGTATTCATACCATACTCAAAAGTTTCTGACCATACCTTTAATCCTCACAATCATTAAATCCTATTTTCATACATAGGCACATATAAAAATATTCCACAAAATGAATCTCCTTTTCCTTACCCTCAAAATATTGCCATGATGCAGGGAAAGGTAGGGAAGTGAAGCATTCTATTGCTCACCTGGGTATAGTTTATCAAAAGATGAATGTGAGTTTGTTGTTGTGTAAAGCCAAAAAAAGCACAAGAAAAAAGCAGGGGGGGCGGGGGGAGTTTTCCATTGGATTGATTTAAAACTAAGTGCAGACTATCAGAAAAATAGATTTTTTTCACCTGTTTGGCAGTCATTTTACAAATGTATGATGTGGATACTGATTAGAAAAAAATGTTCTTTGCTCAGTGAATTCTAATCTTACCTCTTGCTTTGTAGCTTCACATTGCATAATTCTCTTTATGAGGCTCACTTCTTTCTATTTTGGTTTACAGGTGAAGAGGTTGCAGTATTTGTTATACCAGAAACATCAACTTTCTAGATACCACAATCCATATCCAGGATGACACCCAGGTAACCACTACATACAGAAAACCTCCAGATTACCATAGCTATGTCCACAAGATCAGCAATCCTTCCAAGCACACCAAAAAAACTATTATCTACAACCATGCCCTCAGATACCACTGCATCTGCTTGGAGAACATTCGTGATGCCCACCTGACCAGCCTAAAATCTGTCTTTATACCTCACTCCAGTAGAAAAATAGACCATACATTTGAACGAGCTATCCAATACCACACAGTAACTTGCTACATTACAAAAAGAAAAACCCGCCCTCTCTCCCTGTGATTGCATGTCCCTGGTAGTCACCTACCACCTCACACTGGAACCAATCAGAAGAATCACCAAATGGCTATGGTTTATACTTGACAAAGATCAGATCTTGAAAGAAATATTCCCAGCCACTCTACATCTGGCTTTCAAAAAGCCCCCTAGCCTTGACCAAGTCGTCATCAGAAAACAAACTCTCTACTGTCCAACAGACATAAAAAATAATGCAGCCTTGTCTTGGCAAGACATGCTTAAATTGTTGGCATATCTCCACTGCCACTACTGTCAACTCCATCCCCTGTTCTCACCCAAGAAAAAAACCCCATCAGAATCCATGGTTCGCATACCTACTTTTTCCAAAGTGTGAGGGTGAAACTAAACAGCAACTGTGCACCAGAATGAACTCTCACAGCAAAAGTATAAAATGGCAGACACATACACACCCCCTCCCCCACCATTATCAGCACATTTTCACAGAACAACCACTCCCTCTCTGACCTCACTACCCTCATCCTCAAGGGAAATCTACCTTATCTAAAACTTTTGAAAGGAAAAATTGGAAACAAAAAATCACTAGATGGCTAGACACTAAGGCAGTGGCTCAGGCCTGATGCCAGGGAGCACTAGAGCAGCCCTCCCTGCCCTTTCACAGTGAGGGTGGCATGGCCAGGCCCCAGCAGGACGTTCTGATTAGGCAGGGGTCTCCTCCCATTTATCAGCTCTGTTATCAGTATGTTGCACCCCATCAGAAAATAAAGCCTCTCTCATTAGTTCAAGCTATTCTTAAACAGCTTTTTCCAAAGGAAGGAATACAAGGACATTACCAGTTATCTGTTGATTGGCTCCAAAAAGCCCTAAAAGGACACTGTCCTATCTGTCTTTGTCTTGTCTGCCTTACACAGACACATCTCAGCATTAGCTAGCATACCATGTGCTGGCTACCGTCTGTGCTGTGGGAGGGAGGGAGGAGGGATCCCTGCTTGAGCAGCGAGCAGCAGTGGGGGTGGGGGTTAGGGTGAAGGAAGGCAGATGCTACTGTGCCTACAAGTCTCTGCAGCCAGGGCAGAGGGGAGAGGCCAACCCACCTCTCTGCAGCAGAGAGCCAAGCCCAGAGAGCATGCTGGGATGCTGGAGGACTCTAATTTAACTTAAACCAGGAAGGGGTCTGGGACAGACATTGCACAAACTGGTTTGTCCCAAATCAGTTAAGTCCGATACAACATTCAACCAGGTTTATCTCAAAACAGTTTCAGCCATTTTCAAACTGGTTTATGTGCACTGAATGTCTGTTCTGTTACATGTTTAAACCACTTTCTGATCACTTAAACCAGTTTATGTGTAATGTCTGTCCCTAGCCTAAGAACCAAGCACTAACCACTGCAGGTACAGACAGACTCATAGAATCATAGAAAATTAGGGTTAGAAGGAACCTCAGGAGGTCATCTAGTTCAACCCCCTGCTCAAGGAAGGACCATCCCCAATTAGATCACCCCAGCCAAAGCTTTGTCTAGCCAGGTCTTAAAAACCTCCAAGGATGAAGATTTCACTGCTTCTCTGGGTAACCTGTTCCAGTGTTTTACTACCCTCCTGGTGATAACATTCTTCCTAATATATAACTGGACTCCCTCTGATTTGTCCACATCCTGTTGGTAGTGGGCGCCCAAAACTGAACACAGTACTCCAGATGTGACCTTAGCAGTGCTGAATAGAAGGGAATAATCACTCCCCTTGACCTGCTGGCAACACACCAATGCAGCCCCGTATGCTATTAGCCTTCTTGGTAACGAGGGCACACTGCTCGCTCATATTCAGCTTATTGTCCACTGTAATCCCCAGGTCCTTTTCTGCAGAGCTGCTGCCCAGTCAGTCAGCCCTCAGTCTGTACTGCTGTATGGGATTGTTCCATCCTAAGTGCAGGACTTTGCACTTGTCCTTGTTGAGCCCCATGAGATTTCTTTTGGCCCAATCCTCCTATTTGTCTAGATCACTCTGAATCCCAGCCCTACCCTCCAGCGTATCTACTACTCCCCCCAGCTTGGTGTCATCTGCAGACTTGCTGAGGGTGCACTCCATGCCAACTTCCAGGTCACTGATGAAGACACTGAACAAACTGGTTGGCCCTGGGACCAACCCCTGGGACACTCCACTGGATACCAGCTGCCACCTAGACACCAAGCCTTTGGTTACTACCCTCTGATCCTGATGCTCCAGCCAGTTTTCTATCTGCCTTACAGTCCATTCGTCCAGATTGTACTTCCTTAGTTTGCCTGTGAGAATCTTGTGGGAGACTGTATCAAAAGCCTTGCTAAAATCAAGCTACATCACATCCACTGGTCTCCCCACATACACAGAACCAGTCACCTCATCATAGAAGGCAATCAGGTTGTTCAGGTATGACTTGCCTTTGGTGAATCCATGCTGACTGTTCCTAATCATCTTCTCCTCCAAGTACTTAGAAATGGATTCCTTGAGGATATTCTCCATGAGAAACAGATTTCTTGAGGATCTGCTCAATGAGTGCAGAAGTGCAGCTCCCTGCTGTATCTCACAGAGATTCACAGGAAGCACTATGAGTTACAGAAATCCCCTGGACCCAAAAGACATTCACTTTTGGGTCCCATGGGTTGCAGAGATTCAGCTGCAATTTGGAGCAGCTGTGAGTCTGCAGCTACTCTCCCCTAACCCTGTCCCTCCCTGGTTCCAGCCCTGGCTCTGTCTTCAGATGGGCGGTGGGGAGGAAGGAGTTTGATCTCGGGAACCTCAGGAGGGCTCCAATCCACCCACCCCATTTCTAACTGAAAAAACACCAGACTGAACTCCCTCCACTCCCTTCCCCCACTGCCATTCTGAGGACAGCACCAGGAGCAAGGCTAAGCTGCCAGCCCTACTCCTGGCATGTGCAAATAGACATTAATGCAGGTGCTCTGTTTTGGAGCATCTGCATTTGAACCCTCACATGAGAGTTCAGATTGTCATGGGATCAGGCCCTTTTAAAGCACTCTGCAGCCATGTATTTGTGTTTGGTCATGGCTGTGGAGTACTTTCAGGGACTAGATCAGGTGAAAAATGGACACTTTTCTCTGCGCCTTGGGTGTATACAGAAGTGCTCTGTGCACATTTTACAGCACTGTAATTTGGAGTACTTTTCATAGCGCTATAAAGTTACAGTGCTCTCAAACATGATAGAGTGCAATGTTCGGTTGGGGTGGGGGGCCTCTGAGCCTTCCTGCACTGTCTATTACCCCTGAGAATGTATCTCACCTTCCCCTCCCCTCTGCTGTTTTTTGCTATATTGTGCCTTGCTTCCTATGACCAAAGACCTGAGGAAAAATGTCTTGCATTCAAAATTTTGTCCAACTTTATCCCAACTACATTGTTGGTCCAATAAAAGATATCACCCTAAGAAACCCTTGCCTCTTACATTATACAGGAAAGACAGTCACTGTAAACTATAGCCTGGATGAAGAAAAAACAAATACAAAGAATTCTGATTTTGCATACTGCCCCTGCTCCCTGCCTCCACCTCTCACCACCACCTCTGCCCTGGGCTCAGAGTACATGGAAATCCCACACATAATTACAAGTGTCTGTGTAATTTAGGGGAAACAGTTCCATTCTCTTTTTCATGGGGCTCACACTTCCTAGTCACTTAGAGTCTCTCAAAAATCGGGCCTGCCAGACGTCACTTCAAATATGTAAGTAGACACATTTCAATTAATGAATCTTGGGTTCTGTTACCCTTTTGTCCAAAGTTTCTCTGCACGAGAGTACTTCCCACCAGGCTCAAATTCAGCAGAATACTTAAGCTCAATCTTAAACTTTAAGCACAGACTAAATTCATATTGACTTCAATATGATTTTTAAAAGCATGCTTAAAGTTAGCTATAGGTACAGAAGCTTTGCTGAATTAAAACAAGCTGAACTACTTGGCTTAATCAGGACTTAAAATGTTTTGGTGAAACAACTCACAATACATGACCAATGGCAGGATGGGATAGAAGGCTGATGGTGATGAAGGAGGGTTGACAGAGCCAGCACAAAAAAAATATGTCCTGGTGTCTTTAGGGTTCCACACAGTTAGAGAGTGGAACAGCAGCCTAAAGGAAATAGTTACCCCCATCTAAAAAACATATCAATATTTCTTCTCACTAGATTGAGTCCCCCTTGCCCCTGAGTATATTTGTTTAAAATTACAAATTAATTTGTTGGTTGTAAAATGAAAATGTTAGTCTGTCTGCTGCAGATAAATTTATGCTGTGGATTATATACAAAATTAAATAAATTTGCTGGAATTCCTTTCAGAACAATACCTAGAACCCAAATTAAATGCCTTGTATTAGAGATGGTATACATATGCATGCTGCAAAATGACCCTAGCTCCAAAGAATTTCCACCCCGGAAAGATAAGAGAACATTATGCCCAGTTTACACACACATATAGAAAGGAAATGGCACAAACCATCCTTCTTCCCTTAATTCATGATTTCCCTGAACTTCAATAGGAGGCCAAACTTCTGTTTTCTCTTATAACCATGTTCTGATTGTTGTTATTGGGAATGAGAAGACGAGCATAGTTAAAATGTGACCTTTTGTGCAGAATTCAAATCTTTGAAAACAAGAGTCTGAGTGAGATCCAGGAGAGTTTGTTCATTTTCCCCACCTTAAATCTTGGTTTTGGCTCAGCAGTAAAAGCAGAAGTACAGAAATATTCTGAGGCCAGGTACAGACAGTATAAGTGGTTGGAAACCAGTCTAAACTCATAACAGTAAAGAAGTTCCATGCACATAAGCTGGTTTTAAAATGGTGGAACCCAGTCTAAGATAGACCTGGATTGATGGGCACTCATACTTAATTGATTTAGGTTAGACCAGTACACTGAACGTCTGTACCAATTTCCCTATCAATTCAAGATAGGTTGCTGAGCTGCTGTATCCCAAGCTCCTTTGTGGCCCCCTGCTAGCCTCCCACCTGACTCCCCCCCACCGCCCCCCCTCACAGGGAGGCATGCTAGCTCTCACTCTGTGCTTAGCTGCTCTGGCTGAGTACCCAGAAGCCCTGCCCCCTGCTTTCCCAGACCTGAGCCAGCACAATCCCTGTCCCCAACCCCACCTCCTGCCAGCAGCCAGCTGTCAGCACAGCCAGGCAGCAGGGTGGGATGGGGGCACTCAGTCAAGGGAAGGATCGGGCCCCTTGGAGCTCCAGTGAATGGCAAGCAGTAGTAAAAAGCACCTGGCATGATTCCTTCCTGCTATCATGCTGGGCACCTCCTGCCACCCCTTGCCATTCACCGGAGCTCTAAGGGGCCCAATCCTTCCTTCTATGGAGCACCTGTACCCATCAGCCAATTGGGCCCAGGGACTCAGCTATGTTTGGCAATCTCCAGCAGCTCTGGGGCATGCTGGGAGGCATGCAGGAGCACCCCCAACCTGCTGGCCTCAGCCAGTGCAGATAGCCTGCATGCCCCACCTACAAAATGGTGAGCATGTCTTCCGTTCACTCCCAAACTAACCTACACCACTTATAGAAACCCACGCAAATTTGATCAATTCTGCCTCGGGCTTTTTGAATGTCTGAACTTAGCCTGGGAATGTTTGGTAAATACTTATGGCCTAGCCAAAATTAGGCAAGCTGGGAAACACAGCAAGAAAGTCCATTAGTACCAGGTTACCACCCTGAGGTTTAGAATGAAGCAAACTGGCTCTGTGGAAGCCAATGACAGGACTCCTACCAGCGTCAGTGAGTGAAAGATTGCACCCTTTAATTCTCTATCAAGAAAGTGTTAATGTTCTCTGTAGTGATAGCTGAAAATTATGAATGTGGCTACTTTTTCATTGGCCTGTGATGTTTTTCTGCTTGCTCTCTTGAGAAGTATATCCCTCCCTCAAATGTAAAAAGGTCCCTTGTTCTATTTCTATGATTCTATAGTCCATACTCTTCTATAATATGCAAGATAAATATTTTATTTAAAGTATTTTGTTGTGATAGGCTGCTATTAAGACAAATAACTTAGTATACTGAAAAAAGAGAGAAAGAGAGATTTCAACATGTATGTGGAAAAGGAAAGCATTTGTAGTTACACTTGCTAAGATAGAATTACATGGGCTATCAATCTTTATGCTTCAGGCCATAGACAGATTAACAGCTGGGGTCAGGAAGAAACTTCCTTCATTGATAAAGCATTGCACAATTAAGAGCATTATGGCAGTTTTAAGCCTTCCCTAGACACAGTTGCTGTCTTTAGTCACAATCAGGAAAGAAGTGCTGGTTTGTTCCAGTGTGGAAATTTATTCTCTTGCTAACTCAGGGTGATTTAGGTGTATCACATTTTATGTCTTATATTTGCCACTGAGGTGAATTAGTTGGTACAGGTAAAAATGCTTAGATACCATGATAGCAAGCACCATAAAAAACCCTTAGATAGACAGCTAGACAAACAGACAGTGGGCCTAATGTCAATCAATATGAATGTCTAAAGACATCTTCTCTCCAGTCTGTAATCAGAAAGTTCCATTACCAATTATTAGGATAGGTCCAGGTATAACACAAACATTTCATGGGAAAGTGGGGTGTAGTGGGTAAAAAGTTGATCTGAGGACATGACACCTATGTTCCCTGCCCAGCTGGGATTATAAGGAGTTGTGTGACCATGGACAAGTCACTTGACCTCCCTGTGCCTGCAATTCTCTTCCTACCCTTTGTTGCTTTTCTCTGTTTAGACTATAAGTCATTTCAGGCAGGTACTGTCTCTCCCTCTACATGTGAAAAATGCCTAGGACCACGGAGTCCCAACTTTTGCCTCAATGGACCTGGGAAAGGAGACAGGAAAAAACACATGCACCTCCTGAGAAGAAATATGAGCCAGAATGAATGCTGAACTTGCCCATATTACTACTGTTATGGTCATGTCTATATTGCCTCCTGATCAAGTGCCCCAGTGAGGCACGGACCCAACACTCTATATGTGCTACACCCTGAAAAAATTATACCCTTTGAGAGGAAGGGAGCACACCCCCCACTCCCCATATGTTTTTTGTCTCAGATGAGCTGATGGGGTGCCTGCCCAATGTCAAACCAGAAGCAACAATATTACATTTTGGGAGGGGGCGGGGTATATAATGTATGCATGGAGTGGTGCTAGATTTCACCATGATGCTCTGTAGCCAGTGAAATAGACACACCCTATGAGATTCATGCATAAAGGATGACAAAGAATTGGCATCAGGTAAAGAAGAATGTGCAGTGAGGGCCCAAGTATAGAACACCAGAGAACTGCATGAATTTCTTTCAGATCTTTAACTCTCTGTGGTTTGGGTTCATCTTGCCCTATGCCTATTCCACAAATTTAAGAATCTCATTTCATATTTCCCTATGAGTGAAGTTGGTAACGCTTGACCTCCTCCTGTTTCCACTTAGGACAGTACTTGAATTTATGCAAGCATTTAATAAAATGGTCATCTCCATATGCTCTGGACATCTGTTACAACAATGCAAAAAATTACACCCAAGCATAACTAAAAGGCAGAGAAGCTCAATGCAAAGATACTTAATATATGAAGCAGAGGAATCTGAACAGTTTCAGAACCATGTAACTTTCTGTTTAGTTTAGGGTTTCTAACAGGTTTTTCTGTGGGAGGAGAAGATGGCTTTGGATGGTATTTTTCTGTTGGTCTGTTTGGGGAATATTTTGAGATCACTGCAGTAGATATTAGTTTTAAACCCAAGTGGTCTGCTGAGAGAGTGAAATATAGAGCTACAGACACTGAGCATCTTTGCATTACAGTATAGGCACAAGAGGATACACATGAAAATGCACATGTTGTTTTTATATATCCAGGGGCTCCTATAGAAATGCAGGGAGCAGGGCCATCCTTAGGTGGGGGCGGGAAATTGGGGCAGCCGCCCCGGGCCCCATGTTTTGGGGGGTCCCAAAGAGCTGGGCAGGAGCCAGGTGGAGCAGCCATGGCCCCGCCCCTCGCAGTGTTAAAGGGGCCTTGCACAGGCTGATTTGCCCGGGGCCGCGCACTCCCCTACGGTTGTCTGGCAGGGAGCCTGCTCTATCATGCTGGGAATCCAGCAGAAATTGACATGCTCTGGCAGCTTTCCACATCATGTGTATCAGCATCCTGGGCTGAAAAAATGATGATGAGGCACTCTGAAATAAAACACATTAGATGAGCTTTAGTTCAAAGTGCCCTGCTGCTTTTTTTCAGCGCAGGGATGCGTGGGGACACTGATACACGTGACGCATGGGTGCTTTTAATTAGCATGGCTTGCTTATTAAAGCGCCCGACGCTGCCTCCCAAAACACATGTAAAAATGCTCCAGGTATATGGTGTATAGTGTGTGTATGCTGTATACATACAGTGAGTGCTTAATTTCAAGTATATACTGTATATGCCAGAGATCAACTCTTTCTGCAGCAAGAGAGAAGTTCCTAGCAAGCAGTGGATTATTAAACAGCAGTTTGAGGCCAGGGACCTGTAATGCCAATGAGGGGCCTGTAAAACCATTCTAAGTCATATTTTTGCTATTTTTAATTAAAAAAGCTTTAACTCTCCCCTTACCACTTCTGGACTGAATTGGTGTGATCCAGAGAGGTAGTTATGCATAAGAGCAACCACTCTATATTGAATTAGGGGATTTCTCATGCAACACATCTCACCAATTACAAGGCAGGGATACAATTCTATGATTTATAATACATTATACTGTTAAGTAATATAACATTATAGATACAATTTGTACCTATCTCTCTGCAGATTAGAGAGGTGGCACATGAAGAGTGGATCATTAAACAGCAGTGCAAGGCCAGGGGCCAAGCACTCCTGTTTAACAAGCTGCTCCAAGTACCACCTCTCTAATCCATGGAGAGCCAGAATAAATTGTTCCTGTAACTTATTATAAATCATGTTCTTTTGGGGGTTTTTATTTTATTTTTAAAAATGCAGTTTCTGTTTGGGCCATCTCTTTTCTGAACAGAGAGTGTGAGCTGAAGGCACTTCTGTTCCAGAAACAACTCTGAGCCAGATTGTATGATTTACAATCTGGTCTGTGTTTGGAGGTGGTACAGGCTCAATGAGCCTGCTGCACCATCCCTCTGGATGATACAACCTGCTCTCCTGGCCATGCCAGGCTTCTCTATGGGCCCACCCTCTCTCAGTTCCCTTTAAGGTGGTTTGCATCCCTAAGGACAATAGAAGAGCCTCCAGATGCAGAGGCCATCCCTTCCCTTCCCCCTTTCCCACCCCCACAAGTGTAGTATGCAAGAGGTGGGGAATAGAGTAAAGCCTTCCTCATATCCCTGCCTCTCCAACCTTGGAGAAAGGCAGAGTTTGGTGGTATGGGTGCTGTCTAGACCCCATCCCCCCAATCAGGAATTAGGCAAAACAGTGGGAGCACTGCCATGAAGCACACCTCATCCACTCACTCCCACTGCATATGCACCAACTTTCAAAAGACTGAAGCCCTGGCTGCAGCACCAGACTTCAGCTTTCTCCATCCTGAAAGTGACTATGTTTTCTTATTTCTGGGATCTGACATGCACAGGGTGGGAGTGAGTGGCATGATTCATAGAGGTGATGGAGATACACCCTTGTACACTATCCCAGATGCTATCTATACATCTGAAGGTAAGTAGCAACCTCTGCAAAGATGACACTTTTCTTTGCAACATTAGATGTTCAACACTTCCTTTTGGATGATGCCATGTGAGTGTAATGTGAAATGTGTACCATTGAATTCCCTCCATACTAAAACAAAGTATGTCACAATGCCTTTGTTAGCATTAAAATGCAACCCTGGCCATATAAGCAGAGGTCTTCGCCGGGACAGAGTTGATACAATGGTATTTCAACACTGAGTACAAACTTGGTTTAGTGGAGATCTGCAGCAGCTGAGAAGGTGAGCTCTTTGACCTCTATCTCTTCTGTTTATATTACCTCGCTAAGGTCAATAAATGTGGATACAAATATCAGCCTCTGCAGACAATCCTTTGCTTTATAACACTTTCTCCAATATCAGGGTTCTATGCCTCAGCTTCCAAGTTTATTAAACTCCATTATAATCCCCTTAACTATGACAACACCTTTTTATAACACTACCATTGCTTGGCTCCTCAGGATGGTAGTACAATAAGGCTGGCTGAAGATATAAGGGCATTGTTAGGCTGCCTTATAACCCTAACTCATCATGTGACAAGTCATTGATTTCTATTGACAATTTCATTGTAATGTCAAAATGTAACCTGAATTCATCCTTCATCCATTTCAGAAGTGAACAATGGCTCTTACAATGGAAAAGGATAGAGCTAAACAAAATAATAATAATAATAATAACAACAATAACAATAATAATAATAAAAAACAGTAAGAGCTGAGTAGACTCTTAGTACAGAACAGATCATCTGACAAATTATATCCTTTCTTCAAAGGGAACAAAGTATTCATGAAAAGACTTTATAAGCAATTTTTATAAGAAATTATTAATTCAGTGTTCCATGAAATCAATTTTCAATGTCTGAGTTGTCTGCAAATTGTTTTTGCCATGTATATTCTCTACAAGTTGTTGCTGTGAGATTGGTCATTCTCCATCACAAGGTGTGGTTTCTGTTGTTTGCCTTGGTAAGAAACGCTGACAAAAAGAGGGGAAGATTGCAATCAAGTCACCAAGCCCTAAATTCATGAACCTTGTGTTAGGAAGAAAGCAGCTTGCTGACTGGAACATTTCAAAGATTTTTTAACTTTTTTTGTTTAATTTCTGACCCATTTGATTCTGGCTTTGTCTGAAATATTTCTGCCAGAAAAATTTAGGCACTTGTATTAACATAGTGGTGTTCAAGTCCAAAATATTTTTTTATCTTTCATTTTCACAGACAATAAGCACATGTAGCTTTTGCTTCCATAGTCTCAGCTGCAAATGATGTGGCCAAGTTCTTGCCTTTCCTGTTTAATTGTTTCAGTACCAGGACCCTCGCCTGGCAGTTTTCATCTTCTTAACTATAAAGACTGCTGCCATCTTGTCCAAAGGCATTGGAAACTATATAATTCCCTCTACCTGATGCTAAGAAATGCACAGCACCATTTAATGCATCTAGAAAGCACCTCTTTTTAATTTGGTCTGATAGAAACCAAAATAATTTCCAAAAATTCTGTAAGTAACTTCATAGCAATATCTCTAACCTGAAGTGCAAGCATCCAGAGCTAGGAGAAGTATTGGTAGTATACACTTAACCAAATCTTTCAGGATGGATCAAGTCTCTCAAATGTATCCAAGATAAACTCAGCCCCTCAAGGCTGCAACAAGTCTCTCCCTAAACTTAGCTTCTGAGCTAACTTCAGTCCCAAACTAACTATTGGCTTCCACAGCTGGAGCAGGTCTTGGGGCTTTGTTACATGGGACACATAGAACATGTTTTATGTAGATACCAGTAAACATTACCATGCTGTAATAAAAGGTAGAACATGTCCTGAGCAGTCGCACAGCAATATTTATTATGATCAGTCCCAGCTCCAACACCACACTGATGTCTTGAACTGGCTCTCATAAGGTTTGAAGGCTAGGACCAGGCCTGGCACTGCACCGGAGTCTTAAACTGGCTCCTGTGAGGTTCAAACATGGTTTTTAGGAGCTGTAAACATGAGGGGCCGGGATCTTGAACGAGCTGATTGATGGTCGCAGCCCCCCATACATGCTGGGGCCTGTTGAAGTCTCTAGTGTGGTGCCTGGCCTGGAACCAACAGGTATTGCACCAGGGTGCTTGAGACTCTGGTGTGCTCCCAGGACTGGGTCCAACAGCCAGCTGATTGTGGATCCCAGTCCCAGGACTGCAAATTATCATCTCCATGGAGTGGTCAAACAATAGCAGAACATGTGCTACTTAATACAATCTGGGAATACGCCTCCCACAAAAAGTCCTAACTTTGGTATGATACGAGCACACTCAGCATGTGTTTAACTATTTTAATGTGCCAATACGGGCATTTAAATGCAGTTGACAAGTCTTCAGTGTAATGTGTGACATAGCCCTTGGTCAGGACTGAGTCCCAGGCTGGAGTGATCTTTTTCAAGGCCAGGGCAAATTTAAATCTCTTGAAATCTGCTTCAGTAAAAGTCTAGTCGCACAGCAATCTGTCATTGTTCCTCAGTTTCTAGAGACTTCCTTGAGACACTTTAAAGCAGTCTGATTCTCAGGGGGTGAATGCTCAGCAGTTTCCACAAGTTTTCTTCAAGAATCTCATAATGGGCCCCAAAAATCAAGGCATCTGAGATCACTACTCACCTTGTAAAGTTTACCATGTATTTCCAAACACTGGTCTACATTCTTTAGGGCAATCAGCATTGCAACCAGAGCCTCATTGGACAGCCAAATACAACTAAGACTGTAAAACCCGCTTGAAAATAAAAACCACACAGATTTTTTTTCTTTTATTGAGACTGTATCTTTTTTTTAATTTGACCTCACATGGTGAATTTTTCCCCCTGTTCAGTTCCCAGCCCTTTCTCCAGAAATAAACCATCTAGCAAGAGGTTCTAAAAAAATGAGACTCTTATTGAATTGCCTACATCTCAAACAGAGAAAACCTGACAATGCCTGGCATGCCTCAGCAAGAACAAGAAACAAAAAGCAGCTTCTCAGGCAAAACGATGCCTCTGTAGCAAAACTCCCCTTCCAATTCTTCTCCATTCCCTGGGCCCAGCTGGACTGAAAAGTCCTAGCTACTATATCAACCTTTGGAAGGGGTAGGTGATGAGTGGATAGTTGCCAAGATACCCAGTTGACTAAAAGGGATCAGAACACACCCTCAGGTTCAGAAGTACCCAAAGGTTGCCAAATCATTTCAGTTCTTCTCTAATTGTCAGAGATCACTATTAATGTAGTTGTGTGACTTTGACATAAGGATGAACAGAAGGGTTGTTACTGGCTAGTGATAGGAGGGGAGCTTCTGGTCCAAGGAAGAAAAGCATCTCCCGTGGCAGAAGGAGTGTCTGTTATGTTTTTTTTCTCTCTCCCATGGGTTGTACTGTACGTAAAGCTAAGTGGAGACGGCAAAAGACAAAGTGGTCACCTCACAGTGGATGCACACAAGTTTACACTTATCTTAATGTGACGCTAAACATAAGAGAAAAAAAGGAAGGTGGCATTGTTATACTGTTTTAAACACCAAGAGTCCCATCTTACCATCGTTCTGTTACAGAAAGTGGGGAAACAGCCCTGGGAACAGCTATGATATAAGTTCTCCATTGTAATCCTCAGAGCTCTCACTGAGCTAGCTGCCTGGGAGATGGCCTCTTTCATCAAGCAAGCCCTTCCCCAGCAGCAAAGGGTTTGGATGACATTTTAATTTGATGGTGAAAATTTAGGCAATCATTAGGCTGCCTTGAGCTGCAGTTAGCTGCAAAACCACCAAAAAGGCAGAAAAAAGGGGGGAAAGAG